>NC_140172.1:104021968-104333155 GCF_963971535.1 Notolepis coatsorum | reverse complement strand
GACACCCCCCCCCCCCCCCCCCCGGGCATCTTACAGTGGGCAGCCTCCATTAAGACATCCCATTAAGACCCCCCCCCCCCCCCCGGGCATCTTACAGTGGGCAGCCTCCATTAAGACACCCCCCCCCCCTCGCGGCTGCCCACTGTAAGATGCCCGGGGGGGGGGGGGGGGGGGGTGTCTTAATGGAGGCTGCCCACTGTAAGATGCCCGGGGGGGGGGGGGGGGGTGTCTTAATGGAGGCTGCCCACTGTAAGATGCCGGGGGGGGGGGGGGGTGTCTTAATGGAGGCTGCCCACTGTAAGCTGCCCGGGGGGGGGGGGGGGGGGGGGGTGTCTTAATGGAGGCTGCCCACTGTAAGATGCCCGGGGGGAGGGGGGGGGTCTTAATGGGGTGTCTTAATGGAGGCTGCCACTGTAAGATGCCCGGGGGGGGGGGGGGGGGGGGGGGGGTCTTAATGGAGGCTGCCCACTGTAAGATGCCCGGGGGGGGGGGGGGGGGGTCTTAAGGAGGCTGCCCACTGTAAGATGCCAGCAGTTATTCTGCATAAAGATTATAATGAGAGGAGAAAAAGTGGATAAAAAATATATATATTCACTCGAACGTCGGGTTGTGGGGGTACTAGAGACATGACCCTGATTACGTTTTTATGCACCTGAGTCTCCTGAACACGTAGAGATAGACCCTGAGTCGATCGGACCTTCCTACGCTGAGCTATATAGTAACTTTCGCTCACCTACCCCCTACAGGTGAATGCCTCGTTGTTGCCAAGGTATTACATTTACATTTACATTTAGTCATTTAGCTGACGCTTTTATCCAAAGCGACTTACAAGTTCTGTACGACAAGCCATCAGGAAGGGCACAACTCTATCAGCTGAGCAACAATGTTCATCAAAGTGTTGAGTGCTACAGTGTAGGTTAGTTTATTAGGACAAGTGCATGACAGTAAGGTTAGTTAGGGTTAGATTTTTTTTTTTTTAATTCAGATAATGGTTGAAGAAGTGCGTCTTTAGTCGACGGCGAAAGATTGGACGTGATTCGGCTGTCCTAACTGGGGTGGGTAGTTCATTCCACCATTGTGGGGCAAGGACTGAGAATAGGCGACTTCTCTTTGATGACCCTCCCGGAGCTTGGATAGGAGTAGGTCTGAGGCGGCCAGAAGATGCAGAGCGTAGGGGTCTTGAGGGTGTGTAGTTAGAGACCATTGACCGGAGGTAGGCGGGAGCGGTTCCCTTTGCCGCACGGTATGCTAGGTCGAGGGCCTTGAAGCGGATTCGTGCAGCAATGGGGAGCCAGTGCAGGTCCCTAAGAAGTGGGGTGACATGGGCCGACTTCGGTAGGTTTGAGATCAGGCGGGCCGCTGCGTTCTGAATGAGTTGAAGAGGCTTAGTGGCAGTGGCCGGGAGGCCAGCGAGCAGTGCATTGCAGTAGTCGAGGCGGGAGATGACTGTTGATTGGACGAGGAGTTGGGTGGCTTCTTTTGTCAGGAAGGGGCGTATCCTTCTGACGTTGCTCAGGAGGAATCGGCAGGTTCTGGTCGTCGCTGCGATGTGAGCAGAGAAGTTCAACTGGTCGTCGAGGACAACACCAAGGTTCTTGGCGGTCGGGGACGCAGTCACAGCTGCATTCTCGACTGTGATTGAAAGGTCGGTTAGGGGGGAGGATTTGGCCGGCAGGTGGAGCAATTCTGTTTTGCTTAGGTTCAGTTTGAGGTGGTTGGACGTCATCCAGGCTGAGATGTCGGACAGACAGGCCGAGATCCGCACAGAGACGTGGATATCTGAGGGAGGGAAGGAGAGGAAGAGTTGAGTATCGTCGGCATAACAATGGTAGGAGAAGCCATGAGACGTGATAATGTTACCCAGTGATTTAGTGTAGAGGGAGAAGAGAAGGGGTCCTAAAACCGAGCCCTGGGGGACACCCGTCCGCAGGGGCGGGTGGCCGACAGGGTCCCTCTCCATGACACTTGGTAGGAGCGGTCATTGAGGTATGATGACAGCCATGTCAGCGCAGAGCCAGCCACTCCCATTCCTGCGAGGGCCGCAAGGAGGATCTGGTGGTTGACTGTGTCGAAGGCTGCAGATAGATCTAGGAGAATCAGGACAGAGGAGAGGCCTTTCGCTTTTGCTAAGTGAAGTGCCTCTGTGACCGCAATGAGGGCTGTCTCTGTGGAGTGACCAGTCCTGAAGCCTGACTGATTAGGGTCTAGGAGGTCATTCTGTAAGAGATAAGTAGTAAGTTGGTTGGATACAGCACGTTCAAGTGTTTTAGAAAGGAAGGAGAGAAGAGAGACAGGACGGTAGTTGCCTATGACGGTAGGGTTCAGGGTTGGTTTTTTTATGAGCAGCGTGACTCTGGCTTGTTTTAGGGAGGTGGGGACCACCCCCGAGTTGAGTGAGGAGTTGATGGTTGCAGTTAGGAATGGGAGGATGTCCGGTGCTATGGTCTGGAGGAGTGGGGAGGGTATTATGCTGTAGGTGCGTGAAAGTTACCATAATAGCTCAGCGTAGGAAGGTTGACTATGGCAGGAGACTTATTTTGCGAAAACTCTGTTTTCGTTAACCACTAATAAGCTACAAAACCAAACTGTCTATTATATCAATACAATATAAGGATGTATAGGAATAAAAAAAATGAAAATCACATCTATAATTTGTCCATGACCTGTCCATGGTGCTGCATCATTCGGCCAAGATAATTTCAGATTTAGGAATATTTTTAGAGTGAGAAATTAAGTTGTATTTAATGTTTAGTTAAGCGCATAGAACCCGCATTCTCATATACTCCAGAATAAGCGTTTTATTGACCGTGTTTCCAGCGTCTACTTCTCATGGACCAGACAAAATATTATAAATTAAAGGTTTATTCTGGAGCATATGAGTGTGCAGGTTCTATTCGCTTTATTGTGATTATTACCTAAACAACGGATCACCGGAGACGCTGGCCACTAATGCGCTTAGTTACCACCAATTCTCTGAAGACGTAAAATAGCGTCACTTTAACTGCGCAAGGCAATTAGCACCGATATCTGTTAATGGGAGTGTTTTTGCAATGAGGCTAATTTGCATAGAAAGGGGCACATGTTCCGCCCATATTACCTCATTTAAATACCCGCAAATAGCACCGACGCACCGAGACGCAATGCTACCGGCAACGCAGTTATAGCACCGTATTTCACCCTTTGTTGCGAGCTTTGTGAATAGCAAGATGTGGGCTTTGGAGCTATTTGCACAGGCATTGCGTCAGAAAAAGCCGGGCGCAATCGATCCCTTTGTGAATTCGCCCCCTTTATGCTTTCGCCCAGCGTTGGCAGTTCCTTAACCGTTGACCTTGTGGAAATTGCTGGTGGTTCCCCTGGAGCCTCTGTGGTCCGGGTCACAGCAGATGGTATCTCATCTGTTGAGGATGTAGTGCCATCGATACTCTGGAGACGCCTCACTAGCTGACCACGCCTCTGTGCCTCAGACGTCACGTGCAGCACTGCTACCCAAGTGTCCTCCAGAGCAGCTGAAGTAATGGCTCTCGACAGCAGCAGCAGCTTCTACGCATTAGATCCTCACGTCCACAGATATCCCCATGAGAGCCACGAGCCAAGACGCAGGTATTATTGCCAGGGCTTACTTGTGGGGAAGTGTAGTGTTTATTAAAGGTGCAATCTGTAATACAAATTGAAACAAATGGGTTAAAACCAGACCATCCTCCAAGTCTCCAATGTATTTTGATGCTGTAAAAAAAAATATGTATTTGTAATGCTAATAAACATTATAGATGTTCTTGTAATGCTAATATATACATCGGCTAAACATGTGTCGTTCTAAACGTTCTAAAAAGCATACTTAGGGCTGAGAGGTATACAGAATATGAACATAATATACGGCCATGCATCTGTGCATGGTTATGGATTTTTCTATAAGGTCACCCACAAAATATACCTATTATAAAGAATATACATACCTGTACGAGTTAATACAAAAATGGTTCCTTGCAGCAGTATAAAAAAGAAAAAAAATAGAAAATTTACAATTTTAATGAAGTAGTACCATGATAATTGTATTACAAGATAACAACATAGAAAATATGTCCTATCACATTGTAACATGTACTGGAAAAACGCTGCCATTCTGGCCACATCGCCCCCAGACCTACTTTCCATCCACGTGTTCCGACTCGTCAATAATCTATATTCGGCATACGGCTCATGTTTTTAATAACTTGTGCTATAAATTATATAACTAAGATATGTCACGTCATCCCACTTCCTGCCGTATCTTCAGGACCTGTACTCCTTCTGGGTGGTGAGATGTAAGCTACTGGGGGGGGGGGGTTAATCCAGGCCAACACGGTACATACCGTTAGGGGAGAGGACGGGTGACGCTGTCTAGTAAGTCAAACATGCTGGGTTATGAATAGGCCCATAATGAACAGAGTCACCTTCAGCTCTCCTGGTTCCCTTCCCCCTGCTGTAATTACAACACAGTACAATACAGCACCAGGACATGGTAGAGGTAACACTCTTCTCTTCATCTCCCCTCAATACTAAAGGCTTTGATGTGCTGGAACAATGTCCACAGGGTGCGTATATATATATATATATATATATATATATATATATATATATATATATATATATATATATATACATGATTCTGAAATCCACCCTCACACACCTTATTGTCTAATGTAAGCAGGTCTTTACTGCCCTCCTCAAAGGGTTTCCCATTGCTCAGCAACACCTCCATCAGGTCTTTGGCATGGCGTTGACATTGGTGCTGAGATGCAGATCCTTTCTTGTGATGAGGACGTTCTTCACAATCATCGTTTGTTCTTCACAATCAACTGTTGTTTACTGTTCTCATATCTAACTCTAGTTCTCCACATATGTATTGTCTCATTGTGTGAAATATCATATAAGATATGCTCCAATCATGTTTATTTTATTTTTATTCAATTAGGCCTACTCATCCATGAAAACCTAGGTACAGGCACCAACATCACCATTCTAGGTTTAATAGAATAAAAGTTATGAAGCGTAATTCGAAATAAATACAGAAATTGCAGCCATCTTTGATTTTTGCCATACCAGAATATTCAAAACATCAATATTTGAACTCCAGTTGATTCCTCACACAGTATTAACTTAAAATAGCAATACAACATTATATTACACAGCAATTGTGTGAACATTAAGACGTTTTTAAAGAATTCATGATTTCGATTGTGGCCATTTTGGATACGTTTTTATTAAATTCAACTGGTTCCTTGACACTCAAGCCAAAATTGTTCTATAGATCCTTATCTTCAAATTAGAAGTGAAAACGAAAACTTTCGCATATACATTCTAAATGAGTGTCCAGGCACCCCACTATCAGAAAAGTGTGTGGTTTTCTGGTCAGCAGGAGATGTGCATCTCTGGCAGCTTATGGTCAGTGGCATTGTTCGTCAAATAGTGTTGAACTTGAGTGTTACACCCTGAGTGCATATGTAACGCACAATTTCTATCAGTTGACAACACAAAGCCGTGTGTCATTTATTTCGCAGTAGCACAAGTGACAGCTGTCAGAACTATGCCAGGCTAGCTTCTGACAGCTCGTAGTAATCAAACATTTATCAATGAAACCCCACACAGGGCGTCTCCTCTCAGCCCAACCCAAAACCAACCTCCTTAAAGTGACAGTGCCCCATCAACACATCAAAACAATATCATGGGGAATTATGTCTCTATAGAACCCACTACAATATAAATATTATATTTATTAAGAAGGTTATTTATTTATTTGCATCTCAGATATTGATTGAAGAGGTGTGTTTCTATATGGGTGACATGTCCCCATACACAGGGCATACAGCTCTCCACCCAATCCAATGCCTATATGGGAGATTTCCCATGACCTGTTAAAACCTGTTCCACCCCACGGGGACGGTACCGACCCCTTTTGACATTATTATCATATATTAATATTTTTATAAAGATGCAAAATAATTTGTGATTTTAAAATCAACCGTTTTCAAGTATTATTATCACTACTATGTCACAAATACATGTAGAATGTAAAACGTTAGGTTGGCAATAGTTTAGCAATAGGTTAAAAGTGTATTTATATCATTTTAAGTTTTTATTTTGCAATCGTTTTTTGACCCGGAAACAGAAATGGAAATGTTGAACCATGGGAATTGGAATCTTTTTGCGGCCATTTTGAAGAGGACATCGCTAGCTATCGTTCAGTGTTGGAATTTCTCTGTTCTACACTTCCTGTGGTCCATTATGGTGGTTCAAAGTTCAGCGTTCTGAATGAATCATATCAATTATTGTTATGATTCGCGATAATAAGCTACAAAATGTAAAGTTTTTGACAAATATTGAAATGCAGTCAGTTTCTCCACACTATTGTAATCATGTAGGAAGAATTATATCTGAAATTAGTTACAAAATGGTTATACTGTGGGGGAAATAAAATAGTACATTCGTTTACAGTAAATATCAGTATCTGTTATTATGCAAGCCTGGTGATACTATATCCAAATTGAATCCATTTGAAAGATACTATATGTATATATATATATAAATGTGCGAATTGGCTATAATAAGGTAATGTATAAGCATATATTCTATATTCTATAATAATATTTCAAATTGCATTGGTCCGGATGGGAGAATTCAGTACTGTATATACAAAACCTTCAATTTGATCATCTTCCCTTTATTAATTTCCTTAGATCTTTTTTACACATGATCTCAAGCGGGTACTGAATGGGCTCAGTGGCAGTCTTTTACGTTTGGTCATTATTATCATGGTTTTATTCACTGTCAAAGATGACAGTTGACATAATTCATATTTTCCTTTGTTTCATCACAATTTAAGCAAGCCTAGTAATAGACACAATATTTCTGACACTGAGAATACATTCATTGAGGTCCATAGATGTTCCTAGATACCAAGAATATGCAAATAGCCCTTGTAGAAGTGGAGCAATATTCCATTTACCTAGGTATACATTTTATGCAGATTTTCACCTGGGGTGGAACAGGTTAAGATGGCACTCTCTTACGTTAAGACAGCACTCTCTTACGCCACCATCGCCAAAACACCAAAAGAGCATCAAATAACTGACCTCTAGGACCATCATTCAGGTCATAGTACCAGTTAGATTAGATTACATTGAAATGTATTGTCATCATACAGCATAAGTACATTACAATGAAAATAAGTGGGGCATCCAACCCGAGTGCAAATGTAACAGTAAAGTGCAATAGTAATATTAATATAGTGATTAAGCTGGGTATAAGATATATACATTTGTTCTACTGAGTATAATGCTAATCACATGTATGAGTTGTAATATATTTTAATGTTTCAAAAATGTTCTTATGTACCCCAGTTGCTATTGCATGCACATATTTGTGTTTTATTACACGTATATATACATACATACCAACTATTCACCTGTTTTATTCTCCACCCATCCATAGCAACACTATTATCACAGACATCCAAGAAGGGGGATCCCCCCTTGAACGGCCCCTCTAAGGTTTCTCTCCTCCACATCGCCTGTGGTGCTTTTTTCCTATTGCTATAGGTTTTTCCTTACCTTCTCTGGGGTATGTCTGGGAGTGTTGCATTTATTACTTTACATTTATTTTGGATTTCATGGTGGGTTTTTTGTTCTTGATTTATTGGGCTGTTTCTTCTTGAATAGTTTAAAGAGAACTTGTCCGGCCCATGGGGACATTAACTTGTGATTTCAGGCTTTACAAATCAATTTGATTTGATTTAATATGCATTTATATGTCCAGTGATACAGGTTTAAAGACACTATGGTCAGGCACTCTACTACTGGCCCCTGAGCAGCTAACACTGGAGCGGTTAAAGCTGAGGTGCCTTGCTCAAGGGCACAGCGAGCAGGCACGTGCACACATAGAGCCCGACGGTACACAAACTAAAAACCGATATTGTCTGAATTACTAGAAGAAAGAAATGCACCACCTTTGGCTGATAGTAATTTATTAATTTCTTAGGATTTATTTTGGTCTAATAAATGTGTAAGGTTCTTAGATGGATCTCCTGCTGCCTCCTCCTCCTCTTCCTCCTCCTCCTCCTCCTCCTCCTCCTCCTCCTCCTCCTCCTCCTCCTCATCTTCCTCCTCCTCTTCCTCCTCCTCCTCCTCCTCCTCCTCCTCCTCCTCCTCCTCCTCCTCCTCCTCCTCCTCCATGGGGAGCAGCGTACTGGCTCATGTAAAATGGCAGGCCATGCATTATGCAGCAGCTTAGGGCACCGCGCCGGGTCTTCATGTCCTCGGCTACAGTCCACTTGTTGCTGCTCTGGTCGTAGCGCTCCACGTTGGAGAGGATGGTGGAGCCATTGGAGGAGCCTCCGACCACGAAGAGCAGGTCGTCCAGCACCGCGATGCCAAAGCTGCTGCGGGGGGTGAGCATGTTGGGCAGGGCGCTCCAGGAGTCAGTCAAGGGGCTGTAAGCCTCCGCGCTACGCAGGATGTTTCCACGGCCCCACCCTCCCACCTGAGGACAGGACACATGAGAGGAATGTTTTAGTGTGTGGTTAAGGCAGACAGACACTGTATTAATCCATTTAGGGAAATGAGGGCATCACAGCAGCATTGCAAGTCAAATGATACATATCTATAGAAATATCTAGTATAAAGCATTTGTCTCCGTGTGCACCTACCGCATAGAGTTGTCCTCCGTACGCAGCCACTCCCACTTCGCTACGCCTGGTGCTCATGGGGGCGATCAGAGTCCACTGGTCGGTGTCTGGGCTGTAGCACTCAGCTGTGAGCAGACCCAGTCCACCACAGATGTAAACCTGTAATAAGAAAGAATATTCTAATTTAGTTTATATATTCCATTTGATTTCATTCTACTTTAATTGTCTGTTAATGTTGATGCACCAAAGGACCCAGACACATCTTTTGTATGTGCAAGCTTACTTGGCAGTAAAGACATTTATGATTTCTGATCTAACGTTCCTTGTGTTCATCTACCACCCTGTGTCCCTCAGTTCCACCCACCTTGCCCTGGAGGGCTGCCGCGCCGGCGCGGCGCCTGCGCTCCAGCATGGGTGACATCACTGTCCACTGGTTGGTTTCAGGCTCATAGCGCTCGGCGGTGTTCAGTCGCACGTCTCCGTCCCACGCCCAGCTGACAGCGGCGTGAGTGCATGGGAGCCACCTGCAGCCAGCTGCGAGTGACGGGGTTGAACCTGCGCACACTGCTGAGAGGCTGTACGGCGTAGTCCCAGCCACCGACGCAGTAGACCAGACCGTGGAGATAAGCGGTGCCGTGGTACCACCGGGGACTCTCCCCCTCAACGCTCACGTCCATCGATCCACCGGCTCGGATATCGTAAGCCTCCATGGTCAGGATGCCGTGCCTCCGGCCTCCGATGGCCAATAGGACCTCCTGGGGCAGGCGTGGACGCATCAGGGGGTTTGGGAGCCTGTCGGAGCCAGGGGGGTTCAGGACGCTGAGGATGAGGGGCCTGCAGTCGTGGCTGTCCCTCACCACAGGGTTGTTCTGGACGTTGCTCCTGAAGTAGTCAGGCCTCATCAAGCCCATGCGAACCTGGGAAGAGACAAGCAGACAGTGGGTACAACTTAGACATCGGTTGTAGACGGTTTCTGTTGCTAGGGAATAGTTTGGACCCAAGTGTTTGAGAACCACTGTACTAGGGAACCTAGTGTTGTTTCAATGTAATGCACAGTAATACATTTTTATTTTTTATTTTTTTTAAATAAATGTTTTTCTTTTCTTTTCATACATAAAACAGAACATAACAGTACAATAATAATTATAATAACAATGACAAACATCGACGACAACAATAATAACAGTAACATGAATCATAATGACCTTGACAAGAGACAGACAAACAAGAAAAAGTTAAATAATAAAAATAAAATAAAAAATAAATGTGGCTCAGGCACTAGCAACCATGTTTGTGTATCCGTAATACAATTAGTTACCTTGGGCAGCAGCAAAGGGATGTGTGTTTTACGCTCCTCACGGGAGTGGTCGATCCAACGAAGGACGGCCTCGAACACCGTCTCCTCGCTCTTCACGTTCAGATCATCCCTCTCGATGATGTTCACCAGTTGCTGCGGGGACAGCTCCACAAACTCCTGTGAGACGCGCAGCATCTCCTCAAAGTGGCACACGATGAAGAGATGGGCCTTGCGCCTCAGGTCAGGGCAGTTGTAGATGTCCGTGAACCTCCAGATGCCGACACAGTTTTCCAGAGACAGCTGGCCCTCTAGGAAGTCAGAGCACGCTCCTACTATGCCAGTGACAAGAAGCTGTTCTACAGCACCAGAAGCTCTTCCACATTCTCTGCTGTCACCAGCACAAAGCGGGTGTAGGAGTACTCTATGATGAGCTGCATCATATCCGGGGACACCCCAGGGATACTGTAGACTGCTTTCTCTGAGTCGATCCAGCGAGTGAAGAAGGTTTTGTGGGACGCAGAGTATAGAGATATCTGATGAGTAAACAGTAAGCAACATTCTGTCCTGTGTAGTCATATATTTTCACTGTAGAAGTATAGGGTCTTAGCACAGTAGAAGTATAGTATCTTTTTACTGTGGAAGTACAGTATAGTATCTGTTTACAGTAGAAGTACAGTATAGTATCTGTTTACAGTATAAGTACAGTATAGTATCTGTTTACAGTAGAAGTGCAGTATAGTATATTTGTACAGTAGAAGTACAGTGTAGTATCTGTTTACAGTAGAAGTGCAGTATAGTATATTTTACAGTATAATTACAGTATAGTATCTGTTTACAGTAGACATACAGTATATTATCTGTTTACAGTAGAAGTACAGTATATTATATGTTTACAGTATAAGTACAGTATATTATCTGTTTACAGTATACATACAGTATAGTATCTGTTTACAGTAGAAGTACAGTATAATATATTTTTACAGTATAAGTACAGTATATTATCTGTTTACAGTAGAAGTGCAGCATAGTATATTTTACAGTAGAAGTACAGTATAGTATCTGTTTACAGTAAAATTACATTATAGTATATGTTTACAGTAAAAGTGCAGTATAGTATCTGTTTACAGTAGAAGTACAGTATAGTATATCTTTACAGTAGAAGTACAGTATATTATCTGTTTACAGTAGAAGTACAGTATAGTATCTTTTTACAGTATATGTACAGTACAGTATTTTTTTACAGTATATGTACAGTATAGTATCTGTTTACACTAGACGTACCGTATAGTATATGTTTACAGTTGAAGTACAGTATAGTATCTGTTTACAGTAGAAGTACTGTATGTTATCTGTTTACAGTAAAAGTACAGTATGGTATCTGTTTACTAACCAAGCTAACTTGAACCAAGCTAAGGGTAACAGAGCATGAGGTGAGGCGGACCTTTAAAAAAGTGAATATCAGGAAGGCAGCAGGACCGGACGGCATCCCCGGCCACGTCCTAAAAGTCTGTGCCGACCAAATGGCCCCGGTATTCACTGACATATTTAACCTGTCCTTAGAACAGGCTGTCATCCCCACCTGCCTGAAGAAGTCCACTATTATCCCTGTACCCAAGAAATCCAAGCCTGCTTGCCTCAACGACTACCGCCCTGTAGCTCTCACCTCCATAGCCATGAAGTGCTTTGAGAAGCTAGTAAAGGGCTACATCTGCTCCTCCCTCCCCATCAACATGGACCCCCTGCAATTTGCATACCGCCCCAACAGGTCCACGGAGGACGCCATAGCCCATGTGCTGCACACAGCAACAGCACACCTGGACAAGAGGAAGGGGAACTATGTGAGAATGCTATTCATCGACTACAGCTCGGCATTCAATACCATAGTCCCCTCCAAACTCATAGCCAAGCTCAGGGACCTGGGCTTGAACTATGACCTCTGCCAGTGGGTCTTGGACTTCCTGACGGGCAGACCCCAGGTGGTGAGAGCAGGCAACTGCACCTCCTCATCCATCACCCTCAACATAGGGGCCCCCCAGGGCTGTGTTCTGAGTCCCCTCCTCTACTCCCTGTACACACACGACTGTGTGGCTCAGCGGAGTAGCAACACAATCATCAATTTTGCTGACGACACAGTGGTGGTGGGCCTGATCTCTGCAAACGACGAGAAGGCCTACCTGGATGAGGTCAAGGTCCTGGCGGGATGGTGCCAGGAAAACAGCCTCTCCCTGAACGTCAGCAAAACAAAGGAGATGATTGTGGACTTCAGGAGGTCGGGGGTCAAGGACTACAGCCCCCTCAGCATCGACGGGGCACCGGTTCAGAGAGTGAACAGCTTTAAGTACCTCGGAGCCTACATGGACCACACACATTGACAGTGTTGTGAAGAAGGCACGACAACGCCTCTACTTCCTCAGGCGCCTAAGGAAGTTCCAAGTCAGTCAGAAGATCCTTAAGAACTTCTACTCATGTACAATAGAGAGCATCCTGACTGGCAACATCACCTCCTGGTTTGGGAATAGCACTGCACAAGACCGAAGCAGACTACAAAGAGTGACGCGTTCAGCCGAACGCACAATTGGAGGGGGGCTCCCCACCCTCCAGAACATTTACAACAAGCGGTGCAGGGGCAAGGCTAGAATCATTAAGGACTTCAGTCACCCGAACAACTGCCTCTTTGAACTGCTGCGGTCAGGCAAGCGATACCGGAGTCTCAAGGTGAGCACAGAAAGACTCAGAAGAAGCTTCTATCCCCAGGCCATCAGGCTGCTCAACGAACAATGAACACTACACAACAACCATCAAACGCACATAGCACACACATCCACACACACACACTCACTTTAAACAAACACACTGTAGCACCCACTCCCCACACTTTATAGCACACACTCACTTTAAACAAACACACTGTAGCACCCACTCCCCACACTTTATATTTTTTGATAAAGGATTGCACTACAACTCGTACACCTTACTGTAAATTGTACCTAAATTGTACCTCATACCATTTCTGCTTTGCATTATATAGTATTGTATATTAGTACACTGCATAGTATTGTATATTATATGGTAACTCAGTTACGTCTATTCTGCATCGAACATTGTACATATGTCTATACTGAACACTGTGACCTCATTTTCTACTTCTAATTTACATGCTATACTATGTTATTTGATACTTATCTTGTCTAGCACAGTCTCTGGAGCGTAACAGTAAGAAGCATTTTGTATAAAAGTATTCTGTACTTCTGTATGACAACTATTAAAGAAACTTGAAACTAAACCAAGCTAAGCTGAAGCAAGCTAACCTAAACAAAGCTAAGGTGAAGCAAGCTAACCTGAACCAAGCTAACCTGAACCAAGCTAAACTTACCTGAAATAGTCGCTGCAGTCACACAGGAGGGCCTTGTGGGCATTCAACTCAGTGCTGTTGACTTTAATAACTACATCACAGAACCTTCCCTCCAGACACAGCTCATTAAGGATTGTACAGGACATTGTTTCCTTTTCCATGTGGGGATTTTAAATTGTATCTACAGAATATATTCAAGCTTACAGACAAATAGCCGGAAACAACAAGTCAGATCTTCACTTGTCTTCTGAGATCTGAGATATTCTTCTTCTTCTTCTTTTGAATTTCCGGCAGAGTAGACGCATCGTGGCGTATTACTGCCCTCCACACTTCTTTTGATGATCTCTTCTTCTTCTTCTTCTTCTTCTTCTTCTTCTTCTTCTTTCTTGGTGTATTTCTTCCCTCCTCATTTCTTATACTACACTAGTGGTGTTCCATCTTTAGGCCTCTTCAACTCACACTTTCTCCTTCTTCTCTGCTCCTCTTGCCTGTCCAATACTAATACATACCCTAACGCTATATCCTCTGGTACAACTCTGAAGCATGCAGAAATGTCAGCACTGCCTCTGTGATCAACTGGTGGTTCTCATTATCCATGCCAAAGAATGATTTAAGAGAGAAGGAAGACACTCCCAGCTCTTCCAGACTTTTATAAAAGATTTCCCTCTCTTTCCTATACCTTTCACATTTTAGGAAGACATGCCCGACAGTTTCAGTCTCTCCACATTCACACACCCCATCTGGATGTTTGCCCACAATGCACAAGCTACTGTTCAACCCACAGTGCCCCAGCCTCAGTCTACACATCTTCACCCTATCACTCCTTGACCCATATCCCTCCACCTTGATCTTGACCCAAGGCTGCAGAGAGAAATAGTGCCTTCCCTTGGTCCCCCTTTCCCACTCATCCTGCCACTCAGCCTCAACTCCTTTCTTTATCTTATCTCTGAGTTCTACTCTTCCCATTGAAATGCCTATCTCTTCCTCCCTTCCCAGGCTCTGTTTGGCAAGGGAGTCAGCCATCTCATTCCCCGCAATCCCAGCGTGCCCCGGGACCCAACAAAACTCCACTGACCAGCCTGCCTTCGCAATCCTATATAAAACCAACATTATTTCCTGAATGAGATCAGGGCGAGCTTTAGACCCACCTGCACTCAGAGCCATCAGTGCAGCAGCCGAGTCAGAGCATATAATCACCTGGCTTGGTCCCACTTCCTCCACCCACCACAATGCCCAGAGGATGGCAAGCAACTCTGTCACAAATACTGAGCTGCCATCGGATATTCTTTGTCCCTTACCGATCCCTAACCGAGGCACCCACCACCCAAATCCTGCCCTCCCACTTTCAGGATCCACAGAGCCATCAGTATACACCTCCAGAGCCCCTGATTCCAGAAGGAACCTCTCTATTTCCTCCACAATCTCGCCCTTATCCTCCTCCTTCAAGAACCTAAGTTCAATGACTCGATCAGGCACTAGCCAAAATGGCACTGATAGCCACCGAGTGTGCTCCGCCACTCCCCCCTGATGCAATCTCAACTTCCTGGCCCACTGATCAATACTGGCCAAAAAAGGTTTATACTTATCCCCATCTCCTGAAAGTAAACACCTAGCTGGGAAGGACAGACTTGTCCCACTCAATTTTGCCCAGTACTGTAGCCCTAACTTTACTCTCCTCAGGTTTAGGGGCAACTCCCCCATTTCCACCAATAGTGCTGAGGCAGGGGTGGTCTTAAAAGCTCCACAGCAGATTCTCAGAGCCTTGCACTGAAGCACATCCAGCTTTCGCAAATTAGACTTGGCCGCAGAGCCGTACACATAACAACCATAATCAATTGTTGACCTGATCATCGCCTGGTATATCATGCACGTGGTCTCTCTATCCGCTCCCCACCCACTCCCAGCCAAACTTCTCAGCACATTCACTATTCTTTCACACTTTGCCAGGATTTTCTCTATATGAACAGCCCAATTCAATCTTTCGTCAAACCAAACTCCCAAAGGGAGATCCATACATAACCAGCCTTCCCCTAGGCACCCTCTTTCTAAAACCAAAAATCATATAATTAGACTTAGAGGCGGATATTTTAAAACCCCACTTGTCTCCCCATTCCTCTACATCCCCCAGAGCTCTTTGTACCTGCTTTAAACAATACTCAACATTCTTCCCTCTTTTCCATATGGCCCCATCGTCCGCAAATAAAGACAACCCATATCCTTTTCCAATTTGCCCAAAAATGTCATTAATCATCACATCGAAGAGGACCGGACTAATCACGCTTCCTTGCGGGGTGCCATTTTCTATTTTTACAGTTTTTGAGGTTTGCCCCCCCACACGTACTTGGATCGTCCTGTCTAATAGAAAATCCTTTATCCAATTAAACAATCTCCCTCTAACTCCTAGGTCATACAATTTCAAAAGCAGCCCCTCTTTCCACAAAGAGTCATACGCCTTCTCAATATCCAAAAATACACTTATCACTACTTCCTTATTGTCAAAAGCCTGTCTAATGTCCTGGTCTAGAACAGCTACTGATTCCATTGTAGACCTGCCATTTCTAAACCCATTCTGATACCCAACATAAAGATCCTTACTTTCTAAAAAGTAAACTAATCTATTAGTAATCATCCTTTCCATAATTTTACACAATACAGACGTCAAGGCTATGGGTCGGTAAGATCCTGGATCAGCCGCTACTTTACCTGGCTTCAAAATAGGAATGATGACGGCATGCTTCCACTCCTTTGGCAAGCAGCCTTCTAGCCACACATTATTAAACAAACCCAGTATTTCAATCATTACAAATTCATCCAAATTCTTAAATAATTCATAGGATAATCCATCTCTGCCAGGCGTCGTATTTGCACCAGCCTGGTGAGAGAAAACGGTGCTTTTTCAATGTATGTGATGTATAGATTGGGGAGAGATGACCACAGCGAAAAACGGTGGTAATGAAATGTGCATGGTTCGCTTTAGAAAACGGTGATAGAAGAAGAGGCAGTAGCCATCACTGCAGAAGGTTTAGCAGCCAGCCGAATGTTTACATTCCTTGTAAGAACATAGATAACAGAGTGTAGGCCCAGAGCAGGAGGAGAGGGGTGACCTCTTTAATGCAACAGTGGATGAAACGTTTAATGGTGTGAAAGGTTAGCAGTCGTCATGACAGCACGTCGCATGACAACCAGGAGAGGGGCGGGGGGCCGTCGTTGCTACGACGAAGACCTATAAGTCGAACGGTGTTTCCGGGTAGGGCAGACTAGAATCTGACCGAGAGCGAGTAGGACTGAGATCACACAGAGGACCTTCTCTCCTCTCATCACGAGAGAGGGGGGGGGGGGGGGGGGAGGAAGAATGCCACGACATCAGTAGCTTCGGCTACCACGAGGATGGTCTTAGGCTAACGAACAGGCCTGAACACTATTGGACTGAATCACAAAAGGACAATCTGAACACACCGAAAGATCATTAGAATAGACTCTTCAAGGACGATACAATTTGATAACATCTGATAACATCTGATTATGAGGTTTCTGTTTAGAGAAATAAAACAACGCTTTTCCTCACAAGGTATCTCACGTTGTCGAAGTGTCGAATTCTTACGGAAGTGGAGGAGTATTATGGTTTATGGATTGCACTAATGGGGGAAGATAAGGATCTTATCTACCAGTATCGGAGACGTCAGGACCATTAAAAGTACACAACGCAGAGGAATTGGATGGAGAGCCAAACAGACGAAGACGTGATACTGGCCAGTTTGATCAGAATCTAACAGATGGTGCCGTGACCCGGATTTGCAAGAGATTAAAACAACGGGAACAGTTGGTTGTTGATGACAGCCAGAAAGCAAGAGATAAGAACAACGGATAAAGACTTTTTCAATAATGGGGCGACAGTGGACAACAGTCATCAATGTGTGGGAGAATCATGATCGAAGCAAGGCCGGTCAGCCCTGGGAGAGAGCGGCGAGTCGAGCGGTCAGGAGGCGAACCAGCGCTGTAGGGGAAACAGCGCTCCGATCAAAAATGTGAGTTCACTGTGCACACGGTTGTTTTGATTTTAACGCCAAATAAAAACGAACAGATAGTGAATCCGTAAACGTAAACATTTCTAGTTCGACACAGAGAATGCCAGCTGTGATAATATGAGCAGAGAGCCATGGTGGAAATCGAGGGTGTTATCTACAGAGAATGAAAAGCAAACGAGGCAGGCTGCACAGTTTTGGTTTAAGGAGGGTAAATGCGAGATGAGGAAAGGGGGGGGGGGCGCTTGAATCAGATCGAAAAATTGTTATGGCGGGACTGTTTTCATAACAGAAGGAAAGTCGAAAGGAGATTGTACCAGTGTGTATTATGTCCGATCAGGCAAGAGTATTAGTCTGAGAAAGCGTCCCCTGATAATGGATAGGAAAGAGAGGAAAACAGCAGTGTTTTTAGGCCTTGGAAGGAGGGGCAGCGTTCGTTTTGTTTGTGAGAGAGTAGCCATTATGAGCGAGTCAAAATGGCCGTGAGCACCACGAGGAGATAACAACAGATAAAGAACCAGGAAGTGACACGTCAACTAAAACACCATGGAGGAGGAGTAGGTCGCCACCTAGTGGCGGAGGGGGGGTAGTGCTGGGGAGTTTCCATTACCCATAGGGGAATATTTAGAGTTTAAGTTAATTAAGGAGTTTAATTTTTTCAAGATTACCAACTGCTTGTGTGTATACACGGTGGTGTATGTAGAACTTTGTAAAGGAACTCAAAGTGTGGTATAGAGCGACGGGACAGCTCCAGGGCGACGGTAGACAGCCCCGTAGGGTATATAGAGCGACGGGACAGCTCCAGGGCGACGGTAGACAGCCCCGTAGGGTATAGAGCGACGGTGACAGCTCCAGGGCGATGGTAGACAGCCCCGTAGGGTATAGAGCGACGGTGACAGCTCCAGGGCGATGGTAGACAGCCCCGTAGGGTATAGAGCGACGGTGACAGCTCCAGGGCGATGGTAGACAGCCCCGTAGGGTATAGAGCGACGGTGACAGCTCCAGGGCGATGGTAGACAGCCCCGTAGGGTATAGAGCGACGGTGACAGCTCCAGGGCGATGGTAGACAGCCCCGTAGGGTATAGAGCGACGGTGACAGCTCCAGGGCGATGGTAGACAGCCCCGTAGGGTATAGAGCAACGGTGACAGCTCCAGGGCGACGGTAGACAGCCCCGTAGGGTATAGGGCGACGGACAGCTCTGTTGTATGTTAGATGATAGTACGAGTACGTATGTGAGTTAGGAGCAGGGAACCAACCTGCTCTGTTGTATGTTAGAGCGATGCAAATAGTTTTAGGCACTGATTCTGGGTTTTTTGGTTGTTGCACTGTTTTTGGGTTATCACAAAGAGGCGGGAAGAGGGTCCGTGCGTGAGGATACCAAGTGCGTGGGATGCCAAAAGATAGGGGGACAGGGCTTATGTTGTGTGCTCGGTTGTATGTTATTATCATAATAATAAGATCGATATACAGGTTAATTAAATAAGTTTAATTATTAATTGATTAAATAAGAATTGCACAGAAAGATGGTGCAGTTATTTGAATGGGTTAATTATTGAATAAAGAGGGAGGTTGAATTCCAGTGGGGCCTTCTCACACCTAATAAATAGGCAGAGTCTTGAGGGGACACGTCACCAGAAAGAACTGGCGCGCGCTGGGGGTCACCCGTGGGACAAACGTAGAGCGCCGAGTGGGTATCGTTTAGCTGCTGGTGTCACGCCGGAAGACAACAAAACAGGGAACCGCCCTGTAGGATTAGATATGGGTGTTGAGAAGGTGGGGGACTAATAGAGAACAAATAGCGCCATGGGCTGTAGGACACTCACACCGTCCAACAGTCTGAAAGGGCGTGGCCATGGCAGGGGCTTGCAGAGGAAAAAAAAATATATAGAGAACGAGCTGCAGGCCCAAAGCCACGGTAGACTAATAGAAAACACAGGGTCGAGTGTACAGAAAGACTGCCGGTGTTGTGTTTCTGCTTTCAAGGGGGGAATGACACCGACAGCGATGGAGATGGCCAGGAGACAGACTGGAGGAGGAGGAAGCCGCAGGGGCCAGGCACCGCAGCCTGGTACACAGATGATCCACGACGAGAGGGAGGAGACGGCGGCGGTGGAGATGAGCCTCAACCAAGATGACCGACAGGGCGGAGATGACCGACGGGGCGGAGACGGCCGACGAGGCGGAGTCCAGTGGTCACAGGCGGTGTTGCCCAGGGGAGAACGAGGCGGACATCGGAGGGGCCTTCCCGGCGGAGACGCTGTTTAGAGAGCGCTTTGAAACAACAGAGCACGGGCGGTGAATCATGGATAAGCAGGGACTTCCTTTCAGAGTCAATCAGGAGATCGAGAGACGAGACAACAGCGAGAAGTCCTGTGTTCATTGATTAGGAGTATGAGATATAAATGGAGGATTCATATATAAGATATATGTATAGAAGGATATATATATATATAGAAGGTAGATATAACTGAGAACAGTAGAACAACAGGATATAATTATTGGGAGCAGACAGGGGGGCTCCAATGGTTATGAGTCGTTGGATGTTGTTGGTTTTGGTGGTCGGTTTCGGTTCCCTTTGTGCACGAAGGGGGGCGCAAACAGACATCAGGCAGCAGGATCACTGGGTTGACCGTGGGCCGTCTTCGTTTCTTGTGCACGAGAGACGAGGTTGGTTTGCTTCAACCACAGGCTATTTTTGGCATAATTAATTGAAAAACCAAATAATGATTTATGATTCTGAAGGGGTGATAAGAATCAAGGGGGGATTGAGAGAAAACGGTGCTTTTTCAATGTATGTGATGTATAGATTGGGGAGAGATGACCACAGCGAAAAACGGTGGTAATGAAATGTGCATGGTTCGCTTTAGAAAACGGTGATAGAAGAAGAGGCAGTAGCCATCACTGCAGAAGGTTTAGCAGCCAGCCGAATGTTTACATTCCTTGTAAGAACATAGATAACAGAGTGTAGGCCCAGAGCAGGAGGAGAGGGGTGACCTCTTTAATGCAACAGTGGATGAAACGTTTAATGGTGTGAAAGGTTAGCAGTCGTCATGACAGCACGTCGCATGACAACCAGGAGAGGGGCGGGGGGCCGTCGTTGCTACGACGAAGACCTATAAGTCGAACGGTGTTTCCGGGTAGGGCAGACTAGAATCTGACCGAGAGCGAGTAGGACTGAGATCACACAGAGGACCTTCTCTCCTCTCATCACGAGAGAGGGGGGGGGGGGGGGGGGGGAGGAAGAATGCCACGACATCAGTAGCTTCGGCTACCACGAGGATGGTCTTAGGCTAACGAACAGGCCTGAACACTATTGGACTGAATCACAAAAGGACAATCTGAACACACCGAAAGATCATTAGAATAGACTCTTCAAGGACGATACAATTTGATAACATCTGATAACATCTGATTATGAGGTTTCTGTTTAGAGAAATAAAACAACGCTTTTCCTCACAAGGTATCTCACGTTGTCGAAGTGTCGAATTCTTACGGAAGTGGAGGAGTATTATGGTTTATGGATTGCACTAATGGGGGAAGATAAGGATCTTATCTACCAGTATCGGAGACGTCAGGACCATTAAAAGTACACAACGCAGAGGAATTGGATGGAGAGCCAAACAGACGAAGACGTGATACTGGCCAGTTTGATCAGAATCTAACAGCCTGGATAGCATCCTCTAACTCTTTCATTGTAAAGTACAAATTAATCGGATTATTATTTTCTGAGCTTCTTCTCAACTTCCACTCATTCTGCGATAGCAGTTCAGTCCTCTTTCTCCCTCTCTCCTCCCCCAGACTCCCAGAGTTATGCACTGCCTGAAATGCCTCCACCAGCATGTCTGCCTTCTCTTTATTGGTTACTGCTTCTACCCCCCCCCTCACTGGAATCGAACTTTTTTTGAGAGAATTGTTGAATATATACTGTACACAAATGTTCTAGAATGTTCTATTATGACATCATACGGTGCCATCACGAATGTTCTAGAATGTTTGATTATTACATCATACCGTGACATCACAAATGTTCTAGAATGTTTTATTATGACATCATACTGTGACATCACAAATGTTCTAGAATGTTTGATTATGACATCATACTGTGACATCCAGTGATGGGAATAACAGCGTTATGAATAACAGTGTTAGTTTTTTCAGTAACGAGTAATCTAACGGATTACTCTTCTAATCTTAATAACGTCGTTACCGTTACTGCCAAAAGATGCAGTGCGTTACTATGATTGAAGCTGTTTTTTTCATCAGACAGATCTCTGCGCTGAGAAGCAATACTTTTTTTCCTTGGTTAGTGGGCAGTGCGCGATTGGCTGAGGTTGAGTAAAATGTCATGGTAAGCCAATCAGAGGTAGAGGTGGGCGGGTGTTCGAAAGAATCCAGAGTCTGACACACAGCGACAACACAAGCGACTCAGTCAACGACAGACCGCGGTTCTGTGTACGTTTTGATAGTCTGTTTGGCGAGCCCAAATAATCCAAAACTAATCCAACAAACAACACAAGCGAGCAGTCAACGACAGACAGCATTTTTTGTTCACTCTTGTGTTAGTTGTGTTGCAGCACAGGGCACTACAGTAGTGGAGGCTACAGCCTTATCAACAGTGCTGCACTTCCTGGTTTAATAGCACAGTCTTCAGGTGCTCAGAGATATATATATATCTGTATGTCATGCATGTCTTAACACTAGAACAGCCATGGAGAAAATGTCACTGATTCCCGCCGGAAGGGGTCAGATGACCCCACAGCTTATATGAGAAATATGAGAAAAATAAACAGTGTAAACTATATAATTACCTCTTAATATAAAAATATGAGGTTTACCACAGGTTTGAGTGACAATAATTTTTTAAATCTTTTAAATAAAAAAAAATATATATTATAAATTATAATTTTTTTGGATGGAAGAGCCTCACATTGACGGGCAAAGAGCCAGGGTTGGCAACCCCTGCGCTAGACGCTCACAAAGTGCTGTGACTTTTCACATATTATATATTCCATATATATGTGGAATAACGCATGGACCGCGGAACGCATTTGGAATGGGTATGGCCAATTGTCCAAAATTATGTGACGTTGCTCCCTCCGCCCAAACCAAGCCACATGCTCGTAACGCATTTGTTCATTGATTATAGCCTACATTTAGTCACAATCAAAATAGTATCATAATATGCAATGCATGGCTGGCCAAACTCCCAGCCGAGCTAATACATCCGTGCCTCGGTGTCCCCCATCGCAAAAGACCATCGAGGAAGTGGAGAAAACGAGGAGGTTTGATTGAAAACTTTATTAACAGATTGCAGAATCGGTACAATACAGTACAGCTCAATACACACAATTGTTAAGGGGATGCAGACCAGAGAAAGACTTTCGTCTTGTTTACATCAGGGTCCCCCATTTTCAATTCATCAGGCGCGCCGGCCAAATGGAAAAACACCTGTCGCTCCTACCTGGTGCCCGTGGAGTTCCAGAGAACCCCGCCCCGCCGATCGTCCAACCCGGTGTGTGGAATTATTCCCCGCCGGCTTTCATTCACCGGCCCAGCCCAGAGTCTGTCTCTCTCTGGCTTTCATCGCCCATGGAGGCCCAATGATGTTGCGGCGCAAACCCCTATAGCCTCCGCTCCCTGCTACAGGTGCAGCCTCCCGGGAGCTCGCCTCCCGCCCCCCCCGCGGCTGGCCCTATTAATCAATGTTATCTCTCGTAGAGGCTAGAGCTAGACTGCTAGTCTAGACCGCTATTTTGAAATGGATGCACATCTGTATGACGTATGAGCTTACCTCTGTGTGCAGCGACGTGTGCCGTGATAGGCTAGTTCAAGTTTTATTTCTTTTTGTCTTTTACGTGGGTTACTACAGTACAGATAGTGGAAATTAACCTGGAAAGCGCGCGGACGTAAATGTATTTGCTGATATACATTTGACTGTTAAGGGGAGACACTGCAGGTGAATAGGGTAAAAAAATTAACTAATAGATATCACAATGAAACTTCCCCAGTTGATTACTTATATTAAGACAAGACTTTTTTGTATTACAAGTTTTCTGAAATTGTATGTTTAAATATGCAAATGAGGCATGATCTACTTAAATATACACTAATTTGCATATAATTCCAGGACAGAAATCTGAACATTGGATAAAGCCATTTTCAAAATTATTGTTTCATTTTGTTGACATATTAGAGCCAAAGGTTATTACAGAGGGGATTTTGGATATCTCTTTTTATCACTCCATAAATCAGAAAATACTCCATTCAGTCCATTTTTATGGTAAAATTCCATATTTCGCCATGTTTTTAGGAATAAAATGTGATATAAATCAGGGTATGAATGCGATATCAACAAACCCTTCTGTAAATACCTTCAGAACATAGATATGAATAGAACTGGAAGGTTTGGTGTATGTGAGTGCTACTGAAGTGGAGATTTCTGGCTCAGAGTATGAGGAAAAACTCTTAAAACTCATTTTTGGGAAAACACCTTCAAAGTTCTGTATTGTAAAATGCCATACTTTTTTTTTTAAACAGATATTTACAAACACAATACCTAATCAAACCATTAGTAATAGACAACCTAAACACATGCCTGATAACTGAATAATAATAATGATGTTATTGAACTGAACAGAACTACACACAGGCTACAAACAGTGTAGTACAGTGTAGTACAGTGTAGTACCCCCTAATAGGCAAAAAATATTTGAATATGCACGCACACACACACACACTTTAATGATTGAATTACTGCACTGTATGTAGGTAAAAAATTCTAGGAACATGTCATGTTTTTAAAGGTTATTTTGTCTTGGCCCGCAGCTTTCCAACAGGATATAAATTACACCTCGAAGGCAGATTGCGGCTGTTTGAAGCAGTTTGAGTCAGTTTGATGCAGTTAAACCCTCCACAACCCTTCCTCTAATCTGGAACTAAAGGCCCCACTCTCCAGGGAGGGCAGGCCTATGACTTAATCACCACATATTTATTCCGTCCAGATCACCCTATGAAGACTACAGCAGCCTACTGCACCAGCTGTGTGTGTGTAAGTTCAAACGTATCTTAGTTATAACGTCAATTCTTACTAAGTTGTGATTTATGCACCACTGAAATAATAAAAATGGTTGCACCACGTTTACACAATAACACATTTCCTAGTGTAGGTGTAAATCAGACAATGTCACAGAATTATACTCACTAATGGTATAACAGCAGTTGTTTTGCCACGCAGCATAATTTCTTCCTTCATTGACATGCTGTTTTGCAACACAGTGATCCAGCAGAGACCCAATTTACATGATATTTCAATATGGATCTAGCTTCACCGCAAGGTGCCACGATGCCAAGAGACTCACGCCAGCCAGCCAGCTAATGCGCACGGTAACCACGACGCTGGAACTCTTTGATCACTTGCCTTAGTTATGACCTTACGTCCAAACGACTTAGGTAATGCCCTGTAAGTAATCACGGTGCAACCAATTCTAGCAGTTGATTTAGTTACACAATTTGACTCATGCAGTATTTAATAATGTAACTTTACTTTACTTTATTTGTATGGCACTTTTCATACAGAGGTTGCAGTTCAAAGTGCTTCACAACAGTAAAAAAATACAGGCATAAGCGAGCATAAAAAGAAAAAATGTAAATACAAAGAGATAGCGAGGTAGCAAGGTAAGGCAAATCACAGTTCTTCAGTAATACAAATAATAAAATAGAATAGATTAGATAGAGTAAAAAAGTGCGGTTTGAAATAGGCTAAAAATAATTAAATAGAACGGACAGTAAAAAAGTGTGATAAGATTGTTGAATAAAAAAATATATAACAACAGAGCAGTGTGATTCGCTCTTAGTACTTTGAGTTTCTTTACAAAGTTCTAACATACAACAGAGCATCGCTCTAACATACAACAGAGCAGTCCGTCACTCTAACATACAACAGAGCAGTCCGTCGCTCTAACATACAACAGAGCAGTCCGTTGCTCTAACATACAACAGAGCTGTCTGTCGCTCTAACATACAACAGAGCAGTCCCTCGCTCTAACATACAACAGAGCAGTCCGTTGCTCTAACATACAACAGAGCATCGCTCTAACATACAACAGAGCAGTCCATCGCTCTTAACACTGAGTTTCTTTACAAAGTACAGTTCTAAATTACCTTTTAGAACAACAGAGCAGTGCGTCGCTCACAACAACAGAGCATCGCTCTTAACTTTGAGTTTCTTTACAAAGTTCAGTTTTGATTTACAACAGAGAAGTGCTCTTAAATGACAGTGCATTGGAGGTAGTGAGATATAATTTGCATAGAACCGACACATGAATTTGATTGGAAGTGTATGAAAGTAGGTATGGGTAAGAATAGTGCAGTTAAGGTACAATTTGTCAGGATATCCCTGATGTTTCATTGAAACGCCTGAGCAAAGAGATATGTTTTAAGTTTTTGAAGATGTCTAGCGAGTTGGCTTCCCTCATCTTTTTCTGCCGAAGACTTTGCAATCTTCTTTGAGGAGAAAGTGGAGAACATCCGCAGCTCCTTCTCCCAACTCCCACCCATTCCAAATGCTGAATCGAGAACCTCATCCTTCACTCTGTCATCTTTCTCTCCCATTACAGAAGCCGAGACCCTGACACTGGTAACGTCGAACCGTCCGACTACATGCCAGCTGGACCAGCTACCCTCCCCACTCCTCCAAACCATAGCACCGGACATCCTCCCATTCCTAACTGCAACCATCAACTCCTCACTCAACTCGGGGGTGGTCCCCACCTCCCTAAAAAAAGCCAGAGTCACGCCGCTCATAAAAAAACCAACCCTGAACCCCACCGTCATAGGGTGTCCCCCAGGGCTCAGTTCTAGGACCCCTTCTCTTCTCCCTCTACACTAAATCACTGGGTAACATTATCACGTCTCATGGTTTCTCCTATCATTGTTATGCCGACGATACTCAACTCTTCATCTCCTTCCCTCCCTCAGATATCCACGTCTCTGAGCGGATCTCGGCCTGTCTGTCCGACATCTCCGCCTAGATGACGACCAACCACCTCAAACTGAACCTAAGCTAAACAGAATTGCTCCACCTGCCGGACAAATCCTCTCCCCTGACCGACCTCTCCATCACAGTCGAGAATGCAGCTGTGACAGCGTCCCCGACCGCCAAGAACCTTGGTGTTGTCCTCGACGACCAGTTGAACTTCTCTGCTCACATCGCAGCGACAACCAGAACCTGCAGATTCCTCCTGAGCAACGTCAGAAGGATCGGCCCCTTCCTGACAAAAGAAGCCACCCAACTCCTCGTCCAATCAACAGTCATCTCCCGCCTCGACTACTGCAACGCACTGCTCGCTGGCCTCCCGGCCACTGCCACTAAGCCTCTTCAACTCATTCAGAACGCAGCGGCCCACCTGATCTCAAACCTACCGAAGTCGGCCTATGTCACCCAACTTCTTAGGGACCTGCACTGGCTCCCCATTGCTGCACGAATCCGCTTCAAGACCCTCAACCTAGCATACCGTGCGGCAAAGGGAACCGCTCCCGCCTATCTCCGGTCAATGGTCTCTAACTACACACCCTCAAGACCCCTACGCTCTGCATCTTCTGGCCGCCTAAGACCTACTCCTATCCGAGCTCCGGGAGGGTCATCAAGGAGAAGCCGCCTTTTCTCAGTCCTTGCCCCACAATGGTGGAATGAACTACCCACCCCAGTTAGGACAGCTGAAACCAGTCCAATCTTTCGCCGTCGACTAAAGACGCACTTCTTCAACCATTATCTGAGGACTTGACATGGACCACACACATTGACAGTGTTGTGAAGAAGGCACGGCAACGCCTCTACTTCCTCAGGCGCCTAAGGAAGTTCCAAGTCAGTCAGAAGATCCTTAAGAACTTCTACTCATGTACAATAGAGAGCATCCTGACTGGCAATATCACCTCCTGGTTTGGGAATAGCACCGCACAAGACCGTAGCAGACTACAGAGAGTGGCCCGTTCAGCCAAGCGCACATTGGAGGGGGGCTTCCCACTCTCCAGAACATTTACAACAAGCGGTGCAGGGGTAAGGCTAAGAGAATTATCAAGGACTCCAGCCACCCAAACAACTGCCTCTTTGAACTGCTGCGGCCAGGCAAGCGATACCGGAGTCTCATGGCAAGCAGAGAAAGACTCAGAAGAAGCTTCTATCCCCAGGCCATCAGGTTGCTCAACGAACAATAAACACTATGCAACAACCATCAAATGCACTCACAGCACACACATCCACACGCACACACTCACTTTAAACAAACAACCCACTGCAGCACCCACCCTCCACACTTTAGAACACCTAGACACACTTTATATTTATTGGCAAAGAATTTGCACTACAACCCATACCTCAGTACACCTTACTGTAAATTGTACCTAAATTGTACCTCATCCCATTTCTGCTTTGCACTATATAGTATATTGTATATTAGTATATTGCATAGTATATTGTATGGTAACTCAGTTGCTTCTATTCTGCATTGAACATTGTACATATGTACATACTGAACATTTGTGTCTACGTACGTGACTTCTATTTTTAACATGCTATACTTATTTTATTTCATACTTATCTTTTTTGTCTAGCACAGTCTCTGGAGCGTAACAGAAAGAAGCATTTTGTATAAAAGTATTCTGTACTTCTGTATGATAACTATTAGATAACTAGAAAAAATAGAAGAAAAAAAATATCTAACCCTAACTAACCTTACTGTCATCATGCACTTGTCCTAATAAACTAACCTACACTGTAGCACTCAACACGTTGATGAACATTGTTACTCAGCTGATAGAGTTGTGCCCTTCCTGATGACTTGTCGTACAGACCTTGAAAGGGTTAACCAGCTGTCGTGTGGCAGTGAAAAGGGTTAAGTAATACGAGGGAGTGCTGGTGGTGGCTATATCACCGTGGAAACCAGGCCGTGGGCGGAGTCTACTGGTCTCCTGCGGATGCCATGGAAACCAGGCCGTGGGCGGAGTCTACTGGTCTCCTGCAGACGCCATGGAAACCAGGCTGTGGGGGCGGAGTCTACTGGTCTCCTGCGGACGCCAGGGAAACCAGGCCGTGGGGCGGAGTCTACTGGTCTCCTGCGGACGCCATGGAAACCAGGCCGTGGGCGGAGTCTACTGGTCTCCTGCGGACGCCAGGGAAACCAGGCCGTGGGGCGGAGTCTACTGGTCTCCTGCGGACGCCATGGAAACCAGGCCGTGGGCGGAGCAAATCAACACTGGGTGGATGTAGGATGTAGCGGAGGATAAACCCACCTAAACTCAGTTTAAACACTTTTGTTTATGAACCCTTTCACTGCCACACGACAGCCGGTTAACCCTTTCACTGTGACAATACAGAAGGTTAGCCCTTTACTATCACACAACCGACGGCGATGCTCCATCGGTTGTGTGATAGTAGAGGGTTAACGTTAGGTTATAACTATAACCAAGTTCTGTTAGTAATGGTGACGCTCGGCCTCGCTTGTGCACGCGCACTGAATAAATTCCACAATGTACCTTTATATCCCAATATTCGTCTGACCACACCCCCATCAGCTTACCTTCATCTGCAGGTGTGTGGCCACCTACTCGCCTCCTTCCCAAGCTTTCACTACAAGGTGAGATCAAGGGCTGCAGCGGCATCGGACGCCGAGCGTCACCATTACTAACAGAACTTGGTTATAGTTATAACCTAACGTTCTGTATCGTAACGGCTCTCGCTCGGCGTCACTTCCGCACAAAGGGAGGCCGAGCGAGAGCCATCGGCCGACAAATACACCCCGCGGAGGCCCCCCACAACCATCAGATCAGGGAGGACCGAGCCCCCCCGACCCCCGTAATGGAGGGCACCCCCCCTATTGGGGGATCACGGGAGGGCGACGGACCCGACCGTGCGAAGAGGCACTCAAGCAACTCAACGCACAGGGTGAGCAGACCGTGGCCTGACCCCACGACTACACACACGCACAACCCGCATGCCACCCGGGAACGAACGGAAGGAACGACCTCGTTACTGCCCCCAGAAATCACGGGGTCAAGAGCAAACCCAACCCCGTGGCAAGGCCGTAGCAGCGGAGCGCAAAGGAAGACCCAGACCCACCAAAGGGACTGGATCCCCTGGAAAACGCGGGCCCGGAGAGGTCCATGATGCCAGCATCAAGACCCCACCAGGTGGTCACTTAGTGACACCGCCCCCCACATCGCCAGCGTATTCGGACAAGGCCCCTCACAAGAGCGGGCCCTGTACCCCCAATAGCACACCGCCTGGCACACTGACCCTGCAGCACAGGTAGTCAGCATGGCCGTAAGCACCAAAAAAGGCTTACCACGGAAGCAGGCAGCACACCGGGGAAACCAGGCAACAGGCTATAACCTGAGCCTGGAGCACTGCGGACGAGACAGGCGCCAGAGGGGTCAGCTGAAAACAGCCGCCCCGGCGGAAGGGGCGTATGCTGGCGTTGTTGATCACCATCACAAAGCCTCCCTTAATGAGGCAGCGAAGGCTGACACGATTGGCAGACGTCATGAACGTGCAGGGGCACACTCAACCGGGCAACCCGGGAGTTGACTCTGCTCCAACACACCAGAGAACCAACCACCCAGTTGTTACCCTATGCGGTGGTTGGTCCCATAACCCCTCAAGAAAAAACTCCAAAACGTACCTGCGGGCACTACCGCAGTACAAGTGTTTCAGTTTCCAACAGGGTTATCCCAGGCCTACGGGTCGACGAAACATTACTTCGGACCGGGCCCGGCGATACGGGGAGCACAGGGTCCCCCGAGGAGGTCAAAGACCACCCCAACAGGCCCCTCTTCGCCATGCGTAAGAGAAGAGCGAAAAGAATGGAGAACCAGCCCCAAGCACCCCGTACTTGGTATTCCCAGGAGGTCTCCCAACCAAGTACTAACCAAGACCAACCTGCGTAGCGGCCGAGATCTGACGAGATCGGGCGTGTACAGGTTGGCACGGCCGTAAGCCATTACGACAGTGCAGAGTACAACATACCCAACAAGGGTCTCCATAGCGCCTAACCCTGTGACACCCGGACCGACCTGGCATTTCTCCCCCTGGAAAAAGCCCAAGTCCCTCAGGGTACCAGAACAGCAGATCTGCATCCCCGGCGGACAACAGGTTTAACTGATCCGGACCAGCGTGACCAGAACCAGTCCTGTGCCCTAACCACGCCGACATGCCTACTCCAGGAGAAGGGGCAGATATGCGTGTTGATCCTAAACATGAAAAGAAGGCGCCACCCAGACGTTCGGTGCGAACCGCGCCCGGTGGCCCACCCCCAGGGCGTGAGACCCCTCTACATATGTTCAGATCCATTCCGTCATCATCCCCCAGATATGAACGGGAATCCGTCGACAACCAACACAGGTCGTCGGAAGAGGAAAATACCTCCATCCCAGTTGCTCTATAAAAACGCTGTTTTAACCTCAAGCAACCTCTTCAACAGAACACCCCGAGCTAGCACTATGCGTGCGTCGGGACACAACCACATCAATGAACAGGCTATTTAGACCTGTCATTGAATCCCCAAGGCGCCCAGGGGAACGACAAGAGGGGTGTGATGCCTCCTAACTCCAACACTTTTTAATAAAAAAGAAGGAAGCACCAACAGCATGAATCCCAGTCTACACAGCCGGGGGTAAAAATTGTTTACATTTTTACATCCCACCACCCTCCCATAGGGAGGAGACGGAAATCCCCAGAGAGACTTCCCACGCGAGCTGTACAGATTGAAAAGAATATATTGCAACCTTGAGCCATGTAAAAGTTTGGTTTTAGGGCTCTCCGGGGAAGAAGCACTGAACCCATACACACTCAATAATCGAATTGAATCGAATACACACACAATAGAGCAGGACTCCTTTTTGAAGTTCTACTCACAGTGACAATCTGAGGAGGAGGCTCTGCACTCTGAGGAGGCTCCCTCACATGGAAGGAGAGTCCTAACTCACGGAAGCCCCAAATAGGAGCTTCGTGAGGAGGAGCCCTGACCACTCCCCGAAACAGATCCATCATATGGACCCGAACAGCTCACGGAAGTCCTACCAACAGAGACGCGCACAGTGACGTACTCTATGGCGGGGGAATTTCTGCGGTGCACACGCCCAATATTCCAGGGCGTGGGACCAGGAAACCCCCCCCCCCCCTCTTACCCTGTAACGTGCCGAACAGCAACGTGACAGGAACCTTGAAGGACAGGAGGTATTAACCCCTGCCCATCAAAGAAGGGGAGGAAAGGATTACCAGTACACCCCTTTACGACCCCACACCCATGATACGATGTAATGACAAAAATAGAGTATGACACAGACATAGTCAGCTACATGAAGCGTCTAACAGCTTCACACAGCGCATGTGCCAACCTGCTATCTGATTTTTACTAAGGAAAAAACACAGAATAGAGAGGGCCCCCTTAAGAGCCCCGGTACCAGACTTACACATGTGCTTCTGTGGCCAACCCAACCCAGTTGTAGGTCACACGACACACACAACCCTTTATCACCACAAAAAATGGCAAAAACACTCTACAGAGGAACGCCGTTTTTCATAATGAGAGAATACATAATTCTCGATTAGTATCGGCCACAGGCCTTGCTAAGCACACACGAAAAGTGACTAAACAATCTTTTCTTTTAGGAAAATACAGTTCCTCAAGCAGTTTTAGCACAACCCCAGCAATCAAGCTAAGGATTACATCGTATCCCACCACACAGTGACACAATATATTGTAACAACATGTCTGAGAGGAGGGTGAGGAAGTCCCCAGGGAACCGGGGGGAAAACACCCCTCCTACTTTACCCTTAATACGGCCAGTCGAACAGGTAAACCTGTTAATATGTGAACACACTGTTCATTGTCATTACAGGCTGAGAAAAGAATCCATTCTTCACTCATATGTCACTAAGCATAGCTTTATAGGTTAGTTTAACCCCCTTAGTTGTGAGTACATGGTATATGAACACACATGATGTTTCTCAACACAACAAACCAGATCATTTTCACATCTGTAACAAACAACCCGATTTGCATGGAGAAGCTAATACCAGTGACAGGACAATTCACACATAACTCGCGTCGTATCCTAAATGTAGTGCAGCAACACTCGTTTTGGAAAACATCGTTATTTACAAAACATTTAGAAGGGAAAGAAATAAGAAGTGTTCAAGGTCTGGTCAGGACCTTTCCTACCGTGAGCGCAGATCAAGCGAACTGCAGTCTCTAACAAGGCACCGATAGTAAACACAGCATTCCTGTGTTGTCGACATGGGCAGCGTCGCCGCTCCATCCCGCCGCTACGGTTGTCCTTGTTGACGCAGTCCTCGCCGGCCGGGCTCAGGGTAGGTTCGACTAACATCCTCTGTCAAAGATGACGTCGTAGTCAGAGTGTTTAAAGCATGTTATAGTCTCAGAACGTTCAATAGTGTAGCATTAAGCTAACGGCCGCTCTCGGCCGATAGCAGCAAGCTAACGTTTCCTAGCCTAGTGACATAACAGGCTAGCGCCTGCAGCTAACAGCTGACTGGCTAACAGGTAGGCCACAACTAGCATGCAAGCTAAGCAGCTATCACCTGAACGTACACAACGATATAACAAGCCACACTCAGACAGGCCGCCGTTCTGAAACCCTCCTCACCTTTTAAGAGAGAAGAGAAACGAGATGTTAACACAGTTTTACAACGGTGATTTTACCATACATCCGGCGGAGCCAGCACAAGTCCCATCTGGGCTGTAGCCGACTTGAACATGGATTTTCCGATAACGAACATCCATGCCCACATTTCCTCGTTTAGGGTATACTCTCATTTGCATATGAAAGATGGGGCCTATACGGTGACAGAGAAGTACCCACGCGTCCAGAGATCCTGGGATCACCAGTTTTACTGGTCGTGGCCCACTAGTTGCTATAATGGGCTTCAAACCAAGATCCTCCGCCGTCGCCTAAAAGGCTGAACAAAGGACTCTAATCTGGGGCCGGTTTTCGTAAACATTGTCAGCTAGCCCCCATAGCACTAACAGACAAGTGGTGCTCGCAAGCAAACATTACTCACCAAACCTGGAACCCACGCTTCTCACAACAGTCGGTGCGTCCTACAGTCCAGCTGTGTCGCTGGAGGGTTTTACCCCATCCAGCCGCAGCAAGGAGGACTGCAGTTGGGAGGCATGTAAGCGGCGTGAACTCCCAATACGAAAAAAACGGTGGAGGTGTAGAATGATCATCATCTTCCAGACACTCCAGTACGAAGACAATATCGCCGTATTTTCTCGAATATAGTGAGAGAGAAAATAAAGATATGATGTCAACGTATCTCTTTTTTTCCAACTTTCTCCTACTAACGACCTCGTCAAGTGGGGATCTACCGAAGGCACTTCCTTGTGGTGAAAGCGAAGAAGGAGGCGAGTAGGTGGCCACACACCTGCTTATGAAGGTAAGCTGATGGGGGTGTGGTCAGACGAATATTGGGATACAAAGGTACATTGTGGAATTTATTCAGTGCGCGTGCACAAGCGAGGTACAGTGCGGAAGTGACGCCGAGCGAGAGCCGTTACGATACAGAACCTTCTGTCGTGTGGCAGTGAAAGGGTTAACAGTGGGGCAGAAACAACGTGAGGCGAAGCATGTAAGGAGACAAGTCTGGGGCCACAAACACCTCATGTGAAAACTGTCCTGTCGACCTCCTCCTCTAAACACACCAGTTCCTTAATCTGCCTGTAATCCGCTTAGATTGGTTTTGCTTCACACAGACGGCACTATTGATAAAACGGCGGAAACGATTGACGAGTCAAGGCGGGGGGAGAGAGCCAGCGGCGGCATGGCCCAACTTAACCCTGGCACACACAGCTCCATGGAAACACAAACGGCTGGGCCCGTGCCAACGCCAGTGCCAACATCAATGGTCGCAGGCAGTCCATTTTAAAGGGATAGTGTTGAAGAACGGCCCCTATTGGCTACTCGCTGATGATGTTATGGATCGCGGCAGAGTTCTCAGCACAATCCGTCTGCTTACTGCAGCATACTGGCTCAGCAGAGTCAATGGGGTCAAGATCTTGTTTGTACAAGCTGATTGAAGACAATAGGAATCTACTTTGTGTGCAACGTGGACTTTATTTCAAGTGTTTTAGTCACTTTGTACCGACAGGAGCTTGACCCCATTGACTCTACATTGGCTTGCGGCTAACGAGCTGGAGCTAGCAGGAGGAACAACTTGACCCCATTGACTCTACATTGGCTTGCGGCTAACGAGCTGGAGATAGCAGGAGGAACAACTTGACCCCATTGACTCTACATTGGCTTGCGGCTAACGAGCTGGAGCTAGCAGGAGGAACAACTTGACCCCATTGACTCTACATTGGCTTGCGACTAACGAGCTGGAGCTAGCATGAGGAACCGCTTGAAGATGCTCAGATGCTCAGATGACACTGCTCTGATCGGTCTCATCAACAAAGGTGATGACCGGGCCTATAAAAAGGAGATTGACTCATTTGTCCACTGGTGTGATGCCAATTTGTTTACGACTTAATGTCGAAAAGACCAAAGAGCTAGTCATCAACTTCAGTAGGAAGAAGGTCAATGTCTCTCCTGTCACCATTAGGGGGCAGGAGGGAGAACTAGTCCAGTCCTGTACTGTAGGTCTCCTGGTGTCCACCTGGACAGCACGCTGGACTGGAAGAAGAACATTGAAACTTGAACTTGGCATTAATATATCTTAAACATACAGGAATAGTAGGTCTAAGATAAGATATTCCTTTATTGATCCCCTTGGGAACATTTGGGCCATAGCAGCATGGGGGAGGGGAGGTACAGGTATGGGCAGGGTAATAGTAGAAAGGCATAAATATAGGCAATATAATTAACTCTGAATATAAAGATATGAGAAAAATAAACAGATGAGGGTCTGTATGCCCTGTCGGTTATATTATATGTTACAATAAATATAGGCAATAAAGAATTTGAATCTGAATATATACTTATCAATTGAGTAATAGTAAAGGTGCCGTATACACAAGGTCTAACTGGCATGATATATACGTTGTAGTCCGTGCAGGATGTGGTGGTTAACACTGGCACAGCCGACAAGGGGTCACATGACCCCGAGGCATTTTCAATAAATGTATCCTCGTCACTCGGTCGAGCTCCAGCTCTGTCACTCAATGACTTTTCCTAAAAGTGCCCGTTTTATCTGCAGCACGGTTTCTGAAATTTCTAAATGACTTCAGGAAAATGTAATTAGAACGCTATTCCACATTATGGGCCGTTGGAACAGACGAAAGTCACAGCACTTTGCGAGCGTCTAGCGCAGGGGTGGCCAACCCGTGGCTCGCGAGCCGCATGTGGCTCTTTGCCCGTGGCTCTTCCATCCAAAAAAATTATTATTATAATATATATATATCTTTTTTTTTGTATGTCACTGAAACCTACATTCCATTGTGGCAAACCTCGTATTTTTATATTCAGAGTTAATTATATAGTTTACACAGTTTATTTTTATTTTTTTATATTTCTCATATAAGCTGTCGGGTCGTCTGACCCGTTCCTGGCGGGAATTAGTGGAATTTTCTCCATGGCTGTGCCGGTGTTAAGAGTCAGACACACTCAGTGGTCAGCCGTTTGCTAATCGTTCTCGAGGTCTGCAGCTGTTAGTTCTCCAGCTGCTGGCAGCAGTCCATGCCCAAGGTTGTGGAGCCTGATGGCCGCTGGCATGAATGACTGGCTGAGGCAGTTAGTGGAGTGTCGGGGGGGTATGAGTCTGTGGCTGTACGTGCTCCCCATCTTGGCTAGCTGCTCATAAAGGGGGAGGGGTTCTCCAGGATAGCGTCCAGCAGTCTTTCTCATCCTCCTCTCTCCGCCGCCACCTCTAGTGGGACCAGCTGGACTCCCACCAGACTGGTGACATGACTGCAGCAGTCTGTTGAAGGACCTGAGTCCCCCCTCCTGAGGGCCTCTGTGTTGTAACTTGTCCCACCGGTGTAATCTGTTGTTCAGGTGTAGGCTACCCTTGTACTACCTCTTGTATATTTAAAACATGTTAAAATCGTATACAGATGTGATCACAGATTTGTAGATGTACGTGGCTGGTTTTCGCGTTCCAAATGATCAAACATCTTTTCACCTTTAAAAAGTTTCAGATGAGACAGTGGAATCAACTGAAGGCTGTTTATCAAGTCGCTGCCACTCAATAGCAAATTGAACGCTTGCCCTGAACAACTACAGTATTATAAACTCTTATGCATTGATTGATTGATTGAACATTTTATTAACAGATTGCAGAATGGGTACAATACACACAATTGTTATGGGGATGGCGACCAGGGTTGGGTAGGCGGGGTGGGGAAAACTGTACAACTGTACAAGCAAAACTGTACATTGGAATATCAACGAAACCTTACTTGGTCCCAAGAAGAGGGTCTCATGTATTATTGTTATGGTTTGTAACCGACCCCAATCGCACAACACAAGACAGGTATGAGAGTAAGTCAAAATAGGGCAAAATATTTATTATAGAACAAAAAGCGGCACAGTCCCTTTAAGGGAGAACACAAAAACACTAGAGTCAAGGAAATATGGAAAAAGCGGCACTGTGCCTTTAAGAGGCGAACAGGCTAAGGGACTAAGGCTAAGGGCCGGGGCTAAGGGCCAGGGCTAAGTGTTAGGGCCAGGACCAGGGGCAATGGAGAGGGGGACAGGGACAGAGGCCCGGAGAGGCGGGCTGGAGACAGGGACAGAGAACAGGGTTAAGGCCTTGGACAGGGCGAGGGCCAGAGCTGCTTACAGGGAATGAGGACAGGGTTCCGACGGCAGAGGCCTGGCACGGGGACAGGGGCCCGACAGCGGAGGCCTGGCACGGGGACAGGGGCCCGACGGCGGGGGCCTGGCACGGGGACAGGGGCCCGACGGCGGAGGCCTGGCACGGGAACAGGGGCCGGTCAGTGGGGGCCTGGCACGGGGACAGGGGCCCGACAGCGGGGGCCGGGCACGGAGATCCTCATCCTCCTCCTCGGATGCTGCAGACCGGCAGCGCAGAACACAGGGGGTCCCAGGGGACCGGGGCGAGAACACGCCATCCTCCCGTGGAAATAGGGAGCGATGATGAGTCGGGGTCCGAGGGGAATGGGATGAGCACACGCCGTCCTCCCGTGGAATACTAGGGAGCGATGACGAGCCTCACCCCAGGAACGAGGATCACGAAGAGATGCCTTCCTCCCGTGGAATCGGGAGCGATGGCGAGTCGCCTTGACGTCTGGAGTGGGAACACTGGAAAACCTCCCGTAGAGAATTAGACGGCGTCCCACTCCAGGCAAACGGCAACAGTTGGTGAATGGCTGGGCCGTCGTCTCACGCCGGAGATGCGGCAGGTGATGGTGACGTACAGAATGGTAACGTACAGCACTCCATGAACACAGAGTGAACACAGATACAGATACAGAACGACCCGACCAGGACTGGAAGGGAGGTCCAGGTATATAAAGCCCTCAGGGGCGCTAATCACAAACTATGACAGCTGCGTGATGGTAATTGAACAAGAAAGTCCAAGGGTGGGGGCTGGTGAAGAGCAGAGGAGAGTAAATCATCGCAAGGGTGGGGGCTGGTGAAGGAGAGTAGACAGGGAAAAATCTCACAAGGGTGGGGGCTGGTGAAGGAGAGTAGACAGGGAAAAGCCCAGGGAACAGGCGAATCCTCACAATTATTGGGTTAGGACATTTACAGGGGCCAGTTTCGAATTGCAGTCTCCTGTAGGTGCTCTTTGAGAGTGGTTTTGAAAGTGGGTGAGTCTGGTCTCTTTTGAAAGGAAACATTCCAAACTGTATTCCACAATAGGAAGAATCACTCTGAGTGCTATAATGTAATAGAGTTACAGAGGTTTGAACACACTGAAATAAAAGTTTAGTTTACTTGCAAACAGATGCCTACAGAAGAGTTCCAGCTGAGAGGTTGGAGCTGGAAAGCACAATGGTTCCATAGCCTGAAGTCTTATCTAGTACAGGTCCAAAGTTGATAACAATCCCACGGAAAATGTGTGTTTTACCCATGTTTTTGTAATCTTTGTTTCGGTAATAATTTGGTATGCCTATCCAAAATGGCCGTCCGCTGAAATACATTCCTAGACAAACATGTCAAAACACTCACACGCACCTGCTTTTTTCACCTCAGAAATATTGCAAAACTACGCACCATCATATCTCACTCTGAACTAGAACTGTCCGTGCATGCTTTTATTTCCTCTAGGCTTGACTACTGCAACTCACTTTTCACCTGTCTCACCAAATCATCCACAGACAAACTACAAATGGTCCAAAATGCTGCAGCCAGGCTACTCACAAGGTCAAAAAAATCATGTCACATCACTCCCATGCTGGCATCCTTGCACTGGCTCCCGGTACACTATAGAATTCACTTCAAAGTCCTCACTTTCACTTTCAGAGCACTCCACCGTCAGGCCCCTATCTACATCACTGAACTCATCCATCCCTACACCAACACCCGCTCACTCAGATCTGCCGGTCAGCACCTCCTGGTGGTCCCCAGGTCCAGGCTGAAAACAAGGGGTGATCGAGCCTTCGAGGTGACGGCACCAAGGCTCTGCAACGCTCTCCCCCTGGACCTGCGAACTGCCCCCTCTGAAAACTCTTTTAAAAAACAACTAAAAACACATTTGTTCAGACAGGCCTTTGGTCATACATAGGCACTCTTTCTTGTCCTCACTGTTCCTATAGTTTTGTTTTTAATTAGTGACTGATGATTTTATCTGATTTCTACTTTTTATCTGGTTTCACTGTTTTTTAACTGCTGTCTGTTGTTGTTGTTTTTGTTGTCATTTATTTATGATTTTGTTTTTGTTTTTATATACGATAGCTGTAGTGTAAAGCACCCTGTGCATTCGGTCAATCATTTTCACCGTCAGAGGTGTCGACTGCTCCGTTCAGGGCCAGGCGAAACCGAACGTGGTCACTTGTCCGAAACTGACCTTCGTTGGTTGTTTGGTCTTGTAACCTGAGATTGGAAGCACATAATGGGTTGAGTAGGGTGTCAATCAAACAGTGGTCATTTTAGCTTTCCAACAATGTGTTGGTTGTTGGGCGATAACACAGCCTGACGCCGACAGACGAGGGCAAAGTGCTGTTTAAGAGGATAAGTAACTTTTTAAATATTCATATACAATTATATAGGATATAGTGTGTTTTATCTCAAGTGCCATACTTTCTCCAAAAATCCTGCAAAACTGAAGATGTCCTCCACAAAAAAACAACTCAACATACAACCCTCAGACTGCCAAAACAAATCCAGATTTACAATTTGAATTTTCTCAAATAAAGCCCTCCTCAAATCGGTGTACAAAGGGCAATAAAAAAAAAGATGAGTGAACACAACACTCTAACTCACAATCTATAAAATAATAAAGGTTGAAAACATTGCTCCTCTGAAAGATTAACCCTTTCACTGCCACACGACAGCCGGTTAACCCTTTCACAGTGTCTGTGACAATACTAGCTCCGTGGATGATGGAGCATCCATCGGTTGTGTGATAGTAAAGGGTTAACCTTCTGTCGTGTGGCAGTGAAAGGGTTAAAACAGACTTATATGGTCCTTCATCTGAGCTACTCAATTGATGTATAACCCATCAAATCTGATTTCACTTCAGTTCCCCATTCTAGGGAATGTTATTCTAATAACAGCCAGCAGAGGGTGCACATGTCTCAGCTGGACCACACCAGTCTTACATGTCACTTTTTTCATTGTCCACATCAGCCACATAATAAACCATGACCTGAATCTTTCCCAAATTGCTTTATTTTTTTAGATATCACGTTGGTCTACGTTTTGTCCATATTCCACGAATGTTAAAGAATGTACCTGAAAACGTGTGTGTCAACGTTAGCAAAAATTCTAGGTTGAAATGCAGTACTTCTTCTTGTGATTGGTGGATCGGAGGGCAGAACCAAAGTATAATGGAGTTACACCTCAGACATGTGTGACCAGGAAGAGGACATTGGACTCTGTTGCAGTGCTGGAGAGAAGCTGTATGAAGGAAACATATAAATCACCAGTTGCGGTTCAAGGCCGTGGTAGTTTTACACAAACACTAATAAGAGAGTAAACACCTTTTTTCACAAGCTTCCCAATTCATTTGGGAACTTGGACCGCGGGCCTCCATGAGTAGAGGCGATTGGATATCAATGCGTGAATTTGAATGGCTTGTATTCGAGCAATACAGTCATTTTAGATCAAATAAATTATGCATGCGGTCAGGTGGCGTAGCGGAGATTGTGCTTGTCACCAATGCATTGGTGTGTTGCCTTGGCTCGGGCTGATCGCTATACTAACTCGTTTGGCTGAGTTAGGGGGAGGGAAGCCGTGGGTGGGTCCTGGGCGTTGTGGACAGCGACCCCTACAGTTCGGCAGTGGCGGCCGGTGGGTACTTCGCCACTAGGGGCGCTATACCAAACATTTTGCAAAATGCAAACATTTACAGTACAGTACCACGCAACACTCATGGCAAGACGTGAGCGATTCGACTCACGCTCACGGCAATGAATCGGCTCTTATGAACGAGTCGCTCAGCTGTTACTACAACAACACACAACCAGTCAAATAAAGTATAGTCTAGACTCTAATTCACAACTTGAAACACAATATATAAATAGAAAAGTTAGGGACTTCCGGTTAAGCTGCAATATGTAGCGCACGCAATTGGTTATAGCTCCGCTCCCGTTATCGTTAATTTCGTTTAAAAACCTTATTTGGACAATACCAAAAGAGACTAGACCACATCGTATGTATTGATAAGACCTTCTACTAACTATATCAAAAGACAACATGGTTAGGGGTGGGGAAAAGACGGGAAAGAAACAAGATACGGCAAAGCCAACGGCGCAGATTGAAACTCGGTCAAAGACAATGACAGGCGACGCTGTGGCAGATCCGTTGGTGAGCCCCGGCGCGGGGAATATAGAGGAGAATACACAGGGACCAAGGACAACTGGCCCCGAGATGGAGACAACAGATGACAACATAGCAGGAACATCAGAAAAAAGTACCGTGAAGGAAAAAGCAGGCGATTTTGAGAAGATAATAGCACAATCATCCATCGGATCCCTCACTGCTCCAACAACATCAACTGACACAAGCAGTTCAGCTGCACAGCCCGACTTCAACTCTCTGACTACCCTGATAAAAGAACAGATGATCGCTTTCAAAGCACACGTAGAAGAACAGTTGGTCGCACACGCTGAACACATCGATACTAAATTCGAAGAGGTTATGAGAGCAGTCACTTTGCTGTCCGTGCGAATCACGACAGTGGAGATTTCGGTGACAGAAAACACAAAAGCAGTCAAGGCGAACGAAGGTATCATGACAGCGATGGGAGAAGAGATGGAAAAAGTTAAAGATGAATACCGGAGGGAAATAAAATTGCTTAAAAACGAAGTGATGGAGAGGCAACTAGAAACCCATCGTTACCACAGGCGGAATAACATCCGCATTGTGGGGCTTGATGAATCAGTGAACTGCGATGACATCAACTTTCCAAACGTGTTATCAACGATTTTGAATAACTCCGATCCAAACAAAGTGCCAGAAGTGGAACAAGTTTACAGAATTGGTTCCCAGGGGCAAAATATCAACGGGCCGAGAGTCATCGTTGTCACTCTACGGAAAACTACAACAAGGGATGAAATCATCAAATATGCTCGCAACCAACGTGGGATGCTGAAGTATGGTGATAAACCAATATTTATCTACGAAGATTTGAGCAGAGAGGCCATCATCCGACGTCAACCATACAAAGTTGTGATGCAAAAGCTGTACACAGCCGGCCACAAGCCAAGGCTAGCATATCCGGCGCTGTTATCATTCTTGGACAATAACGGCCGCAGGACAGGTCCATTTACACCCTTTTATGCTGAGGATTTCCTGATTCAAAATGCAGCAAATAACCCAAAGCATGACGGAAATGCCGGAACCAGTTAAGCCTCTCCCTAAATATATACCAGTGTAGGAATGACTTTATTGTGTTCATCAATGAGGTCATTCCACCAGTGTTGGAATAACATTGCTGTGTTCATCAAGTAGCAAACGATATGCAAGTCGTCTATAACAATGTTTACTGTGTATAATACGATTCATAATACATTATAATTTCAGTCTCTGGTCTCTGAGGGGTCAAATAAATATCAATACAAAAAGATCTATCTGGAATATTCTGGGTTTATCGCTCAAATGCCCTGGGTCTCTTAGATCATTCTGGAATATAAAATAGTCTAGGCACTAGTATATTCTACAACCTTCTAGAATATAAGGCACCATGACAACGAAGTAAAGTAGTCTAGGCACTAGTATATTCTACAACCTTCTAGAATATAAGGCACCATGACAACGAAGCATACAACTCTAACAATAACATTCGGTGTGCATACACATAGCATATATAAATTAAATGAAGTGCAATCAGCCCTTAATAATACTTTAAAATTATCCACACATAAACGTATGGGCACAGCAAGGTTATTCTAACAATTTAAGTAATCACTCCATTAAAGGCACATTGAAGCGCTAAAAGGCGCTGCTTTTCTATCTTATCTAATCAGTTAAATCGGTTCTAGTGGCTTCTCCACGTTGATAATTATTTATCTCTTATTCCTTATCTATATCTTTCCATTGATTTTTATTTTATTAAATTTTTTCTTCTCATCACCCTATATTTTTTAAACATAATTTAACTTACATTGTTCTTTTCCAATGTTCTTCACATTAAGGTGTCAATATTACTATATATTTTTTAAATATATTGTAACTTACATTATTCTTTTCCAATGTTCTTCACATTAAGTGTCAATACTGATCTACAATCTTTTCCTTTTTTTTCCCCTCACACGTTGGTGGAGGGTTCAAAGGAATATGTCGATAAAGGTTTATTCTCTTTTTATTTTATTTTTTATTTTTATCTTTAGGTTAATTATCACAATACTTCATTACAGTAAGGGAAGGTGCAAGACCAAAAGCGACATTCTATTGCAATAGAATGGAAATGTTAGATCCTATGGCAATGAGCATAGGAAAATTAGGATTACAATGCTCAAGTTGGGCAATCCGGTGGACCATGGGAGAAAGTCAATCGCGGAGGATGTGTTCTTGGAACACAGGCATGTTCGACTTTCTGGGAGAGGGGAAAATAGGGGATTTTTATTTGTATATATATATGTTTTTAAGCTCAGCTCTCAACGGGACCTCATTAATTGGATGTGCATCTATTGTAGCTTCATACTCCAGAAACATTACCAAAAACTACACGAAAACATGCATAGACTATGGCTAGTTTGAATATAATGGTATGGAACACCGGTGGGATAAACAAACAACACAAGCGCAAAAGCGTGCTTACACTGATGAAAAAAGAACATGTGGACGTGGCACTATTAAGCGAAACGCACATTTTAGAGGGAGACATAAATACGTTAGCGGATAACATATACCATAATATTGGTCACTCTTCTTTTGCTACGAGAACTAGAGGGGTAGCCATAGTCGTCAGACGCAAATTAAATATCGAATTGAAAGGGGTATGGTCGGATGCTGAGGGGCGCATAACTATAGCTAGGATTATACACAATAACAGGAAAATTGCATTGGCAGCGGTATATGCCCCGAATTTGTACGAAGTGGGTTTCTTCACTTCACTAACAGGAGAAATGTTAAACCATCCCGAGTACTCATACATAATAGGTGCGGATTTCAATGCCATTTGGAACCCAAGGATGGACAAAACTTACCTTTCCTTCTCCAGCGAACAAAAGAATTCATCTAAAGCATTAAAAGATTGGTCGAAATCAACAGGAGTAACTGATTTATGGCGTTCACTTAACCCCATGACCCGCAAGTACTCCTGTCGTTCGGCGAGACACAACACACTATCCAGAATTGATTACGTCTTTGCATCCCCGAGAATATTTGATAAATACGAAGTGGAAATGACACCCAATGCGCTATCAGATCACTGCTACTTAATCCTGAAAGCAACATTTGGTACATTATCTACCCGGGCCCCAAGATGGCGTTTTAATTCGATGCTGCTTAACAACAAGGAATTCATTACACAAATTAAAGAAGCTCTCACAGTATTCCTACAAGTTAATACTAACTCGGTGCAAGATCCCAGAATATTATGGATGTCGGTAAAGAGTATGATCAAGGATTTCTCGGATAGATTTACCTCCATATTGCGCAAAAATCAAAACACAAAACTGTCTGAAAAGGAAACGCTTTACTCAACGCTTTTTAATTCTTTAAAATACAACAACTCTACTAGACTAGATAACCAAGTTAACATTCTAAAGACCGAGATCAAAGCAATGTACAGACAAAAATCGGAATTGCAAATACGCAGCACTAGACAACAGCAGTACTTCCAAGGTTCTAAACCTAGTCACCTATTAGCCATGCGACTAAGAATTAATGCAAAATTTGCAGATATAACTGCCATTAGGAAACAACAAGCTCTAGTAACAGAACCCAAAATAATAAACGATACATTCAAAGAATTCTACTCTGATTTATATAACTCAGAAACGACCTTTGATCAGGACAAATTAGACACATATCTTAATCAAATTACTCTCCCTAAACTTACAGATGAAGACGCTAAACAGTTAGAAGTACCGATCACATTAGAAGAACTCAAGAAGGCCATATCCGGAATGAAAAACGGCAAAGCTCCGGGAATTGACGGTATCCCATCAGAAATGTACATTTCTTGCTGGGACATATTTGGACCCTTATTACTAAATATGATCTTATACTCAGTCAAAGAGGGAAGCTTCATCGAACACCAAAATACCGCACTCATTTCAGTTCTTCACAAAAAAGACAAAGACCCCACTGAATGCGGTAGTTACCGTCCTTTAAGCCTCCTCGGAACCGATGTCAAACTGTACTCTAAGATATTAGCCATCAGATTGCAAAAGCATATGACGTCTTTGGTTCATACGGACCAAACAGGCTTCATAAAAGGTCGCCTGATCAATGATAACATAAGGCGAATACTGCACGTACTAGATACAGACAAAGAGGACATCACACCTAAGGCGATACTATCCCTGGATGCTATGAAAGCATTTGACAGGTTGGAATGGTCGTTTCTATGGGCAGTATTGGAAAGGATGGGGTTAGGAAAAGGTTTCATTGATATGATTAAAGTACTATACAAGGACCCATCGGCCATGATTACAACAGGCACAATCATCTCCAAAATCTTTCCGGTATCACGCTCTGCCAGACAGGGTTGCCCTCTTAGTCCCGGACTATTCAATTTATCATTAGAGCCTTTAGCACAATATATAAGACAATCCCAATCCATAGAACCAATCGTAATCAAGGGCACACAACAAAAAATTAGTTTATATGCGGACGACGTAATATTGTTCATGCAAAACCCCAACACCACATTGCCTCATCTGCTCAAGTTGATTGAGAACTTTGGTGATCTATCGGGATTTAAGATAAATTGGCCGAAGTCGGCTTTCCTTCCACTTAACACCCCTGCAAAAAAAGGTATAACCCTCCCAGGTGCGATACCGATGGTAAAACATTTCAGATGCTTGGGAGTGGAAATATTCCCCACCATAAGACAAACGGTGAAGCACAATTACACAAAAATACAGAACAAAATCAAGGACGACCTGGACAGGTGGGCAAAACTTAAAAACTCAGTACAGGCAAGGGTATCAATAGTTAAGATGGATGTATTACCAAGAATCAATTTCTTCAGCTCAATGCTTCCGTTACCTCCTCCAGAGGGCTACTGGAAAAGATTACAAACCTCCACATACAAATTTATTTGGAATAACAAACCGCCTCGCATAAAAAGATCCACCGCACAGAGAAGTAAAGCAGACGGTGGCATGGCAGTCCCAGATTTTTTACAATATTTTAATGCCTTCACATTAAGACCATTGAAGAAGATATGGTTTGACCCCGAGGCTTTGGTATCTTGGAGAGAATTAGAAGAAAACATAGTAGCCCCACAGAGATTGAAAGACATAGCATACACTAAACTTTCAATCAAGCATTGTGAGCGAGAATTTGGCCCAATAATAACCCATGCAATCAGGACATGGCGGGAAACTCAAAGGAAATTTCCTAACAATCAAGTATGGCATAATCACACTCCCATATTCAATAACAATGCTCTCTTAATGGGAAAACGACCTATAAGATTCCCTGTATGGGAAGAAAGAGGCATACACTCATTAGGGGATATTTTTAATAACAAGGGCCTCTGTAGTTATGTCGAAATATGCATAAAGTTTAACCTCACCGAGTCCACATGGCTTTTTTACATACAGCTAAAACTTTGTATGAGATCTCACGGTGTTCCATTACACATACCAATTGAACACCACAGATACCACAAATTTTTCTATGACAGAAATACATTGGGAGGTTTTGTATCAGGTTTTTATTCACAATTACTAACGTCCTCGTACGAAACCCTTCAACTAGACAATGTCTGGAGGAGGGATATACCAGACCTGGAAAATGACTTTGATTGGCAAGGAGCCTGGGCAAATGTCCGACTTACATCAAGGAACCCGGATCATCAACAAATCAATCTGAACTATATTCACAGGACATACTTGACTCCTATAAGGCTGTGCAAAATGGGGCTTATACAAAACTCCAAATGCTCCCAATGTACAAATGGGGACGAAGGAACATTTATGCACATGTATTGGGACTGCCCACCAGTTAAGGCATTCTGGGAAGATGTGTCCCAACAATTATCAATACTCGTATTTTGGAATATACCTGTACACCCCGCGGTATTGCTATTGAATGATGTTTTTGAGTTTGCAGTGAACCCACAACTAAAAAGATTGGTTTTATCGGGTATCACAGTAGCTAAAAAACTGATTGCATCACGTTGGTTTCAACCGGAAAAAATGTGCCGGAAAGTGTGGTTTCTTACATATCTTGATGTGATATATCAAGAAATATCAACAGCAAGAATTCTAGGGCTCAATGAATCCAAAATGTTAATGTGGTTAGAAGTGGTGGAGAGAATAAAAGCTAGCCTATAATGGTGATGTCTGGTTAGGAGTGAGGGATAATAGAGGTACTATCCAAGAGGGGGTCCGGGAGGGGGGGATTTGAGCTGGAGCATATGTGTGTAGGGTTTTAGAAAATAGGTATTCGGGGTATATTATATACTAACATTTATATAATTGTAACTTCGCTGGATATACACGGTATACGGTTAAAATGTTATTATTGACTATTTTTGTTTTATCCTGTTTCTGTACTTGCATATATTTTAACCACCTTTACTGAAAGTTTCATTATACATTGTGTGTTGAGTACTGACTTTTAATAAGTTTTGTTTTGCAATAATAAAAAAAAATTAAAAAAAAAATAAATAGAAAAGTTAGAAACAAAACTCGCCCGTCTACAAACACAGGCAGATCTCTCCCTCTCACACACAGCGCGACGTGGAATCGATTCGTTACACAATCAGACCTATTATATACCAAGAATAACTTCAGTATGAGTACAGGGCTGTACACATATTTTGCATATTGTTAAACGAGCCAAGGCTAGCTATTAAACTATCGATATGAATCGAAAATCTGGGACCCTGATGTAAACAAGACAAACGTCTTTCTCTGGTCTGCATCCCCTTAACAATTGTGTGTATTGAGCTGTACTGTATTGTACCCATTCTGCAATCTGTTAATAAAGTTCTCATTCATTCATTCATTCAAACATAGACGATATTGAACAAGCCATAATCCACGTATTTTCAATCCGAGAGAGCTGCAGTAGTTAAATCAATGAGCCATCGACATAGTCAGTGTGGTAAGTAACGTTATTATTGCATCCAAGATTGATACACGGCAGTTGGTAGTCATAGTCTTGTGTTATAAAATAAATAAACAATCAGCAATGTCTCGCTTCATGAATGGCCAGCAGTAGTACTGCTCCTAAAAAAAACTATTTACAAACGTTAACGTTAAGCAGAGAGAGAGAGAGAGAGAGAGAGAGAGAGAGAGAGAGAGAGAGAGAGAGAGAGAGAGAGAGAGAGATCGCTAATCTACCACTAAGCGTTAGCTGAGTGGCTGAGAGAGAGAGAGAGAGAGAGAGAGAGAGAGAGAGAGAGTGAGAAGCGTTATCTGAGTGGCTGAGAGAGAGAGAGAGAGAGAGAGAGAGAGAGAGAGAGAGAGAGAGAGAGAGAGAGAGAGAGAGAGAGAGAGAAAGATCGCTAATCTACCTTGTTGTTGGCAGAAGGGCTTGTTGATAAAGTATATCCACTCCATGGCATTGTCCACCCAGCCTGTATTGATGTCCATCCATTGTCCATGCATGTCCCTCCACACTGCATTCATAATATAGCTTGTTAATAGCCAACAAGTACTGTCCTTTGTCCATGTCCGCCTCGAACAGCCTGCAAACTACCTGGTGTTCTATCGCCAGGGCAGGAGAGCTTGATAAACGTGTATAATCCGCCATATAGCTATGTTAGCCAAGTGTTAGCTGAGCTCGTTAGCACAACACTCAACAAGTACATTCCTTTGTCCATTTCCGCTCGAACAGCCTGCAAACTACCTGGCGTTCTATCGCCATGCTCTAAGACAAACTCTAACCTTAACCAACTTTGAAAGAGTGCCTAAGCTTAACAGTCTAAAGAACTTGCAGTCACGGCACGCTCGTCTAAGACAAACAGCTGCATGCATCTCACAACAACACAACTATCTCCACCGACCAACCTAGGACCAACCTATAGAAACTAGAATTGGAACATTAGAAATTGGATTCGGCCAATCAGAGATCGTCTCTGTGAAATTCTGCCATGGAAAAAAATACTGGCGTCGGCCAATCAGAGAGCGTCTCCGCGAAATGCGGCTATGGAAATTCTCACGGAAGTTCACGCTGCTTTCTAGACCGCTTCAAATCGCGCTCGGATTCCAACATAATAGTCATATTTCAACGCACAACGCCGTATGCACTGATTGGCTGTGACGGAGACAGCGATAGTAATTTATTAATTTCTTAGGATTTCTTTTGGTCTAATAAATGTTTAAGGTTCTTAGATGGATCCCCTGCTACCTCCTTCTCCTCCTCTTCCTCCTCCTCCTCCTCTTCCTCATATTCCTCCTCCTCCTCTTCCTCATCCTCCTCTTCCTCCTCTGCCTCTTCCTCATCTTCCTCCTCCTCCTCCTACTCTTCCTCCTCCTCCTTCTCCTCCTCCTCCTAATCCTCCTCTTCCTCCTACTCTTCCACATCTTCCTCCTCCTCTCCTCCTCCTCCTCCTCCTCCTCCTCCTCCTCCTGCTCCTGTTCCTCCACCTCCTCCTCCTCCTACTCTTCCACATCTTCCTCCTCCTCCTCCTCTCCTCCTCCTCTTCTTCCTGCTCCTCCTCCTCCTCTTCCTGCTCTTCCTCCTCTTCCTCCTCCTCCTCCTCCTCCTCCTCCTCCTCCTCCTCCTCCTCCTCCTCCTGCTCCTCCTCCGCCTCCGCCTCCTCCTCCTCCACGGGGAGCAGCGTACTGGCTCATGTTAGGCAGGCCATGCATTATGCAGCAGCTTAGGCCACAGCGCGGGATCTTCATGTCCTCGGCTACAGTCCACATGTTGCTGCTCTGGTCGTAGCGCTCCACGTTGGAGATGGAGGTGAAGCCACTGTAGCCTCCGACCACGAAGAGCAGGTCGTCCAGCACCGCGATGCCAAAGTGTCTGCGGGGGGTGAGCATGTCGGGCAGGGCGCTCCAGGAGTCAGTCAAGGGGCTGTAGGCCTCCGCGCTACGCAGGGTGTTTCTACCATCCCACCCTCCCACCTGTGGACAGGACACATGAGAGGAATGTTTTAATGTGTGGTTAAGGCAGGCAGACACTGTATTAATCAATTTAGGGAAATTAGGGCATCACAGCAGCATTGCAAGTCAAATTATACATATCTATAGAAATATCTAGTTTAAAGCATGTCTCTGTGTGCACCTACCGCATAGAGTTGTCCTCCGTACACAGCGACTCCCACTCCGTCACGCCTGCTGCTCATGGGGGCGATCAGAGTCCACTGGTCGGTGTCTGGGCTGTAGCACTCAGCTGTGAGCTCGAACGAGCCACCACAGATGTAAACCTGTAATAAGAAAGAATATTCTAATTTAGTTTATATATTCCATTTGATTTCATTCTACTTTAATTGTCTGTTAATGTTGACGCACCAAAGGACACAGACACATCTTTTGTATGTGCAAGCTTACTTATATAAATAAATAAAAACATTTATGATTTCTGATCTAACGTTCCTTGTGTTCATCTAGCACCCTGTGTCCCTCAGTTCCACCCACCTTGCCCTGGAGGGCTGCTGCCCCGGCATGCCACCTGTGCTCCAGCATGGGTGAGATCACTGTCCACTGGTTGGTTTCAGGCTCGTAGCGCTCGGCGGTGTTCAGTACCACGCATCCGTCCCACCCTCCCATGGCGTAGATACAGCCGTCCAACACGACCACGCTGAGGCGACAGCGGCGTGAGTGCATGGAAGCCACCTGCAGCCAGCTGCGAGTGACGGGGTTGAACCTGCACACACTGCTGAGAGTCTTTCTGCCGTCCGAGCCGCCGACACAGTAGACCAGACCGTGGAGATAAGCGGTGCCGTGGCACCACCGGGGACTCTCCCCCTCAACGCTCACGTCCATCCATCCACCGGCTCGGATATTGTAAGCCTCCATGGGCAGGATGCCGCCACCCAGGCCTCCGATGGCCAATAGGACCTCCTGGGGCAGGCGTGGACGCATCAGGGGGTTTGGGAGCCTGTCGGAGCCAGGGGGGTTCAGGACGCCTAGGATGAGGGGCCTGCAGTCGTGGCTGTCCCTCACCACAGGGTTGTTCTGGACGTTGCTCCTGAAGTAGTCAGGCCTCATCAAGCCCATGCGAACCTGGGAAGAGACAAGCAGACAGCGGGTACAACTTAAGACAGCGGTTGTAGACGGTTTCTGTTGCTAGGGAACAGTTTGACAACCACTGTACTAGGGAACCTAGTGTTGTTTTAATGTAATGCACAGTAATACAATTCGTTTTTTGTTTTTTTTATAAATGTTTTTATTTTCTTTCTTTTCATACATAAAACAGAACATAACAGTACAATAATAATAATAATAATAATAATAATAATAATAATAATAATAATAATAATAATAATAATAATAATAATAATAATAATAATAATAATAATAATAATAATAATAACAATGACAACAGCGACGACAACAATAATAACAGTAACATGAATCATAATGACCTATACAAGAGACAGACAAACAAGAAAAAGTAAAATAATAAAAATAAATTTTAAAATAAATGTGGCTCAGGCACTAGCAACCATGTTTGCGTATCCGTAATACAATCAGTTACCTTGGGCAGCAGCAAAGGGATGTGTGTTTTACGCTCCTCATAGGAGTGGTCGATCCAACGGAGGACGGCCTCGAACACCGTCTCCTCGCTCTTCATGTTCAGGTCATCCCTCTCGATGATGTCCACCAGTTGCTGCGGGGACAGCTCCACAATCTCCTGTGAGACGTGCAGCATCTCCTCAAAGTGGCACACGATGAAGAGATGGGCCTTGCGCCTCAGGTCAGGGCAGTTGTAGATGTCCGCCAACCTCCAGATGCCGACACAGTTTTCCAGAGACAGCTGGCCTTCTAGGAAGTCAGAGCACGCTCCTACTATGCCAGTGACGCGAAGCTGGTCTGCAGCCACCAGAAACTCTTCCACGTTCTCTGCTGTCACCAGCACAAAGCGTGTGTAGGAGTACTCTATGATGAGCTGCATCATACCCGGGGACACCCCAGGGATAGTGTAGACTGCTTTCTCTGAGTCGCTCCAGCGAGTGAAGAGGGCTCTGTGGGACGCAGAGTATAGAGATATCTGATGAGTAAACAGTAAGCAACATTCTGTCCTGTGTAGTCATATATTTTCACTGTAGAAGTATAGGGTCTTAGCACAGTAGAAGTATAGTATCTTTTTACAGTAGAAGTACAGTATAGTATCTGTTTACAGTAGAAGTACAGTATAGTATCTGTTTACAGTAGAAGTACAGTATATTATCTGTTTACAGTAGAAGTGCAGTATAGTATATTTTTACAATAGAAGTACAGTATAGTATCTGTTTACAGTAGAAGTGCAGTATAGTATATTTTACAGTAGAAGTACAGTATAGTATATGTTTAAAGTAGAAGTACAGTATAGTATCTGTTTACAGTAGAAGTACAGTATATTATATGTTTACAGTATAAGTACAGTATAGTATCTGTTTACAGTATAATTACAGTATAGTATCTGTTTACAGTAGAAGTACAGTATAGTATATGTTTACAGTAGAAGTGTAGTATAGTATATTTTTACAGTAGAAGTACAGTATATTATCTGTTTACAGTAGAAGTGCAGTATAGTATATTTTACAGTAGAGGTACAGTATAGTATCTGTTTACAGTACAATTACATTATAGTATATGTTTACAGTAGAAGTGCAGTATAGTATCTGTTTACAGTAGAAGTACAGTATAGTATCTGTTTACAGTAGAAGTACAGTATAGTATATGTTTACAGTAGAAGTACAGTATAGCAAAATTGTTACAGTATAGGTACAGCATAGTCTATTTTACAGTATATGTACAGTATATTATCTGTTTACAGTAGAAGTACAGTATATTATCTGTTTACAGTAGAAGTACTGTATAGTATCTGTTTACAGTAAAAGTACAGTATGGTATCTGTTTACTAACCAAGCTAACCTGAACCAAGCTAACCTAAACCAAGCTAAGCTGAAGCAAGCTAACCTGAACCAAGCTAACCTGAACCAAGCTAAACTTACCTGAAATAGTCGCTGCAGTCACACAGGAGGGCCTTGTGGGCATTCAACTCAGTGCTGTTGACTTTAATAACCACATCACAGAACCTTCCCTCCAGACGCAGCTCATTAAGGATTGTACAGGACATTGTTTCCTTTTCCATGTGGGGATTTAAAATTGTATCTACAGAATATATTCAAGCTTACAGACAAATAGCCGGAAACAACAAGTGCGATCTTCACTTGTCTTCTGAGATCTGAGATATTATGAGAGAATTGTTGAATATACTGTACACAAATGTTCTAGAATGTTTGATTATGACATCATACTGTGACATCACAAATGTTCTAGAATGGTCTATTATGACATCATACAGTGCCATCACGAATGTTCTAGAATGTTTGATTATGACATCAGACTGTGACATCACAAATGTTCTAGAATGTTCTATTATGACATCATGGTTTGACATCCAGTGATGGGAATAACGGCGTTATGAATAACGGCTTTAGGATTACTCTTTCATTCTTAATAACGCTGTTACCGTTACTGCCAAAAAATGCGGTGCATTACTATGATTGAAGCTGTTTTTTTCATCAGACAGATCTCTGCGCTTGAGAAGCAATACTTTTTTTCCTTGGTTAGTGGGCAGTGCGCGATTGGCTGAGGTTGAGTAAAATGTCATGGTAAGCCAATCAGAGGTAGAGGTGGGCGGGTGTTTGAAAGAATCCAGAGTCTGACACACAGCGACAACACAAGCGACTCAGTCAACGACAGACCGCGGTTCTGTGTACGTTTTGATAGTTTGTTTGGCGAGCCCAAATAATCCAAAACTAATCCAACAAACAACACAAGCGAGCATTTTTTGTTCACTGTTGTGTTAGTTGTGTTGCAGCGCAGGGCACTACAGTAGTGGAGGCTACAGCCTTATCAACAATGCTGCACTTCCTGGTTTAATAGCACAGTCTTCAGGTGCTCAGAGATATATATATATATGTATGTCATGCATGTCTTAACACTAGAACAGCCATGGAGAAAATGTCACTGATTCCCGCCGGAAGGGGTCAGATCACAGCTTATATGAGAAATATGAGAAAAATAAACTGTAAACTATATAATTACCTCTTAATATACAAATATGAGGTTTACCACAGGTTTGAGTGACAATATTATAATTTTTTTTGGATGGAAGAGACTCACATTGACGGGCAAAGAGCCACATGCTGCGCTAGACGCTCACAAAGTGCTGTGACTTTCCACATATTATATATTCCATATATATGTGGAATAACATTCTAATTACATTTTCCTGAAGTCATTTTGAAATTTCAGAAACCGTGCCAGATAAAACGCATACTTTTAGGAAAAGTCATTGAGTGACAGAGCTGGAGCTCGACCGAGTGACGAGGATACATTTATTGAAAATGCCTAGGGGTCATGTGACCCCTTGTCGGCTGTGCTAGTGTTAAATGTCATGATTAGATTAGTTTAGAATAGATGATTAGATTAGATTCTTATATCTGTATGTTGTGTATGTCATAAATGTCATGAATTGAAAATGGGAGACCCTGATGTAAACAAGGCGAAAGTCTCTCTGGTCTGCATCCCCTTAACAATTGTGTGTATTGAGCTGTACTGTACTGTACAGTCTGTACCCATTCTGCAATCTGTTAATTAAAATGTTCAATCAATCAGTATATATTTGTTATTTATTTTTGGTATAGTGCTTAACAAGCATAATTTAATGTTGCCCAGTTGTGGCCTGTTGAGGGGCAATACATATCAACAGTTCCAAAACATCTATTGTGTTTGTATTTGTATGATCCACTATATAAACATAGTAATTATAATGTAAGAGCCAAATCCTATGATGATAAATTGTAACTTTATTGCCCCCTTAGAAATGTGGTTTATTATGGTATTCGTGTTTTTATTTGTTTATTAATATTTGTCAATGAATTCCAAGATGGAGACTTACCTGGTCAACTCCCCTTTTTTCCCACGCTCCCCCTAACCACTCCTATAACATGGCAGGTAATTTAGAGTTCACGCAGGCCCAGGTGGAGCAGTACCATATAGTTTTTGACCGCACTCAATTCGCATTTGATTTGATTGACAGTTTAAGTTCATGTACATAACCCTTTTTGTTTGTTTTATAGTGGTAGGCAGCTATTGGGGCTGTTGTGACTCGCTTCCCAATAAATCCTGTTTGTTTTAAAAGTACATTGGACCAGCGTCATCTTTTCTTTTTGGATTGCAATTCGGAGCGTGTCGGACTAACAACGCATTACCTGGAGCCTCAAGGCAACTGCGGTTCGTATGATTGCCTTTATATTGTCAAAAACTACCGCTGACAAAGCCGACGGACAACTTCTAAGCGCAACAAGGAAGGAGGTAAAGTAAAAAGTGGATGTTCATTGTGGATCAAAGACGTTGCGTCTGAGTGGAGTGGATGTGATGAACATAAACGGCGTGGCCGTCTTTATTGTTTGAAGGTGTCTTGTGCTGGTGAAGAGGAAAATATAATACGGACTCTGTCTCTGTGGTTGACAGCGATACGGACTCTGTCTCTGTGTGGCTGACAGCGGGTCGGTGTGTGTGCGTTTGAGAGTGGATGACGTCACGCGCAGCATTTGCCAAGTGCGCTGTCTCCCACGCCCTAGCTGCTTCATTCATAAAACACTGTTCTGTTTTAAATGCATACAACGCCGCTGCTCATCTGAATTAGGAGGTTTTCGTTAGCTGCCCACATTATGGCGGAAATGGAGAGTGGTATTTTTGAGGATCCTTTACAAAAATTAAAAGGATCAAGAAGTGCAAAACTGGGTGCACTTACTAAAAAAAGGAATGAAATCACTGAACTTATGGGAAATCATGGAAATGTGGAATTGGTTCACACAAAAATGACAGATTTCTCCAAGTTGTGTGGCGAGTTACATGAACTCAATACAGCTGTAAAGGGTTTGCTAACCAAAATATCCATAGAGGAAACAGAAGAGGACCAAGCAGAATGGTACGAGCCTAAAGCAGCATCACTGCATGCATTTGCTGCCCATGTTCAAACGTGGACTGAAGCGGCACAACCACAGATTGAATATGACAAAGGTGAAGAAGAGATCCACCCAAAGGACAGCGTTTCAAACACCTCTTCAAAGCGTTCAAGGAGGTCATCAAAAGGTAGTAGGCATTCTAATTACTCCTCTACATCCTCAATCCGACTCAAACTACAAGCTGAGAAGGCAGTTTTATTGATCAAAGCAGAAGCATTAATAAAGAAACAATCACTGGACAAGGAGGAGGCTGAACTAAAGGAGAGGAGCGACAAGGAGGATGCTGAACTAAAGGAGAGGAGCCGTAAGGAGGATGCTGATCTAAAGGGGAGGAGCCTTAAGGAGGAGGCTGAACTAAAGGCCAAAAGGGAGCAGTTGGAACTGCAAACTGAAATACAAGCCACCAGTGCTAAACTGAATGTTTTTACAGAATATGAGAACATTCATGAGATGGACAATAGACCAGGCGATGGAATTAATGAATATTTCGATGAAAGGGAAAGGTCTAAGGAAGCCTCACAAAAGGTTATTCGAGAGGCAATGACGCCCACCTCCACTGATGTCATCACAACATTACCCATCACAAATTCAGATGTGTATGATGTGGAATTCCAGCCTCTTACTCCATCTGCTCAGCTTGCACAGTTGAACAGACACAGCAGCCTGTTACCAGAAAGTGTTCAAACTGTATATCACCCTGTTTACCCAAGACCAAGCAACATAGGAGGGGAGCCTGTTGTAAGACGAAAGGAAACGTCACAACAGCCCCAAATTGGAATGTCTGCTTTAAGGGTCAGCCATGGAGGATCTGCGAAACAGCATGAAAATGGAGCCGTCAGACATGATGGTGCTGTCACTCTAGAAGGATACAGGGAAACACCTGACATGGGCAGGATCGTCGACGTCATGCAACATCAGAATAGTATAACTGAAGTACTGGTGAAACAGCAAAAACTATCATCCTTACCACCTCTCAGCGTACCCACGTTTAAAGGGGATCCATTAGAATACAGGTTCTTTATACGTGCATTCGAGCATGGTATTGAGGATAGAACTGAAAACTGCAAGGACAGACTGTATTTCCTGGAGCAGTTTACCATGGGGCAACCCCGAGAAGTGGTACGGAGCTGCCAACATATGGACGCCTCAATAGGATACACGGAGGCCAAAAGGCTCCTAAAGAAGTATTATGGCAACGAGTACCAGATTGCAACAGCTCACATTGATAAAGCCCTGAACTGGCCAGCAGTCAAAGCTGAAGATGCTGAAGCCCTACAAGCATATTCAGTCTTTCTAACTGGATGCTGTAAAACGATGGACAGCATTGAGTACATGGAGGAGATGGATAATCCAACCACAATGAGAGCCATTCTCTCTAAATTGCCATACAAAATGAAAGAGAGGTGGAGAGGCTTGGCATGTGACCTATAAGAGAAAAGTGGACGGAGAGCTAGATTTAATGATCTAGTTAATTTCATTGATCACCAAGCTAGAATCATGTCACATCCTTTGTTTGGGAACCTAAAGGAAACACCCACCTCTTCAGGAAGAACATCAGGACCACTTCCATATCGACCAAGTACACCAAGGGAGAGTGGTTTTACTACCAGCGTCTCACCCGTTAAGAGAGTTACTGGAAGGCCCTCACCAGCCGCCCTCAAGCCATGTTTGTTCTGTCAGGGAGAGCACAGTTTGGACCTTTGCAGAGAACTGGACAAGAAGCCACAAAAGGAAAAGTTGGATTTCTTGAAAAGCAAAGGAGTGTGCTTTGGCTGTCTGTCATATGGACACATGAGCAAGGGATGCACACAGAAAGTGACTTGTCGAGTGTGTTCACTGAGGCACCCTACCATTTCTTAATTATTCTTTTTGTGATTATACTTACATAATAGGTGTATAAGTGACTGTGCGTTGCTTTAGACCAAGTTAAGGCATTTGTAACAACTTCTGTGAAGTTAGCTGAGTTAGGCAAGTTCGGTCGAGCACAGCTCTGAACAATGGACAACAACACCGGCGGCGGGCTGGTTTACCCGCGGCAGGACAACAACAACAACAACAACAACAGCAACAACGGCGGGCTGGTTTACCCGAGGGAGGCTCTCCTCTGCTTTCGAAACAGAGTTGCAGAACCACAGAGGAATCTACCAGCCGAAATAAGGATTCGCAGACGGGGAAATCGAGCTGGCACGAGCGTGAAGGACAGGAGAGAGGACAGCAGGAGATTCAAGCCTTACCTGCCCGCTGTCGTCATGGGGAACGTGCGATCGCTGGTCAACAAGACCGACGAGCTCTCAGCCCTGATGATCAACCAGCGTGAGTACAAGGAGGCAAGCCTACTGTGCTTCACCGAATCCTGGCTGAACGAGAACATCCCGGACAGTGCAATAGAACAGGAGGGCTTCACGGTGGTGCGCGCCGACCGGAGTAAACAGAGCGGCAAGCGGAGAGGCGGAGGGCTTGTTGTCTTCGTTAACTCCAAATGGTGCCACCCGGGGCACATCACCATTAAGGAACGTATCTGTTCCCCCGACATTGAACTATTGGCACTGAGTCTGCGGCCATACTATTTACCGCGAGAAATAACACACGTCCTGGCTCTCACTGTTTACATTCCACCCAGCGCGGCGGCGGCGCAGGCGAGTGACGTCATACACTCCACCGTCGCGGCGCTTCAGACAAAACACCCGGATGCATTTATTTTTATCAATGGGGACTTCAACCATGTCAGACTGAACAAGACCCTGACAAACTTCACCCAGTATGTCACCTGCAAAACCAGGGGAGACAAAACTCTGGACCTCCTGTATGCTAACGTGAAGGAGGCTTTCAGTGCGACTTCCCTGCCCCCCCTCGGCCAGTCAGACCACAACCTTGTGAGGCTTGTATCCACATACACGCCTCTCATTAAGAGACAGCCTCCGACCACCATGTCTGTCCCACAGTGGTCTGACGACGTCGAGGAGGAGCTACAGGAGTGTTTCAGGTCGACAGACTGGGATATGTTTGAGAGGGCTTACGGTGATGACATTGATGGACTATCCCACTGCATCACAGACTACATCAGGTTCTGTGAGGAGAGCATCGTACCCACAAAGAGGGTACGCTGCTTCTCAAACAATAAACCCTGGATTAGCAAGGACATTAAACACCTGCTAAACAGGAAAAAGAGGGCCTTCATGGCAGGGGACACTGAGCAGGCCAGGGCTGTCCAAAGGGAGCTCAAAAAAGAGCTAAGGGCAGCCAAGGTCAGCTACAAGGACAGGCTGGAGGGCAGACTACAGGCCAACAACACCAGGGAGGTGTGGGCGGGGGTCAGGAAGATCACTGGTTTCAAACAGCAGGGCACAGCTGTGGAGGGCCCTCCAGAGCGTGCAAACGAGTTCAACTCGTTTTTCAACCGCTTTGACCAGAGTGGCCTCCCCACACCCCTCCCCCCACCCATCGACACCAGCACCAGATCACACCTACAAAGCAGCCCCCCCACCCCCCACCCCCCCACACCCATCAGCAACGGCACCCCACCCCCAACACCAGCAGACTGCCCACCACCCCCAACCCTGACGATCACAACCAGTCAGGTCAGTAGGCAGCTCTCCAAAATTAATGTAAACAAGGCCAGAGGACCGGACAACACCAATCCCAGGGTGCTCAAGGTATGTGCAGAGCAGCTGGCAGCACCGCTCCAGCATCTTTTCAACCTCTCCCTGAGGCTGGAGAGGGTGCCCCAGCTCTGGAAGACCTCCTGCATTGTCCCGGTGCCCAAGAAGGGACGTCCCAGCACCCCCAACGACTACAGGCCAGTCGCTCTGACGTCACACGTCATGAAGACGTTTGAGAGACTGGTCCTGCAACACCTCAAGCCCCTGGTGCGTGACTCCCTCGACCCCCTGCAGTTTGCATACCAGGCAAACATCGGGGTGGAGGATGCCATCATCTACATGCTCCACAGAGCGTACACGCACCTGGAGAAGCCGCGCAGCTCAGTGAGGATTATGTTCTTTGATTTCTCCAGCGCCTTCAACACCATCCAGCCGTCACTGCTAGCGGAGAAGCTCTCTGCGATGCAGCTGGAGCACGGCTTGGTGGCCTGGATCAAGGACTACCTCACTGAGAGGCCACAGTACGTCAGACTAAAGGACAGTCAGTCTGACGTACTGGTGAGCAACACCGGCGCCCCCCAGGGAACTGTGCTGTCACCCTTCCTCTTCACCCTCTACACCTCAGACTTCTGCCGCAACTCCAGCGGGTGCCACCTGCAGAAGTTCTCAGACGACTCCTCCATCGTAAGCTACATCACCGACGATGATGAGGAGGAGTACAGAGCCCTGGTGGAGAGCTTCGTGGGGTGGAGCGACAGCAACCACCTCCAACTCAACACCAGTAAGACCAAGGAGCTGGTGGTGGACTTCCGGAGGGGCAAGAAGAGGCCCCCCCCGATTCCCATCTCCATCCGAGGGGTGGATGTGGAGATGGTGGACTCATACAAGTTCCTTGGGGTACACCTGAACAATAAACTGGACTGGTCGGACAACACAGAGGCCCTCTACAGGAAGGGACAGAGCAGGCTGTTCTTCCTGAGGAGACTCAGGTCCTTCAATGTGTGCAACAAACTGCTGCAGTCCTTTTACCAGTCTGTTGTGGCCAGCATCCTCTTCTATGCTGTGGCATGCTGGGGAGGCTACATCAACTCAAGGGACACCAACAAGCTCAACAAGCTGGTGAGGAAGGCTAGCTCCGTGGTGGGAGTCGAGCTACCTAGACTTGAGGTGATGGTAGAGAGGGGGATGATAAGGAAGCTGGATGCCATCATGGAGAACCTCTACCACCCCCTCTACGACGAGCTAGTCAAGATGAGAAGCTCGTTCAGCCACAGACTCATCCCCCCCCGACACTCAACTAACCGCCTCGGACAGTCCTTCATACCAGCGGCCATCAGGCTCCACAACAGTGGGCAGCGACTAGCAGCCTCCAGGCCCCACAACAGGGGGCAGCGACAGCGACTGCTACCAGACATTGACCTGGGACTTATAGGAACCCAAGGGGGACAAAGTAGACTACCCTGGTACTTTGATTAATGTATACTCAGTAGATAGTAAATTATAACACTACCTCTTGCATACTGCACCTCATGTGACACTGTGAATAATGTGAATATTCCTCAGCTAGTCAGATAGTAAATTATATTGACCATATTGATCAAATTGTTTACACTGCCTGTGTTGTCTTTTACTACCTGTATACTGTGTTGTTTTACTACCTGTACCCCTCCCCCCCTCCCCCCCATGCTGCTATGATGCCTGAATTTCCCCAAGGGGATCAATAAAGGAATATCTTATCTTATCTTACTCCACATACATAAACAGGTAGACGGTGGTAAAGAAAATAAAAATAGGGAACAGACTGTTACCAGTGCATTTATAACTGGAGACGGCGAGACCCACACAGGGGCCGGAGAGCCTGACTGCATGTTATCCATAGTGCCAGTGAGGGTGAAAATGAAGAAGGGTAATCGCATGATACAAACTTATGCCTTTCTGGACTCAGGAAGCACCGGCACCTTCTGTACAGAAGCTCTTCTCCGAGACCTCAAGGTTTCAGGAAGAAGTACAGACATCCTTCTCAAAACCATGAATAAAGAGGAAGTCGTTAGTACCTCCGTGGTCTGTGGAATGGAGGTATGTGGCATGGACGACAACACACTAGTGGAACTCCCCGCTGTCTACACGCAGAAGAAAATACCTGTGACCAAAGACCATATTCCCACTCAGGAATACGTGGATCAGTGGCCATATTTGCAGCAGGTACGTCTCCGTCACATTGATGCTGACATTGGCCTGTTAATCGGAACCAATGTACCAAAGGCCATGGAGCCATGGATGGTTATCAACAGCCAGAGAGATGGTCCATACGCCGTTAAAACAATGTTGGGTTGGACCGTCAATGGACCCCTAAAAAAAGGTTCTGTCTCCCCCTGTGGACAGTCGACTGTAATGGCACACAGAATTTCGGTTGTACAGCTAGATGAGATTCTGAAGCAACAAATCAAGTATGATTTCCCCGAACGACAGAGGGAGGAGCAGCTTGAAATGTCTAGAGAGGACCACGTCTTCATAGAGCGTGTCTCCCAGTCAGCCAAACTGGTGGATGGCCACTACAACATAGGCCTACCACTTAGGAAGGAGGATGCTGAATTTCCCAATAATCGCTGTGTGGCCAGCAGCGGGCCCTCGGCCTGAAAAGGAAACTTAGCAAGTCTCCTCAGTTACATAGGGACTACGTCAAGTTCATGGCCGACATCCTGGATAAAGGCTATGCCATAAAAGTGGAAAAAGGCTCACAGGACAGCAGCAAAAGGACTTGGTATATCCCGCACCATGGAGTTTACCACCCCAAGAAAAAGAAGCTAAGGGTGGTATTTGACTGTGGTGCTTCTTACCAAGGAACCTCACTGAATGACCAGCTTTTACAAGGCCCATACTTGACAAACAGTCTCATTGGCGTTTTATCCAGATTCCGGCAGGAACCCGTAGCCTTTATAGCAGACATTACAGCCATGTTCTACCAGGTTAAAGTCCCAGACAAGGATTCAGACCTGATGAGGTTTCTTTGGTGCCCAAACGGAGATCTGGATGGAGAGCTTGAAGAGTACAGGATGGTAGTGCACATCTTTGGAGCTACATCCTCGCCAAGCTGTGCCAGTTACGCTCTGAAGCAGTGTGCAAAGGACCATAGAGAAGACTTCACACCAGAAGTCATACACACAGTGCTGAGGAATTTTTACGTAGACGACTGTCTAAAGTCAGTGGCAACAGAGGATCAAGCTCTGACGCTTGCTCAAGACCTCACAGCCTTGTGTGCAAAAGGAGGCTTCAAACTAAACAAGTGGGTCAGCAACAGTCGCGTTGTTATAGCCTCAATTCCTGAAGAGGAGAGAGCTAAGGAAATAAAATACCTTGATTTGGATCAGGACGTGTTGCCAGTCGAAAGGGCACTCGGTATCCAGTGGTGCATTGAATCAGACTCACTGCAGTTCAAGATAGCCATCCAAGACAGACCACTTACTAGAAGGGGTATCCTTTCTATGGTTAGTTCCGTCTACGACCCCCTGGGAGTTCTGGCACCCGTCATTCTTCCGGCAAAGCAGTTACTGCAAGAGCTAAGCAGGATGAAGCTTGGGTGGGACGAAAGCATTCCAGTGGTCCTTGCTCAGAAATGGCACCACTGGTTAATGGATCTACACCATCTATCAGACTACAAGGTCAAGAGATGCATCAAACCCCAGGGTTTTGGAAACGTGGTTTCAGCTCAGCTCCATCACTTTTCCGATGCATGTGAGACTGGTTATGGCACTGTTACCTACCTGTTGTTGGAAAACATTGAACATCAAATCCACTGTTCCTTCATCATGGGTAAGGCCCGGGTCGCACCACTGAAGTCAGTCACCATACCACGAATGGAACTAACGGCAGCTACAGTAGCCGCTCGTATGGACAAGATGATGCAAGCTGAACTGGAAGTCCCACTTGGGAGCTCCGTATTCTGGACAGATAGCACAGCAGTGTTGAAATACATTAAGAATGAAACTACCAGATTTCACACTTTCGTTGCGAATAGAGTCACAGCCATTCGAGCAGCTTCTGAGGTTTCCCAATGGAGACATATAAGTACTGCACTGAATCCTGCCGATTGTGCATCAAGAGGCATCTCAACAAGCATGTTCCTAAAAAATAGAACATGGATCTCAGGGCCAGGCTTCTTAATGCAGCCAGAGATTAACTGGCCAGACATGCCAGATCAAGCCCTTGCTGCAGATGATCCAGAGGTCAAGAGAGCTGCATTTGTGAATACTACATCTGTAAAGCAGGACCTGGAAACTGTTAGCAGGCTCATCTCTCACTACTCCGAGTGGCACAGACTCAAAAAAGCGATTGCCTGGATGCTCAAGATCAAAGATGCACTAAAACAAAAGTGTGAGAAAAGAGCAATGGAAAAAACAGCCAAAGTGGATGAGAAAAATGAGAAAATAAGGAAAGATGAACTGAAAAATCAGAAGGGAAAATCGAACCAAGGATCACTCTCTGTAAAGGAACTCCAGCTATCAGAAGTGGAAATCATAAAGTGTTGCCAGCAAAGAGCCTTTCCATAAGAGATTATGGCACTGAGAAAGGGTTCCACTGTGAAAAGTAGCAGCCATCTTCATAAACTGTGTCCAGTTCTTCAGGACGACGTGTTGAGAGTAGGGGGAAGATTAAGCAGGTCAGCCATGCCAGCACAAGCTAAACACCCTGCTATTCTGCCTAAGGACCATCACGTTACCCAACTCATCATCAGGCAGATACATGAGGATACTGGACACGGTGGAAGGAATTATCTTCTTTCTCGTCTCAGGCAACAGTACTGGGTCCCATGTGCTAATGCAGCCATACGGAAGTTAATAGCTAAGTGTGTCACCTGCAGAAGATTGAGTGGAAGTAAAGGTGAGCAGCACATGGCAGATCTGCCTACGGAGAGAGTCACCCCAGATGAACCACCCTTCACCAATGTTGGTGTCGATTACTTTGGACCGTTTGTGACCAAGTGTGGTAGAAAAACCGTTAAACGCTATGGAGTCATCTTTACATGTCTAAACATACGAGCGGTGCATCTGGAAGTGGCACATTCATTGGACACACACTCTTGTATAAATGCCATCCGAAGGTTCACTGCTAGGAGAGGTCAAGTCAAGTTCATGCGCTCCGATAATGGAACCAACCTAGTTAGAGCAGAGCGGGAACATAGAGAGGCCATCCAGGACCTTGATGAGGTCCACATTAAAGACACTCTGCTTAAAAAGGGCATCACATGGGTTTTTAACAAATCCGGACAGTCAGAAGGGTCCTCAGCGCTATTCTACAGCAACAGACACTTGACGAAGAGAGTCTGCAGACCTTGTTATGTGAGGTAGAATCAATCATCAACGACAGGCCCATCACCACAGCCTCTAATGACCCTAACAACCTAGAACCTCTCACACCCAACCACCTACTTCTGATGAACACCAAACCTTCTATACCACCTGGGGTGTTCACACCAGAGGACTGCTACCCTAGACGCAGATGGCGGCAGGTACAATATATGGCCGACCTTTTTCGGAAGAGATGGACAAAGGAGTACCTACCCGAGTTACAGGAATGCCAAAAATGGATACGGAAAAGAAGGAACTTTGATACCGGAGATATTGTTCTCATCATTGATGATACTGCCCCCCGCAACTCCTGGATCCTGGGGCGGGTCATACAGACCATGCCAGACTCCAGAGGACTGGTTAGACAGGTTCAAGTGAGAACCCAGACTACCACTCTTCGCACACCTATCACAAAGTTGTGTCTGCTGCTCGAGGCTCCTACATAGAACACACACATACACACACACACACACACACACACCCCCCGTTCACTAATACACGCTTACTGATAACTTGGAAGATGGAAGATTTTTTTGCTTGGATTTTGATTTTTGAATGGACTATACATTTTGGCTCCTTTTTTATATTTTGAAAGTTGTAATTGTTTCGTTTGTCTACAAGAACAATTAGAGGCCGGTGTGTAGGAGCCAAATCCTATGATGATAAATTGTAACTTTATTGCCCCCTTAGAAATGTGGTTTATTATGGTATTCGTGTTTTTATTTGTTTATTAATATTTGTCAATGCATTCCAAGATGGAGACTTACCTGGTCAACTCCCCTTTTTTCCCACGCTCCCCCTAAACACTCCTATAACATGGCAGGTAATTTAGAGTTCATGCAGGCCCAGGTGGAGCGGTACCATATAGTTTTTGACCGCACTCAATTCGCATTTGATTTGATTGACAGTTTAAGTTCATGTACATAACCCTTTTTGTTTGTTTTATAGTGGTAGGCAGCTATTGGGGCTGTTGTGACTCGCTTCCCAATAAATCCCGTTTGTTTTGAAAGTACATTGGACCAGCGTCATCTTTTCTTTTTGGATTGCAATTCGGAGCGTGTCGGACTAACAACGCATTACCTGGAGCCTCAAGGCAACTGCGGTTCGTATGATTGCCTTTATATATAATATCTACATACATGGCATTTGATTGGAGGCTAGTCTCACTACTTTCTGAAGTAACTAGTTACTTTTATAATTTGTAACTGAGTAAGTAATTTAGTAACTTTATGGAAGAAGTAACTAGTAACTGTAACTAGTTACTTTTTAAAAGTTACTTGCCCAACACTGGTGACATCACAACGGAACATGTTTGAGTTCCATTTGAATAATTTAAATAATATGTTGACATTAAAAAAGAACAAATAAAATGATAAAAAAAACTACATAAAACAATGATACAAATTATAATCAAATATTTAAGTCAAATTTATAGAAATAATGAAAAATAAGACAATGAAATAAAGATAATAATTCATTTAAAAGCTATTTTAAAAAGGTAAGTTTTGAGCAGTGCCAACCGAGTCTGCTGTCCTAACAGACTTGGGGTCTGTAGGGTAAGCACTTATTCCCTCCGCCCTGAACATTTATGGAGATGTATGGGCCTTTTAAGTCAGTGATAAAAGTGTCTTTCAAGGATAAGTGAGCTCCTGCACTGATTATTATAGTTCAATATTCAATATTTGATCACCAAAACCCCCCAAAAAGCATAAAAAGGCCCCTCCCCGCTGTAAGATTCTGATCAAACTGGCCAGTATCACGTCTTCGTCTGTTTGGCCCTCCATCCAATTCCTCTGCGTTGTGTCATTTTAATGGTCCTGACGTCTCCGATACTGGTAGATAAGATCCTTATCTTCCCCCGTTAGTGCAATCGATAAACCATAATAATTCGACACTTCGACAACGTGAAATACCTTACAAGGAAAAGCGTGGTTTTATTGCTATAAACAGAAACCTCAGCTCAGATGTCAACAGATGTTATTGTCCTTGAAGAGTATTCTAATGATCTTTCGGTGTGTTCAGATTATCGTCCTTTTGCTGTTCAGTCCAATAGTGTTCAGGCCTGGTCGTCAGCCTAACCCTCCTCGTGTTAGCCGAAGCTAATGATGTGTCATTCTCCCTTCCCCCCCCCCCTCCGTGGTGGAGGAGGAAGAGTCTCTCCTGGTTTCCTTCCCTCCTAGTCTCAGTCAGATTTTAGTCCTACTCGCTCTTGGTCAGATTCTCGTCTGCCTTACACCCGGAAACACCGTTCGACTCATAGATGTTCGTCGTCGCAACGACGGCCCCGCCTTCTGGTTGTCATGCGACGTGTTGTCATGACAACTGCATAACCTTTAACACTAATAAACTCACGTTTCATTAAGATGAACCTCTCTCCCTCCTGCCCTGGGAGACAGTACACTTGCTCTTATCTGTGTTCTTCCAAGGAATGCAAAACAAAGGGCTGGCTGCTAAACATTCTGCAGTGCTAGCTACTGCCTCTTCTTCTATCACCGTTTTCTAAAGCGAACCATGCACATTTCGTTACCACCGTTTTAGCTGTCATCTCTCCCCAATCTATACATCACATACATTGAAAAAGCACCGTTTTCTCTCATTCCCCCCTTTGATTCTCAATCAACTTTCAGAATCAACAGACTACTTGGTTTTTCAATTAATTATACCCAAAGATGGACTCATAACAATGAGGGCCCCGCCGTCTGCTGTTTGCCTTTTTGTTTTCCATTACCCGCATCACACCCAAACCAGAAAGGATAAACAACGGTCAGGGAGGAGAGAGAGAGAGAGAGACAGAGAAAAACACAGATTGCAACTTTTCAGACGACACACCCTAAAACCCTTCGGCCCCCCTATCAGGTACCCCACGTCCAAATCAGAGCGCTCCCTTCCCTCTCTTACAGTACACCTCCCATCTTGGGCCGGTCCCGTCTTCTAGGGCAAGGGCCCCTTTCAGTGACGGCTCCTTTCCTGAGCTGGTCCCCCTCCCAGGGCGCGGTCCCCTAGGCAAAAATGTCTCCCCATGTCTGCTACTGCTCAGTGTCTCTGGCTGTCCCCTCCACATCTGCTCCTCCACCGCCGCCGTCTCCTCTCTCTCGTCGTGGACGATCTGTGTACCAGGCTGCCGTGCCTGGCCCCTGCGGCTTCCTCCTCCTCCAGTCTGTCTCCTGGTCATCTCCATCGCTGTCGGTGTCATTCCCCCCTTGAAAGCAGAAACACAACACCGGCAGTGTCTGTACATTCGACTTCCCTTGTTTTGCTATTAGTCTACCACCTTCTCCACACCCATATCTAATCCTACAGGGCTGTTCCCTGTTTTGTTGTCTTCCGGCGTGACACCAGCAGCTAAACGATACCCACTCGGCGCTCTACGTTTGTCCCACGGGTGACCCCCAGCGCGCGCCAGTTCTTTCTGGTGACGTGTCCCCTCAAGACTCTGCCTATTTATTAGGTGTGAGAAGGCCCCACTGGACTTCCCTATTTATTCCATAATTAACCCATTCAAATAACTGCACCATCTTTCTGTGCAATTCTTATTTAATCCATTGTATAATTAAACTCTATATCTAATATTATTATTATAATAATAATCCACTCTCTGTGCTCATTAGATTGACTATTGAATCACTCCCCCACTCCGCCACTAGATGGTCGTACAGGCCTATATCTAAATATTCCCCTATGGGTAATGAAAACTCCCCAGCACTACCCCCCCTCCGCCACTAGGTGGTGACCTACTCCTCCTCCATGGTGTTTTAGTTGACGTGTCATTTCCTGGTTCTTTACCCCTCGTGGCTCTGCGGCCATTTTGACTCGGTGCAAATGGCTACTCTCTCAACAAACGAACGCTGCCCTTCCTTCCAAGGCCTAAAAACACAGCTGTTTTTTTTCTCGTTCCTATCCATTATCAGGGGACGCTTTCTCAGACTAATACTCTTGCCTGATCGGACATAATACACACTGGTACAATCTCCTTTCGACTTTCCTTCTGTTATGAAAACAGTCCCGCCATAAATTTTTTTCGATCTGATTCAAGCGCCCCCCCCCCCCCCCCCCCCCCTTTCCTCATCTCGCATTTACCCTCCTTAAACCAAAACTGTGCAGCCTGCCTCGTTTGCTTTTCATTCTCTGTAGATAACACCCTCGATTTTCACCATGGCTCTCAGCTCATATTATTACAGCTGGCATTCTCTCTGTCGAACTAGAAATGTTTACGTTTACGGATTCACTATCTATTCGTTTTTATTTGGCTTAAAAGATCAAAACAACCGTGTGCACAGTGAACTCACATTTTTTATCAGAGCGCTGTTTCCCCTACAGCGCTGGTTCGCCTCCTGACCGCTCGACTCGCCGCTCTCTCCCAGGGCTGGCCGGCCTTGCTTCGATCATGATTCTCCCACACATTGATGACTGTTGTCCACTGTCGCCCCATTATTGAAAAAGTCTTTATCCGTTGTTCTTATCTCTTGCAAATCCGGCTGTCATCAACAACCAACTGTTCCCGTTGTTTTAATCTCTTGCAAATCCGGGTCCCAACGGCATCAACTGTAAGATTCTGATCAAACTGGCCAGTATCACGTCTTCGTCTGTTTGGCCCTCCATCCAATTCCTCTGCGTTGTGTCATTTTAATGGTCCTGACGTCTCCGATACTGGTAGATAAGATCCTTATCTTCCCCCGTTAGTGCAATCCATAAACCATAATAATTCGACACTTCGACAACGTGAAATACCTTACAAGGAAAAGCGTGGTTTTATTGCTATAAACAGAAACCTCAGCTCAGATGTCAACAGATGTTATTGTCCTTGAAGAGTATTCTAATGATCTTTCGGTGTGTTCAGATTATCGTCCTTTTGCTGTTCAGTCCAATAGTGTTCAGGCCTGGTCGTCAGCCTAACCCTCCTCGTGTTAGCCGAAGCTAATGATGTGTCATTCTCCCTTTCCCCCCCCCCCTCCGTGGTGGAGGAGGAAGAGTCTCTCCTGGTTTCCTTCCCTCCTAGTCTCAGTCAGATTTTAGTCCTACTCGCTCTTGGTCAGATTCTCGTCTGCCTTACACCCGGAAACACCGTTCGACTCATAGATGTTCGTCGTCGCAACGACGGCCCCGCCTTCTGGTTGTCATGCGACGTGTTGTCATGACAACTGCATAACCTTTAACACTAATAAACTCACGTTTCATTAAGATGAACCTCTCTCCCTCCTGCCCTGGGAGACAGTACACTTGCTCTTATCTGTGTTCTTCCAAGGAATGCAAAACATTGGGCTGTCTGCTAAACATTCTGCAGTGCTGGCTACTGCCTCTTCTTCTATCACCGTTTTCTAAAGCGAACCATGCACATTTCGTTACCACCGTTTTAGCTGTCATCTCTCCCCAATCTATACATCACATACATTGAAAAAGCACCGTTTTCTCTCACCGCCCAAAAAGGGCCCCCAAAAAAAGCACAGGCCCAGTGCCCTTTTCAGCCTTTGAGCACCTGCCCCTCTAAAGTCTTGTGCACGTCTCTGCACCCACCCCCTCCTAATGTACAGTCTCCTCCCCATCATATGTATATATTCTCTGTCAGGATCTATGGGTAACAGTACTGGATATTTGCATATTGTATATGTCACAAATGTAACAGTACTATATACCTGTATGTCATGTATGTAACTATGCCATAAATGTCATGATGTCATGTATGTTGTTTATGTCATAAATGTCACTATGAATTGAAAATGGGGGACCCTGATGTAAACAAGGCGAAAGTCTCTCTGGTCTGCATCTCCTTAACAATTGTGTGTATTGAGCCGTACTGTATTGTACCCATTCTGCCATCTGTTAATTAAAGTTTTCATTCATTCATACATATTGGTAAATTGTTTCCTATTGCTACAAAAGTAACCAGCATTTCACAACATTTAACAGTATTATCTTACAGTAACATATTGTAATTAAGGCCTCCTGTAATATCCCAACAAATACATGTAAAAAAGACAGTATCTTTTGATTTCACATTATATTATTCTTATTTCACAATAAAATACCGCAATCAAAATCCTCTGTAATATCACATCAGATGTTGTAATCTCACAATAGCATACCAACATATCACATTATATTATTCTTATTTCACAATAAGATACCGCAATCAAAATCCTCTGTAATATCACATCAGATGTTGTAATATCACAGTAGCATATGAATATTTCACATAATTTATTTATTATTTCACAATAAAATATTGCAATCAAAATCCTCTGTAATATCACATCAGATGTTGTAATCTCACAGTAGCATATCAACATATCACATTATATTATTCTTATTTCACAATAAGATATTGCAATTTTATACAAAACAAGACGAAAGTGTTTCTCTGTAATATCACATCAGATGTTGTAATCTCACAATAGCATATCAATTTATCACATTATATTATTCTTATTTCACAATCAAATATTGTAATTTTATACAAAACAAGACGAAAGTCTTTCTCTGTAATATCACATCAGATGTTGTAATCTCACAATAGCATATCAACATATCACATTATATTATTCTTATTTCACAATAAGATACCGCAATCAAAATCCTCTGTAATATCACATCAGATGTTGTAATCTCACAGTAGCATATGAATATTTCACATAATTTATTTATTATTTCACAATAAAATATTGCAATCAAAATCCTCTGTAATATCACATCAGATGTTGTAATCTCACAGTAGCATATCAACATATCACATTATATTATTCTTATTTCACAATAAGATATTGTAATTTCATACAAAACAAGACGAAAGTGTTTCTCTGTAATATCACATCAGATGTTGTAATCTCACAATAGCATATCAATTTATCACATTATATTATTCTTATTTCACAATAAAATATTGTAATTTTATACAAAACAAGATGAAAGTCTTTCTCTGTAATATCACATCAGATGTTGTAATCTCACAATAGCATATCAATTTATCACATTATATTATTCTTATTTCACAATAAAATATTGTAATTTTATACAAAACAAGATGAAAGTGTTTCTCTGTAATATCACATCAGATGTTGTAATCTCACAATAGCATATCAATTTATCACATTATATTATTCTTATTTCACAATCAAATATTGTAATTTTATACAAAACAAGACGAAAGTCTTTCTCTGTAATATCACATCAGATGTTGTAATCTCACAATAGCATATCAACATATCACATTATATTATTCTTATTTCACAATAAGATACCGCAATCAAAATCCTCTGTAATATCACATCAGATGTTGTAATCTCACAGTAGCATATGAATATTTCACATAATTTATTTATTATTTCACAATAAAATATTGCAATCAAAATCCTCTGTAATATCACATCAGATGTTGTAATCTCACAGTAGCATATCAACATATCACATTATATTATTCTTATTTCACAATAAGATATTGTAATTTTATACAAAACAAGACGAAAGTGTTTCTCTGTAATATCACATCAGATGTTGTAATCTCACAATAGCATATCAATTTATCACATTATATTATTCTTATTTCACAATAAAATATTGTAATTTTATACAAAACAAGATGAAAGTATTTCTCTGTAATATCACATCAGATGTTGTAATCTCACAGTAGCATATCAACATATCACATTATATTATTCTTATTTCACAATAGAATATTGTAATTTTATACAAAACAAGACAAAAGTCTTTCTCTGTAATATCACATCAGATGTTGTAATCTCACAATAGCATATCAACATATCACATTATATTATTCTTATTTCACAATAAGATACCGCAATCAAAATCCTCTGTAATATCACATCAGATGTTGTAATCTCACAGTAGCATATGAATATTTCACATAATTTATTTATTATTTCACAATAATATATTGTAATTTTATTAAAAAAAACAAGACAAAAGTCTTTCTCTGTCATATCACATCAGATGTTGTAATCTCACAATAGCATATCAACATATCACATTATATTATTCTTATTTCACAATAAGGTGTTATAAGTGGTTGCTAGGGTGTTTCTAGGTGGTTGCTGTTATGGGTGGTTGCTAGGGTGTTTCTAGGTGGTTGCTAGGGTGTTATAAGTGGTTGCTAGGGTGTTTCTATGGTTGCTAGGGTGTTATAAGTGGTTGCTAGGGTGTTTCTAGGTGGTTGCTAGGGTGTTATAGCTGGTTGCTAGGGTGTTTCTAGGTGGTTGCTAGGGTGTTTCTATGGTTGCTAAGGTGTTATAAGTGGTTGCTAGGGTGTTTCTAGGTGGTTGCTAGGGTGTTTCTAGGTGGTTGCTAGGGTGTTATGGGTGGTTGCTAGGGTGTTTCTAGGTGGTTGCTAGGGTGTTATAAGTGGTTGCTAGGGTGTTTCTAGGTGGTTGCTAGGGTGTTTCTAGGTGGTTGCTAGGGTGTTATGGGTGGTTGCTAGGGTGTTTCTAGGTGGTTGCTAGGGTGTTATAAGTGGTTGCTAGGGTGTTTCTATGGTTGCTAGGGTGTTATAAGTGGTTGCTAGGGTGTTTCTAGGTGGTTGCTAGGGTGTTATAGCTGGTTGCTAGGGTGTTTCTAGGTGGTTGCTAGGGTGTTTCTATGGTTGCTAGGGTGTTATAAGTGGTTGCTAGGGTGTTTCTAGGTGGTTGCTAGGGTGTTTCTAGGTGGTTGCTAGGGTGTTATGGGTGGTTGCTAGGGTGTTTCTAAGTGGTTGCTAGGGTGTTATAAGTGGTTGCTAGGGTGTTTCTAGGTGGTTGCTAGGGTGTTTCTAGGTGGTTGCTAGGGTGTTATGGGTGGTTGCTAGGGTGTTTCTAGGTGGTTGCTAGGGTGTTATAAGTGGTTGCTAGGGTGTTTCTAGGTGGTTGCTAGGGTGTTATAAGTGGTTGCTAGGGTGTTTCTAGGTGGTTGCTAGGGTGTTATATATGGTTGCTAGGGTGTTTCTAGGTGGTTGCTAGGGTGTTATAAGTGGTTGCTAGGGTGTTTCTAGGTGGTTGCTAGGGTGTTATAAGTGGTTGCTAGGGTGTTTCTAGGTGGTTGCTAGGGTGTTATATATGGTTGCTAGGTTGTTTCTAGGTGGTTGCTAGGGTGTTATAAGTGGTTGCTAGGGTGTTTCTATGGTTGCTAGGGTGTTATAAGTGGTTGCTAGGGTGTTTCTAGGTGGTTGCTAGGGTGTTATGGGTGGTTGCTAGGGTGTTTCTAGGTGGTTGCTAGGGTGTTATAAGTAGTTGCTAGGGTGTTTCTAGGTGGTTGCTAGGGTGTTTCTAGGTGGTTGCTAGGGTGTTATGGGTGGTTGCTAGGGTGTTTCTAGGTGGTTGCTAGGGTGTTATAAGTGGTTGCTAGGGTGTTTCTAGGTGGTTGCTAGGGTGTTATAAGTGGTTGCTAGGGTGTTTCTAGGTGGTTGCTAGGGTGTTATATATGGTTGCTAGGTTGTTTCTAGGTGGTTGCTAGGGTGTTATAAGTGGTTGCTAGGGTGTTTCTATGGTTGCTAGGGTGTTATAAGTGGTTGCTAGGGTGTTTCTAGGTGGTTGCTAGGGTGTTATGGGTGGTTGCTAGGGTGTTTCTAGGTGGTTGCTAGGGTGTTATAAGTGGTTGCTAGGGTGTTTCTAGGTGGTTGCTAGGGTGTTTCTAGGTGGTTGCTAGGGTGTTATGGGTGGTTGCTAGGGTGTTTCTAGGTGGTTGCTAGGGTGTTATAAGTGGTTGCTAGGATGTTTCTAGGTGGTTGCTAGGGTGTTATAAGTGGTTGCTAGGGTGTTTCTAGGTGGTTGCTATGGTGTTATAAGTGGTTGCTAGGGTGTTTCTAGGTGGTTGCTAGGGTGTTATAAGTGGTTGCTAGGGTGTTTCTAGGTGGTTGCTAGGGTGTTATATATGGTTGCTAGGTTGTTTCTAGGTGGTTGCTAGGGTGTTATAAGTGGTTGCTAGGGTGTTTCTATGGTTGCTAGGGTGTTATAAGTGGTTGCTAGGGTGTTTCTAGGTGGTTGCTAGGGTGTTATGGGTGGTTGCTAGGGTGTTTCTAGGTGGTTGCTAGGGTGTTATAAGTGGTTGCTAGGGTGTTTCTAGGTGGTTGCTAGGGTGTTTCTAGGTGGTTGCTAGGGTGTTATGGGTGGTTGCTAGGGTGTTTCTAGGTGGTTGCTAGGGTGTTATAAGTGGTTGCTAGGGTGTTTCTAGGTGGTTGCTAGGGTGTTATAAGTGGTTGCTAGGGTGTTTCTAGGTGGTTGCTAGGGTGTTATATATGGTTGCTAGGGTGTTTCTAGGTGGTTGCTAGGGTGTTATAAGTGGTTGCTAGGGTGTTTCTAGGTGGTTGCTAGGGTGTTATAAGTGGTTGCTAGGGTGTTTCTAGGTGGTTGCTAGGGTGTTATATATGGTTGCTAGGTTGTTTCTAGGTGGTTGCTAGGGTGTTATAAGTGGTTGCTAGGGTGTTTCTATGGTTGCTAGGGTGTTATAAGTGGTTGCTAGGGTGTTTCTAGGTGGTTGCTAGGGTGTTATGGGTGGTTGCTAGGGTGTTTCTAGGTGGTTGCTAGGGTGTTATAAGTAGTTGCTAGGGTGTTTCTAGGTGGTTGCTAGGGTGTTTCTAGGTGGTTGCTAGGGTGTTATAAGTGGTTGCTAGGGTGTTTCTAGGTGGTTGCTAGGGTGTTATAAGTGGTTGCTAGGGTGTTTCTAGGTGGTTGCTAGGGTGTTATATATGGTTGCTAGGTTGTTTCTAGGTGGTTGCTAGGGTGTTATAAGTGGTTGCTAGGGTGTTTCTATGGTTGCTAGGGTGTTATAAGTGGTTGCTAGGGTGTTTCTAGGTGGTTGCTAGGGTGTTATGGGTGGTTGCTAGGGTGTTTCTAGGTGGTTGCTAGGGTGTTATAAGTAGTTGCTAGGGTGTTTCTAGGTGGTTGCTAGGGTGTTTCTAGGTGGTTGCTAGGGTGTTATGGGTGGTTGCTAGGGTGTTTCTAGGTGGTTGCTAGGGTGTTATAAGTGGTTGCTAGGGTGTTTCTAGGTGGTTGCTAGGGTGTTATAAGTGGTTGCTAGGGTGTTTCTAGGTGGTTGCTAGGGTGTTATATATGGTTGCTAGGTTGTTTCTAGGTGGTTGCTAGGGTGTTATAAGTGGTTGCTAGGGTGTTTCTATGGTTGCTAGGGTGTTATAAGTGGTTGCTAGGGTGTTTCTAGGTGGTTGCTAGGGTGTTATGGGTGGTTGCTAGGGTGTTTCTAGGTGGTTGCTAGGGTGTTATAAGTGGTTGCTAGGGTCTTTCTAGGTGGTTGCTAGGGTGTTTCTAGGTGGTTGCTAGGGTGTTATGGGCAGTGTTGGGACTAACGCGTTACAAAGTAACGCGTTACAGAAACGAAGTTACTTTTTGCCGCAACTAGTACTCTAACGCATTACTTTTGAAATTCAGTAACGCTACTTACGTTACTGAATGGTTTGTTAGTTCGTTACTGCGTTCTTTTTATGTAGATTCATAGCGAGCGTCCTTATTTCGCCTGCTTTGTTTTGTTTACTGTAGACTGAAAGGCGCTATATAAAACGAAGTATTATTATTATTATTATTTCTTTCCGTAGCCTCATTCTGATTTTCGCACTTCTGATTGGCCACTGACGTTCTGAAAGAAATAGACGCTCTCCTGTTTATTTCACCTGCGTAGATGTGGGCGTGTTTGTTTTGATTTTACTATAGTATTAGTCTAGAGACCATCATGGCGGCGTCCACTAAATCCAGTTTTGGTACATGGAGATATTCTCAGTATTTTTCCTATATCGAGAGCAAAGAAAAGAACATCTTGGTAAAATGTACGTTGTGTCTACGGGTCCTATCGACTGCCCAAAACAGCAATTCTAATTTACTGAAGCACCTGGAGAAACAACATGCTTCAACGAAGCTAGTAGCTAAGCCATCAGACACACCCGAAGCCACTCCACGCAAGCAACAGCGGCTCGATTTTACTCGAGGGACTGCTAGCCAGGGAGCACGCGACAAAGCAATTGCACGGTATGTTGTGGAAAACATGCAGGCTATTTCGACAGTGGAGTCACCTGCTTTCAAGCAACTAGTGGACATGATACCATGTCCCAGTGGCACACGGCAAATGGGGCGGAAAACGTTTTCCAATTACTTGGATATTGAATATACAAAGATGGAAACTGAGATCAAGAAAACGTTTGAAGGGCTGGACTACATCTCGACCACTGCAGACATTTGGTCCGTCCACAACAAAAGTTTCCTCGGGATAACATCTCACTGGATAAACCCAACTACTTTACAACGCCAGAAAGCGGCATTGGCTTGTAAACGGATAAAGGGTAGGCACACGTATGATGTCATTGCTGCTGAGATTGACCACATTCACTCATTGTATGGAGTTTCAAAAAAAGTTACAGCCACAGTTACTGATAACGGCTCTAACTTCGTAAAAGCATTTCAAATGTATCAACCGGAATCGCTCTCTGACGATGATGATGAAGTTGATGAAGAGGTTATCTTCACTGATGTTGCAGACGTGCTTAACACCGCTGCAGAGGAAGGGCTTGTTTTACCTCCACACCAGAGATGTGCATCTCACACACTGAACTTAATTTCATGCTCTGATGTGGACAAGTGGCTCCTTTCAAATCCTGGGACTAAGGGAATCTACAGAAGCGCTACAGCTAAGTGCACAGCACTGTGGAATAAAGCTAGCAGGTCGACAGTGGCTTCAGAGATAGTGGGCGAAGTGGTGGCCAAGAAGCTGCTGGTGCCATGCACTACAAGGTGGAATTCCTTTTATGATGCTGTGGCAAGAATAATTGAAATACCTATGGCTGACTTGAGTGCCATCTCTGGTCGTTTACAGCTCAAATGTATCAGCGAAAGGGAACTTCAGTTTCTGAAGGAATACTGTGCCATAATGAAGCCACTCACAGTTGCTCTGGACATCCTGCAAGGAGAGGATAACTGTTACTATGGCACCCTCCTGCCCACTCTAGAAGTATTAATGTCAAAGACACTGGGGACGAAAGATGGTCTGACTGTGGCAACTGGCCTACCTGAAGCCGTAGTGCAGGTAAGAAACATTCATCAACACTTTTGTAATGATCTGCTTTCCCCTCCTCACTGTACAGAAATACTGCATTAATCAGTGGACACCAGTGCACCACTCGTTTTTATTACAGCACACATGGTATAATTGTTTACTAAAGGAGAAACAAATATGTAAACATTAATATTGTTAGCTGAGAGAGAGCACTGATATAGCCAAAGAAAAAGGGACATTATTTGAACATATTGATATCTTATTTATAAACTGTACTGCATCTACACACTGGGTGCAACATACATAAATAGTAATACTTGTTTTTTTGGCAAAATAAAGTTTTAGTTTTGTCATCAGTTGTACATATATTCTCAATTTCTCATTGTCTGTTTTTGTGGTGTTTAAATTATTTTATAACTCATAATAATAACTAGTTCAAAATCACCTGGTGGTGTACAGCTTTCATGGAAATGTACACGAAGGGAATCTCTCACTTATTCTAATGTCTGTGTCACTGTGTGTATGTTTCGCAGGCTATCAAAAGACGATTTGCATCTGTCTTGGAAAGCAACGATGCAATGCTGGCGGCTGTCACACTTCCCAAGTTCAAGTTAAGGTGGTTGAGAGAGCAGAGGAAGAAAGAGATGGTCAAGGGAATCCTGGCAGCAGAGTGTCACAGGTTTGTCTCTGTGCAGCAATCGGCCAAGAATCCCCTGCCTCCGACAACACCACCAGACCCAGGCTCGTCCAAAGAGCAGGACTTTTTTTGCTTTGAGGACGATGAGGAGGGTGAGGAGGACACCTTCAGCACTGTGGAGAGTCAGGTAATGGCCTACTTGAGAACAGCCGAAACAGGGATGGAGATTCTCAAACAGTTTCCCATAATAAAGGAAATTTGTCTGAAAAAAAATGCAGCTACTCCATCCAGTGCACCAGTTGAGAGACTCTTCAGCCTGGGGAGTCTGGTACTGTCTCCAAAGAGGAACAGGCTGTCTGACCAAAGGTTTGAGAAGCTGCTCCTTATGAGGTACAACCACTGGTTCGAAGGCTAAACCGCCACTCAAACATTCATCCAGGTCTTTGCCAGTAAGCACTTTATTTTGTTTTGATTAAGTAGGCCCACATTTGTTATCTGTGCAACATAAAACGTGGCTTAATTTAGTAGCCACAGTGACACAAACAACTGCACTTTATTTTTTATTGTATTTTTTATAATTTATGTTATATTTCAGAACACTTATTTTATGTAAAAGTGCATTGCTTGCTGGTATTCATACTTGAATTAAAGGAAAAATGCTGTGACTTATTTTTTTATACTTGGACCATATACACAACAGCAGTTGCAACTTGCCTCTATACGAATATGGTGCTGAAACCACTTACATTTTTGCACTTTGATTCTGAATAATATATTCAGATTGTATTTAGTTATTTATTTCAGAATGTCTTGAGGAAAATAAATGTTGTTTGTTCTGTTGCACATTGCTTGCTAGATTTCATACTTGAGATATGAAGGGATATTTTAATGTGCAAACACAACAGTAGTTATGGTGCTGAAGCCAATTAAATTTTTGCTTTTTGATTCTGAATAATATATTCAGCTTGTATTCAGTTATTTATTTCAGAATGCCTTGAGGAAAATAAATGCTGTGTTTGTTCTGTTGCACATTGCTTGCTAGATTTCATACTTGAGATATGAAGGGATATTTTAATGTGCTAAACACAACAGTAGTTATGGTGCTGAAGCCACTTACATTTTTGCTTTTTGATTCTGAATAATATATTCAGATTGTATTTAGTTATTTATTTCAGAATGCCTTGAGGAAAATAAATGTTGTGTTTGTTCTGTTGCACATTGCTTGCTAGATTTCATACTTGAGATATGAAGGGATATTTTAATGTGCAAACACAACAGTAGTTATGGTGCTGAAGCCAATTTAATTTTTGCTTTTTATTCTGAATAATATATTCAGCTTGTATTCAGTTATTTATTTCAGAATTCCTTGAGGAAAATAAATGCTGTGTTTGTTCTGTTGCACATTGCTTGCTAGATTTCATACTTGAGATATGAAGGGATATTTTAATGTGCTAAACACAACAGTAGTTATGGTGCTGAAGCCACTTACATTTTTGCTTTTTGATTCTGAATAATATATTCAGATTGTATTCAGTTATTCATTTCAGAATGCCTTGAGGAAAATAAATGTTGTGTTTGTTCTGTTGCACATTGCTTGCTAGATTTCATGCTTGAGGTATGAAGGGATATTTTAATGTGCAAACACAACAGTAGTTATGGTGCTGAAGCAACTTTAATTTTTGCTTTTTGATTCTGAATAATATATTCAGCTTGTTTAGTTATATATTTCAGAATTCCTTGGGGGAAACATTTTTGGTTGGGCTATGTTGTTATGTGTGCCTTGTGTGTTAGTTTTGGCTAACTAAGCAAAGCCAGACTGACTATTTTTGTTAGTTTGGTTGGTATTTTTTGGATATATTGGCAGACTATACCCAACTATGACCTGTAGAGGGCAGCAATACTGGTTCTGGCCTGAAATAAATTGGCATTTAAACATTATCTTTGTGTTTGTGTCAGGTTTGTGTTTGTATAGACCACATTGCTTAGCAGAGTTCAGTGATGTGAATGCAAATGAATGGAAACTGTCAAGTTGATTAACATTTTTGACTGTAAGAATCTGTAAGGGTATTAATGGGAGCAATAAAAAAAAATTTAAGTAACTAAATAGTTACTTTTCACAGTAACTCATTACTTTTGGGTGTAAGTAACTATTAAAGTAACTAAGTTACTTTTAAATGAAGTAACTAGTAAAGTAACTGAGTTACTATTTTTCAGTAACTAGCACAACACTGGTTATGGGTGGTTGCTAGGGTGTTTCTAGGTGGTTGCTAGGGTGTTATAAGTGGTTGCTAGGGTGTTTCTAGGTGGTTGCTAGGGTGTTATAAGTGGTTGCTAGGGTGTTTCTAGGTGGTTGCTATGGTGTTATAAGTGGTTGCTAGGGTGTTTCTAGGTGGTTGCTAGGGTGTTATAAGTGGTTGCTAGGGTGTTTCTAGGTGGTTGCTAGGGTGTTATATATGGTTGCTAGGTTGTTTCTAGGTGGTTGCTAGGGTGTTATAAGTGGTTGCTAGGGTGTTTCTATGGTTGCTAGGGTGTTATAAGTGGTTGCTAGGGTGTTTCTAGGTGGTTGCTAGGGTGTTATGGGTGGTTGCTAGGGTGTTTCTAGGTGGTTGCTAGGGTGTTATAAGTGGTTGCTAGGGTGTTTCTAGGTGGTTGCTAGGGTGTTTCTAGGTGGTTGCTAGGGTGTTATGGGTGGTTGCTAGGGTGTTTCTAGGTGGTTGCTAGGGTGTTATAAGTGGTTGCTAGGGTGTTTCTAGGTGGTTGCTAGGGTGTTATAAGTGGTTGCTAGGGTGTTTCTAGGCTGTTGCTATGGTGTTATAAGTGGTTGCTAGGGTGTTTCTAGGTGGTTGCTAGGGTGTTATAAGTGGTTGCTAGGGTGTTTCTAGGTGGTTGCTAGGGTGTTATATATGGTTGCTAGGTTGTTTCTAGGTGGTTGCTAGGGTGTTATATGTGGTTGCTAGGGTGTTTCTAGGTGGTTGCTAGGGTGTTATAAGTGGTTGCTAGGGTGTTTCTAGGTGGTTGCTAGGGTGTTATATGTGGTTGCTAGGGTGTTTCTAGGTGGTTGCTAGGGTGTTATAAGTGGTTGCTAGGGTGTTTCTAGGTGGTTGCTAGGGTGTTATATGTGGTTGCTAGGGTGTTTCTAGGTGGTTGCTAGGGTGAAAAGCATGGTGAAGAGGTCGTGACCCGGGTGGGCGGGGTCTGCCATGATCTTCCTCGCCCTCCTCAAGGCCCTGGAGGAATGTAGGGACTTGAGGGAGGGAAGGGGGCAGCCGATCACACTCTCCGCTGATCGTATCACCCGCTGCAGCCTTGTCCCTGACCGTGGCTGCAGGGAACCAGGTGATGATGGAGAGGGTGAGGATGGACTGGATGATGGCAGTGTAGAACTGGACCATCATAGTCCTCTGCAGCCTAAACTTCCCTAACAGGGGAGCCTATATCATTGGGACAGGTCTCTGCTCATCAGCAAGGAAAGGTACTGCTTTGGGGAGAAAGTATATCATCTATCACTACTGCCACCAGGTGTGGGAGGGTGCGGGTAGTATTAGGAGAAGTGTGGGTGTGTGGGGAATTACTGCGAGTCGCCCTGGAGGGCAAGAAGGACCAGCTCACTACCCCTAGGTTAGTAAATCCTATAGGCCCCATCCACCACTCTGCTAAAGCTCCACTCTACTCCTGCACTAAAGTCAGGGATTCAGTTGGACTCAGATCTGCATGCTGCGTTCCCCCTACCTGGTGAACGTTCATAGGGATAATCCACCCTGCTACACAAACATCTCAAAACAAACTGGTCAGACTACATGCTTGACCTTACTCCTAGAACCCACCTCACCCCTGCCCACTTTGACAACCTAGGATGGCTTAGAGACGACAGAGTACATCAACATGCAATGGGCCTGGTACCCAGATTCGGCTCAATCAGGGACTAAACATGTTTCGCAATTATGCCAGATCAATGTGGAACGCCCTACCCAAAGCTGTAAAGGAATGTGAATCACTACCCACTTTCAAAACCACTCTCAAAGAACACCTATACGGGAGACTGCAATTCGAAACTGGCCCCTGTAAATGTCCTAACCCAACCCCCTCCAATGTACAGTAAATTACCAAACATGGTTTTGTCAATATTCCAATGTGCTTTTATACAGTTGTACAGTGTCCACCCACCCCTCCTATACCCAACCTACCCAACCCCCCCACCCCACCCACCCAACCATCTCCAATGTACAGCCCCCCCCCACCTAATGTACGGTTTCATAAATGTATAGATGTAGCAGTACTGTCTGTATGTCATGTATGTGTGTGTGTGTGTGTGTGTAAATGAATGAACCGAAATATGTAGTTTGCTGATAGATACACAAAATGGGTTTATTTATGTTGATTTAATTTGGTTGTGTTGATGTTTCCATTTTTGCAAAATGCATATTCTGTTTGTTTTACACAATAAGTCTATTGGTGTGTTGTGTGTGTGTAAGGGCAGGTGTAGAAGATTTTTTCTTCTTCCTGTTCCTTTCGGCCATGGTATTTGGTGAATTATATGTACTGTTGGACTGTGGTAATTCCATGTACGAATAAATAAATGATGATGACGATGTATGTCCTGATGAATTGAAAGGTTATGGGGGACCCTGATGTAAACAAGACGAAAGTCTTTCTCTGGTCTGCATCCCCTTAACAATTGTGTGTATTGAGCTGTACTGTATTGTACCCATTCTGCAATCTGTTAATAAAGTTTTCAATCAATCAATCAATCAATCAATCAATCAATCAATCAATCAGTACCCGTTCTGCACCTGCGTATTGGGGGCCACTATATAATGCATGATTAGGAGACATGTTGAGACTTGTCTAGGCTGCCTGCACACACACCAGCTTCCTGGGCGGGCGCCTCCCAGAATGCACTACACCTGTACCTTGCCTCCCAGAATACCTGCACCTTCCTCCATTGTTGTATCAGCGTGTGCTGTATCTCTGCATCGTTAATCGACAATAAAACGTGAGTATATAGTGCATGATAAAGTCGATGGTGGATATTATTCTGTATCTATGATTTCGATTGCAAACGCCAGCGGAGTAGTGCTGTGTTCGTTTTTTACATGGTTATGCGTTTTTACACGTTATGTGTGCCTGCTGCTAATGTTAGCTGTTAGCTATGTCTGACCTCTGTTGGGTAATGCAACGTTGCCTACCAAACAACGGGACCACTGTGTTTTTTTTTTATATTGCTCCTGGCTGTTCAAACTAATTTTACCGTGTGAAAGAGGGGAAAGTTGGTTCATTTCCACAAACTACCAGTGAAAAAGTGTTGTTCTGAACTGGAGCTATAGTATAGCCAGCCATTTAGCTACCTGGCTACCTATATAGCTTCAGTTCAGCTAACTAGCTACATGCAGCATTTAGCCAGTGATGGGCAAGCTACTTGGAAAATGTAGTAAGCTACACTAGTTACTCTCGATTAAATATAGCTCAACTACAATGGAAGCTATCCCCAGATAAATGTAGCAAGCTACACTACAAAAATAGCACACTACTTTTTTTTTTTTTTTTTACTTTACTTTATGATCAGGTTTCCACCAAACAAATACAGTAGGCAGGCAAAAGAAAGTTCAGTTTGTTTATGAAACAAGCCCTCGGTCTGGCTTTTTGTGTCATCATTTTAACATGAACTTGTATTATGTACAAAATGTTAATAAAGTATGAGGAAATAACTGTGGAAACGTAATAAATAAAAGGCCAAATCAATCAAATAAACACTAAAATATATACTCTCTCTATTGGAATGGAGACTTTTCAGCACAGGATAAACTGCCCACTTTATCAACCAAAACTTCTTCAATATCAGAATTTTAACTAATAATAACTGTCTTACTGAATTTTACTATTATGCTACCATGTCTATACTACCACCAACTATGCTGTCTATACTACAGTATGTACTCGGAGTATAACACTCAAGCTCGACACTGCTAGACAAACAATACTAATTTATAGACTATTTGTTTCCTGTGCAGTACACCTGAGATTAATCACCTCATGCAGTACTGTTTGACATGAATTTATGCGTCGTTCCCTGTGTTTTTTTTCTTTCCTCTTGCCTCCCTCCCTTGTCCTAGGGCCTGCCTACTGATTGCCTATGCCTGAATCTTTCCGGCCGACAAGGCGTACAGGACAGTAATCTGCACTGACGTCTCCCCAGATCCATGCACGGATTGCTTCTTGGTTGTATAGGTAGGCCTATATGCAACACAGATCGTAGTTTATAGACTATATTTGTTTCCTGTGCAGTACACCTGAGATTAATCACCTCATGCAGTACTGTTGGACATGAATTTATGCGTCGTTCCCTGTGTTTTTTTTCTGTCCTAGGGCCTGCCTACTGATTGCCTATGCCTGAATCTTTCCGGCCGACAAGGCGTACAGGACAGTAATCTGCACTGACGTCTCCCCAGATCCATGCACGGATTGCTTCTTGGTTGTATAGGTAGGCCTATATGCAACACAGATCGTAGTTTATAGACTATATTTGTTTCCTGTGCAGTACACCTGAGATTAATCACCTCATGCAGTACTGTTTGACATGAATTTATGCGTCGTTCCCTGTGTTTTTTTTCTGTCCTAGGGCCTGCCTACTGATTGCCTATGCCTGAATCTTTCCGGCCGACAAGGCGTACAGGACAGTAATCTGCACTGACGTCTCCCCAGATCCATGCACGGATTGCTTCTTGGTTGTATAGGTAGGCCTATATGCAACACAGATCGTAGTTTATAGACTATATTTGTTTCCTGTGCAGTACACCTGAGATTAATCACCTCATGCAGTACTGTTTGACATGAATTTATGCGTCGTTCCCTGTGTTTTTTTTCTGTCCTAGGGCCTGCCTACTGATTGCCTATGCCTGAATCTTTCCGGCCGACAAGGCGTACAGGACAGTAATCTGCACTGACGTCTCCCCAGATCCATGCACGGATTGCTTCTTGGTTGTATAGGTAGGCCTATATGCAACACAGATCGTAGTTTATAGACTATATTTGTTTCCTGTGCAGTACACCTGAGATTAATCACCTCATGCAGTACTGTTTGACATGAATTTATGCGTCGTTCCCTGTGTTTTTTTTCTGTCCTAGGGCCTGCCTACTGATTGCCTATGCCTGAATCTTTCCGGCCGACAAGGCGTACAGGACAGTAATCTGCACTGACGTCTCCCCAGATCCATGCACGGATTGCTTCTTGGTTGTATAGGTAGGCCTATATGCAACACAGATCGTAGTTTATAGACTATATTTGTTTCCTGTGCAGTACACCTGAGATTAATCACCTCATGCAGTACTGTTTGACATGAATTTATGCGTCGTTCCCTGTGTTTTTTTTCTGTCCTAGGGCCTGCCTACTGATTGCCTATGCCTGAATCTTTCCGGCCGACAAGGCGTACAGGACAGTAATCTGCACTGACGTCTCCCCAGATCCATGCACGGATTGCTTCTTGGTTGTATAGGTAGGCCTATATGCAACACAGATCGTAGTTTATAGACTATATTTGTTTCCTGTGCAGTACACCTGAGATTAATCACCTCATGCAGTACTGTTTGACATGAATTTATGCGTCGTTCCCTGTGTTTTTTTTCTGTCCTAGGGCCTGCCTACTGATTGCCTATGCCTGAATCTTTCCGGCCGACAAGGCGTACAGGACAGTAATCTGCACTGACGTCTCCCCAGATCCATGCACGGATTGCTTCTTGGTTGTATAGGTAGGCCTATATGCAACACAGATCGTAGTTTATAGACTATATTTGTTTCCTGTGCAGTACACCTGAGATTAATCACCTCATGCAGTACTGTTTGACATGAATTTATGCGTCGTTCCCTGTGTTTTTTTTCTTTCCTCTTGCCTCCCTCCTTTGTCCTAGGGCCTGCCAACTGATTGCCTGCCTGAATCGTTCCGGCCGACAAGGCGTACAGGACAGTAATCTGCACTGACGTCTCCCCAGATCCATGCACGGATTGCTTCTTGGTTGTATAGGTAGGCCTATATGCAACACAGATCGTAGTTTATAGACTATTTGTTTCCTGTGCAGTACACCTGAGATTAGCCTATAGTATACGTTCATAATCTGCATGCAAACTGTAATCTCTCCTTTCTCTGGTTTCCTTTTTTCTAGGTCATCAGAGAGGTCTTTAACATACAGTATCCTGTTCAGTGGCATCTTGTTCAGTGAGGCAGCCAGGCTAACCAGTGTTCAGTGTGAGGCAGATGTAATGATTGGGTAGGTAACTATAGCACGCACAACAATGTTCCACTGTAAATATATTCGATGTCAGCATGTGTCTGAGAGTGTGCATACCTTTGTCCAGCACGCGCAGCTCCACAGTAACGCCCCCAATTATCTTTATCAGTGCGGGATACCTGACTGCTCACAGAGGTTCAGAAAACACGCAGCACTGAGATCTCATATATATAGGCTGCATAGGTGCTACCTGCAAGCTGGTCAGCCGCCTAGACCTCCTAGATCAGCTCTACCACCTGACACATCCTTGAAATGTGTGCTTGAGGCTTGTGCATTTAAGTGTGACACTTTAGCCTCTCTTATCAAGCATTTGAAGACACACATAAAGGGAGGAATGGAATCGCCATGTCCATTTAGAGGTTGTGATTGCAGGTTCACAAACGTAATGACTTTTGCTTCACATATTTCCAGGAAACACAAGGATTCAGTTTTAGATGACTTGGTACTAGACAAGTCTACAGAGTCATTGCCAGAACCCAGTCAGACGTATTCAGAAGCTGCTGGTGAACATGATGAACCAGAAGTGCCATTAGCTGTGGACGAAACCCTTTTTTTACATAACCTTACACTTTTCTATTTGAAATTGCAATCTAAGCTACTCTTACCGGCAAGCACCATACAAACCATTATTGAGGACTTTCAAATTGCTCATGAACTTGGCCTGTCTCATACACTTAACGTTCTGAATGAGAAATTGAAGAAACTTGGAATCCCTCAGGCCACTATAAGCAGCATGGTTGATGAAGTGAACAGAGATGATCTACTCACACTTTTTAACAAGGGAAGACTCAGTACAGATACAAAGAGGAAGTCTGCTTTTAAAGAGTGTTTCAACCATGTTCATCCCGTGCCTTTGCTCTTGGGCAATGATGAAAATGACAAAGAATGCTTTGCTCAGTATGTACCTATACATGAGACATTGGTGACACTGTTCAAAAACGAGTCTCTACGAGAACAGTATAACATGACACGTTTGCAGCAATCTACTGATGCTGTCTATCAGGATGTCAAGGATGGAGAAGGATTTCAAAGTAATCCAATGTTGAAAGCTGACCCTTCCTCACTTGGTTTGATACTGTACCAAGATGCCTTCGAGGTTGTTAATCCACTGGGCTCAGGGAAGAAAAAGCACAAGGTCTTAGCTGTTTACCTAACCCTGACTGACATCTTGCCTCACAATAGATCTTCTATAGATCAAATGCAACTTGTTCTCTTATGTAGGGAGCAGGACTTTAAGTATTTTGGGCTAAAAAAGGTTTTTGCACATCTGATTGAGGACCTCAAAATCCTGGAGGAGAGAGGTGTAGTCATATCTGATGGCACTGTACTAAAGGGCTCTTTGGTTGCCATTGCAGGAGACAACTTAGGATCCCATTCTATTGGGGGATTTTTAGAAAACTTCAGTCGATCTAAATATTTTTGTCGCTACTGTCAGGTACAGAGAGAGGATTTTGTGAAGAATCCAGTGTTGTGTGGTGCCACAAGAACGGTCCAATCATACACAAGTAATTTGCAAGACCTGGAAACTAGTACCACAGACTCTGTATGCGGTATCAAGTTTGACTCTCCTTTCAACCAGCTTTCTCATTTCCATGTTTGCCAGCCTGGCCTCCCACCATGTCTAGGCCATGATTTATTTGAGGGAGTCATGGCTTATGACCTTCCTTTATATATTCGCCATTTAGTCCAGGAGAATCATTTTACTTACCTGCAGTTAAATCGGTGCAAAAACAAGTTCCGATATGAAGGGAACGATGGTAGGGACAAACCAGCAGACCTCTCTCCCAGCAGTGACAAACTAAGTGGGCATGCAGTTCAAAACTGGTGTTTCCTTAGATTACTCCCTCTCTTGGTGGGTGGCAGGATTAAAGATCCCTGTGACAATGAGGTGTGGCAGCTCATTTTGCAGCTGAGAGAGATGGTTGAGCTTATCTGTGCACCAGTCATTACAGAAGGCCAGGTAGCATATCTGAAAGTCATCACAGAGGAGTACATATGCAACAGGAAAAGGCTCTTCCCCAATGCCCCCCTGAGGCCAAAGCATCACTATATTGGCCATTATCCAGATCTAATCATCCACTTTGGCCCACTTATTCGCCTGTGGACTCTGCGGTTTGAAAGCAAACACACTTTTTTCAAACAGTGTGCCAGAAAATTGCACAATTTCAAAAATCTGTGCAAAACACTAGCAGAGAGACACCAACTCCTCCAGGCCTACCTGAGTGCGGGAAACTTGTTTCCTCCTGTTATACAGGTAGAGAAGGGGACTGCCTTTTATTTGGATGATTACAACAACAAGATCAGGGCATCTGTAGCCAGTTGTCAATTTGAGTCTCAGTCTGCAGTGGCTTGTAACAATGTTACAGTCAAAGGCACAGACTACAGAAAGGGGATGTTCATCTTGTTTGGGAACAGTGATGAAGGACTTCACATGGGGAAGATTATGCTGGTCATTGTTGCCCAAAACTCTGTCCACTTTGTCTCAGAGAAACACATTTGTGTGAAGTTGATTGACATGGGTGTGTACTGTGACTTAGGAGTGGCCCAAGAGGATTACGTGTGCATTAAGCACAAAGATTTACTGGACTACTATCCTCTTCCAGCATACAACGTGCACGATCAGATGCTTATTGCGCTCCACCATTCTTTTCCAGGAGCAGTTTAAACAGGAAAGGGAGGATATGACAGACGTGAGGACAGACGTAAGTGGAGCAGGATATCAAGTAACCTTAAGATAGTTGATTTTGTATTGTTGATTGTATAGCGAGCACATGTTGGCAGTTAACCGCATATAGTGCACTGCAAACAGACAAGTAGGGAATATGCACAAACTGATTCATGATTGACCCTAATCAATGAGACTAGGTAATGGAAGATATAAAGGAAGCAGTTTGGTCATATTTACCGGGCCTCCCTGATGACTTACTGACCACCCTACTTGAGGATCTTGGAGTGGAGAGTGTCGAAGATCTGGCCTTAATGGAGAGGGTGGATCTGGTCCGACACCTTAAACCAATCCAGTGTCGGAAGCTGATGGATGGTCTTAAGAAAGGTAAATTCATATTTAGACTTGCGTGACACTTGGAACTATGCCCTTGGAACATTGGCATAACTGTTTTTGTCCCTTCTAGGGTTAGTAACCCTTAATATGGAGGTGCTCCCTCCCCATCCAATTGCTTCAAGTTCCCCAACACATCCAATTGCTTCAAGTTCCCCAACAACGAGCTCTGTGAACACTCTGTCCTCTCCGAACACCTCTATGCAATCTCTGTTGTGCAGCCCCCCAAGCACTCCAAACTCTTCACAGCCTGGCAGCGCATGGCATGTAGACTTTTGTGTCAACTGGAACCGGATGTCAACAGCCATTCAACGTGCAGTGGAAAAAGAACAGAGACCAAAGCCAGATGAGAGAAGGGCCTTTGTGAACGCTTTGGTGGATCAGATGATGGAGCACGAGCACAACCCAACCAGAACCACGTGCCTCAGTATCGTCCGAACAATTGTCAGGAGCCATCCTGACACCTTTGCTGACATTAGCAGGCGAGGTGAAATGGTTGGAGACGGATGCCACTCTCTTCTCCAACAAGTAAAAACAAGAGTGGAGTATAAAAGCAGGAACAACACTCTGGCTAGACGCCGCAGAGGCAGAGAGGAAAGACGGCCCACTGGCGTGGCAGGAGAGTCCAGGCTGACGAGAGGTCCTGTTGACCAATACGGGTAGGGGTGGCAAAACAAACGGCGCCAGTGTCCTCTCCATTCACGCTCGCAGCAATTAGGGGTTAAAGTGGCACTGCCAATGCTCGACTAACTTAGGTTATTTGGATTGAATGTTTAAATTATGTGTAGATTTTTTTTTAATATAATTTCTAGGGCTGTCCCTGACTAAGGATTTGGATAGTCGACTATGATTGGCCAAAATGTGCAGTTAGTCGACAAAAATAAAATAAAAAGTAGAATATATATATATATTTATATATATATTTTTTTTATCATTCCATTTGGGCTGTGGGGGGTGCTTAATGTCTGAAGGCTTCTTGTCTTCTGCAAAAGCATGCAATTGGTCCACTGATGGATACATCTTGATATTTGTCTAGTCTAGTGTGTTCATTAGATGGGTGAAATCCTCTTTCAGTGCTTCTGTGCCTGTTTTCGTAGGCAGTTAGCCTCTGGTATGCGTGCCATTAGCGTTAGAGGCCTTTTTTCTTTTGGAAAGAATGATAAAAAAATATATATATTATAATTTTTCTTTTTTTATGTATTCCACTAAGAGGTTGCCTATGATTCCTTCCTATCCCTAGGTGTGTGAGGTGGGGCCCAGCAAGCTTACCGGACGGGGAGACAGAGGAAACCATGGCGGCTTTGAAAAGGGATCTGCGGAACATCTACTCAGGCATGCAATCTACTTTACTTTTGGTGAATTGACACCATGAATAAATATCCCACATTAAGCAAAAAGGCCACTTTAATATTCAGAATGAGTAATACAATTAAAGGTTTGCCACTCAATTTCCCAGATGTGGCAACATCAAATCTAATTGTTGTTACTTGGTTTGTATGTCTGTACACAGAGGAAGGGATGGGTGGGACAGCGAGAGCAGAACTTCTGATGGAGAGGACCTACGTCATCCTGCGGCGTTACTTGAATAAAATGCCTCCACCAACGATGGTGGCGGTCAAAGAAGAATGGCCTTTTCTCTTCTCTCAGACGGGGCTTTTCTCCCACTTTGGCCTCCTGACAGACACCGATGTCCTTCAAAAGATCAAAGATGCCCTGTGTCATCGAGGACGGACCATCCTGCAGTTCTGCCAGAAACTGGACAACCCGAAGATCAGGGATGTTCTGGCCAGATATCATCCAGAGGTTTCGGAGATCAGTGCCTGCATCGTCCTGCTCCTTATGGTGTACTTCAAGGAGCCTACGGAGAAACTACTGCTCGAAGTTGATGTACGTTTATTTAAATATTAAAATATTTGAAATGCGAGTGATTACATTAGGGGCGACTGAAGCTCAGTTGGTAGAGATGGTCGTTCATCGACCGTAGGGTTGGTGGTTCGAATCCTGGCTCTGACTGTCCGCATGTCGGAAGTGTCCTTGAGCAAGACACTTAACCCCCAAGTTGCTCCAAATGGGCCGAGCTGATGTGTGGTGAGCTGTAGTGCGTGGATTAGCTTATCTTCATCCTTTCATAATGTTAAATCTGCTATTGTGTGTTACTTTGTTGCAGACCTGTGCCACTGTTGCTGATGTGAATACTGCAGCACTCCCAAGCACCCCCTGTTTGATAATTCAAGGTAATAATGTTCAGGGATGAGCTTGTGTTCCTTTGCATCGAGGGGGAAAATCTGACCGAAGGCAGTTTGTGATACGGCACACATATGACGCTTATAAATAATATCCTGAGCTGGCATGTCTCATGTTCAACTTTGTCAGTGCTGTAAAGTTGAAACCTTTTTAAATCTTAGACAAACAAAACACTTTGCTTTCATGAAATATTGTAAGCCGTCATTTGAGGCTTTATAAAAGCAGCACAATGAACACAAATCTGTCAGTGCGACCTCATCTTAAATAAGAGACAGCATTGCTTGTTGTAAGAGAGGCAGAGTTGATTTGGCAAAAATATATATATATATATGCATTTTTCTTTTTCTTTTTAATAATCAAATTTTATTTTCATATTCAAATCCCATGCCCATCGAACGAAGCTTTGAAGTATTTAAGACAGCCTTAGTTCTGTGTCATGTCCTTGCAGGAATGTATACCTATCCACAACAACACATGACGGGGTATCTGTTCATTTCAGGTGACGCAATGCAGCCTTCTGGATGGATGCTATCCATCGAGGGAGAAGTTGTGATGGGCCCACACCCATTATTTTTGCATGGGGTAGCTGCTTTATTCACCAGCTACTATGTCTTCAACCTGGAGTATCCTTCCGTTGGATCATCCACACTTGAGTTCATCCAAAGGTATTTTAACACTCTGAACACATGATCAATGTCATCAGTAAGACTTATCATGCAAAGACTATCTGGCTATTAAGTCCATGCCTTTCTACAGAGGCCATAAAGTAGATTAAATGCTTTGAGTATGAAGCCTGGAACCAACTATGTGAATTGGGACCACACCATCACTTGATGTTGCTGCTATCTTGTTAAGAAATTGACATAATGGTTTAATTCACATTATAGTATGGCTTCAAAATTCGGATGAGTAAACATTATGTTAGAGGTACCATGAAAAAACACAGGTGAGCACCTTGATAAATGCTGAGTCTATTTAAAACTGAAACGTATCTTTGCTTATTAACAGGTTCTTCTTGGGCATCAACCCGGAGAAAGGCTCCAGGGCAAAGAAGCGAAGCGCCATCAACCCTCAAGTGACCACCCTTTTTCGTAAGCTCATAGACTTTGAATGGTCTGCATCTGCATAGACAATCGTCCTTCTCCTGTCGTCCCCTGACGTGAACACCCTTCTTCGTAAGTAAGCTCATAAACTTTGGTCTGCAAAGACAATTGTCCTTCTCCTGTCGTCCCCTGACGTGAACACCCTTCTTCGGAAGCTCATAGACTTTGAATGGTTTGCAAAGACAATTGTCCTTCTCCTGTCGTCCCCTGACGTGAACACCCTTCTTCGGAAGCTCATAGACTTTGAATGGTCTGCATCTGTATAGACAATCGTCCTTCTCCTGTCGTCCCCTGACGTGAACACCCTTCTTCGGAAGCTCATAGACTTTGAATGGTTTGCAAAGACAATTGTCATGCTCCTGTCGTCCCTGCGCCTCTTTTGTTATTTTGAGTGCCTCTTTTGTTCTTTTGAGTGAGTGCATAAAGTGTATTCATTAGTTCCATTTTCGGGTAAGACCTGGAAGTACTAGTTTCATGGCGACAGTGGCTCGGGAGGTAGAGCAGTCGTCTGGCAATCCGGAGATTCCCGCTCCTCCCCGGGCAGCGTGTCGATGTGTCCTTGAGCAAGACACTTAACCCCTACATGCTCCCGTCGGTGTGTGAATGGGTAAAATGTGCACAAATTGTAAAAAAAAGAAAAAAAACAGCCATTTACCATTTTACTTACGAATATTATTACTTTGTCTTAGTTTTGCCGTTTTGAGCAGTGTTGACCAGCAGTTTATAAAATAATATTTAAAATGTTTATTAGCAACGCCGAGCTTTCAAACCATTGCGTTTCTCTGTACGAAACTCTCGTGCAACTGTGTACCTTTGAATTTTCTCTGTGATACTTGTACAACGAGCGTTTCGCAGAGGACCAGTTCTTCAGAGTTAATATGGGATTTTCCTATGGGTCAAATGTGCACAAATTGTAAAAAAGAAAACAGCATTTACCATTTCAAGAATAAGAATATAATTCTTTGTAATATAATTCTTTGTAATAATTCTGTCTTTTGACAATAAAATCCCATAATTAACTCTGAAGAACTGGCGAAACGCTCGTCATACAAGGTGCATCAGTCAGCTAAAGCCGTTTTGAGCAGTGTTGACCAGAAGTTTATAAAATAATATTTAAAATGTTTATTAGCAATGCCGAGCTTTCAAACCATTGCGTTTCTCTGTCTGAAACCCTCATGCAACTGTGAGTACCTTTGAATTTTCTCTGCGATACTTGTACAACGAGCGGGATTTTCCTATGGGTAAAATGTGCACAAATTGTAAAAAAGAAAACAGCCATTTACCATTTCAAGAATAAGAATATAATTCTTTGTAATAATTCTGTCTTTTGACAATAAAATCCCATAATTAACTCTGAAGAACTGGCGAAACGCTCGTCGTACAAGGTGCATCAGTCAGCTAAAGCCGTTTTGAGCAGTGTTGACCAGAAGTTTATAAAATAATATTTAAAATGTTTATTAGCAATGCCGAGCTTTCAAACCATTGCGTTTCTCTGTCTGAAACCCTCATGCAACTGTGAGTACCTTTGAATTTTCTCTGCGATACTTGTACAACGAGCGGGATTTTCCTATGGGTAAAATGTGCACAAATTGTAAAAAAGAAAACAGCCATTTACCATTTCAAGAATAAGAATATAATTCTTTGTAATAATTCTGTCTTTTGACAATAAAATCCCATAATTAACTCTGAAGAACTGGCGAAACGCTCGTCGTACAAGGTGCATCAGTCAGCTAAAGCCGTTTTGAGCAGTGTTGACCAGAAGTTTATAAAATAATATTTAAAATGTTTATTAGCAATGCCGAGCTTTCAAACCATTGCGTTTCTCTGTCTGAAACCCTCATGCAACTGTGAGTACCTTTGAATTTTCTCTGCGATACTTGTACAACGAGCGGGATTTTCCTATGGGTAAAATGTGCACAAATTGTAAAAAAGAAAACAGCCATTTACCATTTCAAGAATAAGAATATAATTCTTTGTAATAATTCTGTCTTTTGACAATAAAATCCAATAATTAACTCTGAAGAACTGGCGAAATGCTCGTCGTACAAGGTGCATCAGTCAGCTAAAGCCATTTTGAGCAGTGTTGACCAGAAGTTTATAAAATAATATTTAAAATGTTTATTAGCAATGCCGAGCTTTCAAACCATTGCGTTTCTCTGTCCGAAACCCTCATGCAACTGTGAGTACCTTTGAATTTTCTCTGCAATACTTGTACAACAAGCGTTTCGCAGAGGACCAGTTCTTCACAGTTAATATGGGATTTTCCTATGGGTAAAATGTGCACAAATATGTAAAAGAAGAAAAAAAAGCAGCCATTTACCATTTTACTTACGAATATGATTACTTTGTCTTAGTTTTGCCGTTTTGAGCAGTGTTGACCAGCAGTTTATAAAATAATATTTAAAATGTTTATTAGCAACGCCGAGCTTTCAAACCATTGCATTTCTCTGTTCGAAACTCTCGTGCAACTGTGAGTACCTTTGAATTTTCTCTGCGATACTTGTACAACGAGCGTTTCGCAGAGGACCAGTTCTTCAGAGTTAATATGGGATTTTCCTATGGGTAAAATGTGCACAAATTGTATATAAAAGAAGAAAGAAAACAGCCATTTAACATTTCAAGAATAAGAATATAATTCTTTGTAATATAATTCTGTCTTTTGACAATAAAATCCCATAATTAACTCTGAAGAACTGGCGAAACGCTCGATGTGCAAGGCGCATCAGTCAGCTAAAGCCGTTTTGAGCAGTGTTGACCAACAGTTTATAAAATAATATTTAAAATGTTTATTAGCAACGCCGAGCTTTCAAACCATTGCGTTTCTCTGTCCGAAACTCTTGTGCAACTGAGTACCTTTGAATTTTCTCTGCGATACTTGTACAACGAGCAGGATTTTCCTATGGGTAAAATGTGCACAAATTGTAAAAAAGAAAACAGCCATTTACCATTTCAAGAATAAGAATATAATTCTTTGTATATAATTACTTGTAATAATTCTGTCTTTTGACAATAAATGCCGGCTTACCTCGTGTAATTATTTGTAATAATTCTGTCTTTTGACAATAAATGCTGGCTTACCTCATGTAATTATTTGTAATAATTCTGTCTTTTGACAATAAATGCCGGCTTACCTCGTGTAATTATTTGTAATAATTCTATGTCTTTTGACAATAAATGCTGGCTTACCTCATTTGTGCGTTTGGACTGTTGTTTTTAATGTACAATAGCCTACGTGCATTTTTGAAGTCCAGCGCAGTATACTTCCTGGCAGAAGCTCACACTTTGGTTTTCTGTCATGATTAATCACGTCATCCAATAGTATTTGACAGGAAACTATTGTATGAGCTTCCTCCAGAAGTATACTGGAGCTGGGGACTATACAGTTATGCATACCATTGTAAATTGACTGTTATTTTGCCAAATTATATAATATAATAATTATTATTATTCAATTATTTTGTTGGCAAGTCTGAAAAGTAATGCAAAAGACTTGCCAACAAAATAATTGAAAAATAATAATTATTATATTATATAATTTGGCAAAATAACAGTCAATTTACAATGATAGACATGCATAACTCTATAGTCCCCAGCTCCAGTATACTTCTGGAGGAAGCTCATACAATAGTTTCATGTCAAGATACAATAGGATGACGTGATTAAACACAACAGGAAACCAAAGTGTGACCTTCAGGAAGTGTACTGGAGCTGGACTACAAAAATACATGTAGGCTATTGTAAATACACAATACATTGTTGTAATATATATACAACAAAATAATGTGATATTACAGTAATTTCTTACAATTTGATGTTGTGAAGTCACAATACATTGTTGTAATATATATACAACAAAATAATGTGATATTACAGTAATTTCTTACAATTTGATGTTGTGAAGTCACAATACATTGTTGTAATATATATACAACAAAATAATGTGATATTACAGTAATTTCTTACAATTTGATGTTGTGAAGTCACAATACATTGTTGTAATATATATACAACAAAATAATGTGATATTACAGTAATTTCTTACAATTTGATGTTGTGAAGTCACAATACATTGTTGTAATATATATACAACAGAATAATGTGATATCACAGTAATTTCTTACTGTTAGAAGTTGTGAAATTACAACAATGTATTGTACTACCATTACTGTGAAATTACAACACATTGCTGTGAAGCCATTCACAGTAAATTATTGTGAATCTTACTGTAAAAGTCATGCAAAATATTGCCAGTAATTTATTGTAATATCACAGTAATTTCTTACAGTATGAAGTTGTGAAATTACAACAATGTATTGTACTACCATTACTGTGAAATTACAACACATTGCTGTGAAGCCATTCACAGTAAATTATTGTGAATCTTACTGTAAAAGTCATGCAAAATATTGCCAGTAATTTATTGTAATATCACAGTAATTTCTTACAGTATGAAGTTGTGAAATTACAACAATGTATTGTACTACCATTACTGTGAAAGTACAACACATTGCTGTGAAGCCATTCACAGTAAATTATTGTGAATCTTACTGTAAAAGTCATGCAAAATATTGCCAGTAATTTATTGTAACTTTAGGGTGAAAATTTTTACAGTGTAGGTTTTAGTGAGTTTTTCCTTACCTTCGCGTGGGGTATGTCTGGGAGTGTTGCAATTATAAAAAACGATTTGGACTTTATGGTGTTTTTGTTTTGTTCTTGATTTATTGTGATGTTTCTTCTTGACTTGTTTAAAGAAGACATGTCCGGCCCATGGGGACATTAACGTGTGTTGTCGGGCCCTATAAATAAATTTGATTTGATTTGATTTGATACACTACATACACACTACACACTCACTACATACACAATACACACACACTACAGACATACACTACACACTCACTACATACACACTACACACTCACTACATACTTAGTGAGCATCCAATGGTTTCCTCTCTATCCTCCCCCAGAGAGAGACAGAGATACTGTTATATTTATATACTGTTATACTGAGAGATACTGTGTTATATTTATAACTCCCTACCCCCCCCCCCCCCCCCCCCTCTCCCTCCAGGCACCTTAGCTGTGAGCTTATAGTGGCACCGTGCCCCCCCCCCCCCATCACACCTGTAGAGACTTATGATTGATTCTGATTTCTGATTCAATTGTTGCTCGTTTTTGTTCTAGTTGTTTTGTTTTTAATTTGTTTAAATTTGCACTTTAGTGCAAGTAATCGGTGTATGCGCCGACCATCAAATGTACTTTATTGAATTGGATAGGGGGCAGGTATTAATAAGAATTTATTATTCTTCCTGCTCCTTTTCGCTTACAGGTGTATTTGGTTATAATAACTAAATGAATTATAGGAATTTGTAATGTACTGTAATACACTACCATGTGCGAAACAAAATGAAATGAAATGAAATGAAATGACTTCTCTGGCAGCAGCGTACCCCATATCAAAATGAAGCGCAGTAAGCAGGAATACTATAGTATTCCTTTGTGTCTGTGGACACACTATTAAAAAAGCTACAGTGAATCACTATTGAAATAACGATAATATACGGAGTGTTTCTATGGTGAAACCACAGGAATTGTCTAGAACTAGTACAGGGAACCCAGGCCGGGGTCAGGCAGGCAGGTGGTGGTGAAACCCAAATGAGGGTGTATTTAATAGTGCAGAGCTGAGGGGGAAAGGTCCAGGCTGAGGGGTCCGAGAGGTCAGAGGAGCAATGAGAGCCAGGGGAAGGTCCGGGCTGAGGTGCAGGGCTTAGAGGGGAGCTGGGCGGGTAATGGATGCTGAGCCGGGGGCAGGGGTCCAGGGTGAGGAGAGGTGGAGCAGGCAGGGGGCAGGGGTCCAGGGTGAGGAGAGGTGGAGCAGGCTGGGGGCAGGGGTCCAGGGTGAGGAGAGGTGGAGCAGGCTGGGGGCAGGGGTCCAGGGTGAGGAGAGGTGGAGCAGGCTGGGGGCAGGGGTGAGGAGAGGTGGAGCAGGCTGGGGGCAGGGGTCCAGGGTGAGGAGAGGTGGAGCAGGCTGGGGGCAGGGGTCCAGGGTGGGGAGAGGTGGAGCAGACTGGGGGCAGGGGTCCAGGGTGAGGAGAGGTGGAGCAGGCTGGGGGCAGGGGTCCAGGTTGAGGAGAGGTGGAGCAGGCAGGGGGCAGGGGTCCAGGGTGAGGAGAGGTGGAGCAGACAGGGGGCAGGGGTCCAGGGTGAGGAGAGGTGGAGCAGGCAGGGGGCAGGGGTCCAGGGTGAGGAGAGGTGGAGCAGGCTGGGGGCAGGGGTCCAGGGTGAGGAGAGGTGGAGCAGGCTGGGGGCAGGGGTCCAGGGTGAGGAGAGGTGGAGCAGGCTGGGGGCAGGGGTCCAGGGTGAGGAGAGGTGGAGCAGGCTGGGGGCAGGGGTCCAGGGTGAGGAGAGGTGGAGCAGGCTGGGGTCCAGGGTGAGGAGAGGTGGAGCAGGCAGGGGGCAGGGGTCCAGGGTGAGGAGAGGTGGAGCAGGCTGGGGTCCAGGGTGGGGAGAGGTGGAGCAGGCCGGGGGCAGGGGTCCAGGGTGAGGAGAGGTGGAGCAGGCAGGGGGCAGGGGTCCAGGGTGGGGAGAGGTGGAGCAGGCTGGGGGCAGGGGTCCAGGGTGAGGAGAGGTGGAGCAGGCTGGGGGCAGTGGTCCAGGGTGAGGAGAGGTGGAGGGGGCTGGGGGCAGGGGTCCAGGGTGAGGAGAGGTGGAGCAGGCTGGGGGCAGGGGTCCAGGGTGAGGAGAGGTGGAGCAGGCTGGGGGCAGGGGTCAGGGGTGAGGAGAGGTGGAGCAGGCTGGGGGCAGGGGTCCAGGATGAGGAGAGGTGGAGCAGGCTGGGGGCAGGGGTCCAGGGTGAGGAGAGGTGGAGCAGGCTGGGGGCAGGGGTGAGGAGAGGTGGAGCAGGCAGGGGGCAGGGGTCCAGGGTGAGGAGAGGTGGAGGGGTCAGGGGTGAGGAGAGGTGGAGCAGGCAGGGGGCAGGGGTCAGGGGTGAGGAGAGGTGGAGCAGGCAGGGGGCAGGGGTCAGGGGTGAGGAGAGGTGGAGCAGGCTGGGGGCAGGGGTCCAGGGTGAGGAGAGGTGGAGGGGGCAGGGGTCCAGGGTGAGGAGAGGTGGAGCAGGCTGGGGGCAGGGGTGAGGAGAGGTGGAGCAGGCAGGGGGCAGGGGTCCAGGGTGAGGAGAGGTGGAGCAGGCTGGGGGCAGGGGTCCAGGGTGAGGAGAGGTGGAGCAGGCTGGGGGCAGGGGTCCAGGGTGAGGAGAGGTGGAGCAGGCTGGGGGCAGGGGTCAGGGGTGAGGAGAGGTGGAGCAGGCAGGGGGCAGGGGTCCAGGGTGAGGAGAGGTGGAGCAGGCTGGGGTCCAGGGTGAGGAGAGGTGGAGCAGGCAGGGGGCAGGGGTCCAGGGTGAGGAGAGGTGGAGCAGGCTGGGGGCAGGGGTCCAGGGTGAGGAGAGGTGGAGCAGGCTGGGGGCAGGGGTCCAGGGTGAGGAGAGGTGGAGCAGACTGGGGGCAGGGGTCCAGGGTGAGGAGAGGTGGAGCAGGCTGGGGGCAGGGGTCCAGGGTGAGGAGAGGTGGAGCAGGCTGGGGGCAGGGGTCCAGGGTGAGGAGAGGTGGAGCAGGCTGGGGGCAGGGGTCCAGGGTGAGGAGAGGTGGAGCAGGCAGGGGGCAGGGGTCCAGGGTGAGGAGAGGTGGAGCAGGCTGGGGGCAGGGGTCCAGGGTGAGGAGAGGTGGAGCAGGCTGGGGGCAGGGGTCCAGGGTGAGGAGAGGTGGAGCAGACTGGGGGCAGGGGTCCAGGGTGAGGAGAGGTGGAGCAGGCTGGGGGCAGGGGTCCAGGGTGAGGAGAGGTGGAGCAGGCTGGGGGCAGGGGTCCAGGGTGAGGAGAGGTGGAACAGGCAGGGGGCAGGGGTCCAGGGTGAGGAGAGGTGGAGGGGTCAGGGGTGAGGAGAGGTGGAGCAGGCAGGGGTCAGGGGTCAGGGGTGAGGAGAGGTGGAGCAGGCAGGGGGCAGGGGTCAGGGTTGAGGAGAGGTGGAGCAGGCAGGGGTCAGGGGTGAGGAGAGGTGGAGCAGGCAGGGGTCAGGGGTGAGGAGAGGTGGAGCAGGCAGGGGTCAGGGGTGAGGAGAGGTGGAGCAGGCAGGGGTCAGGGGTGAGGAGAGGTGGAGCGGGCAGGGGTCCAGGGTGAGGAGAGGTGGAGGGGGCAGGGGTCAGGGGTCAGGGGTGAGGAGAGGTGGAGGGGGCAGGGGTCAGGGGTGAGGAGGCAGGAGTGTACGAGTTGACGGTGGGCGGATGAGAAACACCGGAGTCTGTGAGCTGTCTGTCGGGTTGATGAACTGATGGAAGGCAGCTGTGCAGGAGAGGAGCAGGTTGAACGGGATGAACCACGATGAGGAAGAGACAGGAAGACGACCGAATACGGTAACAGGAAGCCGCTGAGAGAGAGAGAGAGAGAGAGAGAGAGAGAGAGAGAGAGAGAGAGAGAGAGAGAGAGAGGACGAGCAGGGGACGGGAGCTGGAAGCTTGGCAGGAGTGGAGATGATGAGGGCCAGACGGGAGTGGGGGGGATCGTGACAGGAATACCATTTTGATTCACCATGAATCTCCAAACAGGCTAAAATAAGAAAGTGAACAGGGGGGGGGGGGCTGTTGAAGTCGGATGTCTCATTTGTAAAACATGCGACAGGGAGTGACTGCCAAAGGGTCCGACACGTCTAACGTCTTACAGATCAGCATCATCCACCCCTGTTTGCCCAAGTCAGGGTAAAAAAAAAGGCTAATGCACTAAGCTGTCCCAAAACAGTTAGACCTTAGACCCTGCAGCAGAGGTTACTTTCATTTCCACAGGCTGAGACTCTCTTTTTTCCTCTGGTCTGTTGAGTGCTTAGTTTACCCACATACGAACTGTGTTGCCTGATCTCTGAGAGAGATTGAAGATGGAACCACGTCCCCGATCCCATTAAACCCTCTTGTCCCCCCCTACCCCATACTACCCTATCCTCTATGACAGTGGTTCCCAAACTGTGGTGCGCGCACCCCTTGTGGTGCACGAGCGCCCTCTAGGTGGTGCGTGACATGAAAATGCTAATGGTGGTAAATCCAAAAAAATACAATATTTTTTTACAATAAAATGTCATAAAAATCGTAGTCAAACCTTTAGTATTTTAAAATACTATACTATACTATACTATACTATAACCTTATGGATATTAAACATGCTGGCAGAGTACATGCATCCATGTTGTCGTGAACATTTTAATTAAATAAAGAAATTCCCTATCCATATAATAAAATAAATTCCCTACCTACTCATGGCCTTAACTGACAACCAACAGGAACCAAACAATATTTTTTTGTATGCCTAATAAATATAACTAATATACATTATTTCAAATGGGGATTTTCACTGTGTAAATCATGAAATTCAAGACACGTTTTAATAAAAAAAACTTACATTTTAATAATAATAATAAACAATAATGTCTCTGGCGTGTCTGACACAGGTGTGCTTCATCTGTGCACGGAGACCAGCAAGAATTTCTTCTAACAGAAACCCATTGTGGGGTGCGTCAGCTAGGTCGGGAGGTGACAGGGGGTGCACGGCCAAAAAAGTTTGGGAACCGCTGCTCTATGACAACAGCTACTGTTCCCATTTTACAAATGATTTTAAGAAGTAGATGCTTGAACCTCAGGGGTTGCATTTATGGATGTTGATATCATTAAAATACCTTTCTATTATTTATTGTTCAAATTATGAACAAAAGCGGGGATTGTGGGAGAAAATTATCTTTATCTATGTATTTTATTGTTATATCATAATGTATTAATAATGTTTTTAACTTGTGTCTTCCAATATGAACTAATGTGATCTCTGATTCAAGCGACATGAACAAAACAAGTACAAAGGTTCGCTTCTACAAACAGCCACTGTTTGCACTAGCTGACTGGCCCCCGTTCCTGTACACTTCTGTACCCCCCCCTAGCCTTCCCCAATATCACAACGCCTGATATCCCTAGCTTTGTGTCCTCATGTCCTCAAGAGGAACTGGCCCCCTTGTAACCCCCCTGTCTCCCCCCCTGTGTAAACATCACCCCACTGCTTGAACAGAATAGAACTCCCTTAACGTGCATGTATCGGATTGGATAAAAACACTATCATCTAGTGATTGGATGATATACTGTCATGTCATCCTTTGCCCCTTTTCCTCCTATATAAGCTGCATTAAAATGTGTGTTATCTGTCCAACTCCGGACAGACTATTCTGCGTACTCTGCCTTGTGACTTGTCACCATAATATTCTGCAGAATACAATAATAAATAACTTTGACTGTGAAACGACTCTGTATCCTGAAAAGCCATCTTTGTTCATTTGCATCACCAAGGGTTTAAGACGATCTTTGAAGAGGAATGACACACGTTCCAGTAGCCTGGTGCTGGAGTCGAGGAAGGTATCTCCGTTTGATTGATTGATTGAAAATTGTATTAACAGATTGCATGCAGAATGGGTACAATACAGTACGGCTCAATACACACAATTGTTAAGGGGATGCAGACCAGAGAAATACTTTCGTCTTGTTTACATCAGGGTCCCCCATTCATAATGACATTTATGACATACATGACATACAGATGATCAGCTTTCCACCCACATCGCCCGTCTGGTCATATATGGAACATGCACATTAACCCTTTCACTGCCACACTACCAACAGGTTAACCCTTTCACTGCAACAATACATATGGTTAACCCTTTCACTGCCACCCGGCACAGGGTTAATCCTTTCACAACGACACTACAGAAGGTTAACCCTTTCACTACCACACTACAGCCGGTTGTAACCTTCTGGCAGTATGGTAGTGAAAGGGTTAACTGGTTGATGTACACGTTCACCACAGAGTCTGTGAAGGTACAGATTTCCCAGGAAATGTATATTACCATTGTCTCCCCAAATATAGTATATTATAGGCTACAACGTTTACTTCCAAATATGCATTGTGATTGGATGAGAGACCTGCGTGCTTATAACCCGCAGTATTAAAATCACAGGAAGAGAACGGGTCAGTGTTGGCTTCCCTTTTACCACAGGGAGACAAATCACATCGTGACATTATTCATACGTCCAATCTTTATTTTGACTTGACTTGACTTCACAGTGTCGTCGAATATCACATAGTCATCATCAATAGTCATCAACAATCGTGATGATCATACAAAATACAAGGAAGAGAAAAAAATATTCAGTGATACAAATAAATAAAACTGTACTATAAGCAGGGGTGTAAAAAGTACCCAGGAATTATACTTGAATGAAAGTATGGGTTGGTTCTCCAACATACAGCGGTGTGCTCTTCAGAATGTACCGGGAGAAACGTTTACTGTACCCCGCAGACATAATAAGCATATAAGCAGTGCTTACTAACGTTATTAGTTACGTTATTTCTGACCGAATTAGTCATTCATTTGTCTAGCACAGTCTCTAACAGTGTAACAGTAAGAAGCATTTTGGATAAAAGTATTCTGTACTTCTGTATGACAACAATGTATGCCTTTCAAATGTTAAATGATAAATGATTAAATGATACACAGCGAAATCTACGCTCTCGCCTCATCCTGCTTTCTCCAACGGCACCGATGTGAAAGGCGAGGCGAACTCCAGCAGTAGGGCGCTTGCTGCCGCGGGGGCGTGCCACGCGCGTCACGTGGCCGTCTCGGCCAATCAGGCTTACCCCGGAAATGGAAACGGTTGCGGAACTGATACAGGCGCCCTGGCCACCCTGACCCAGCGCCACCTTTGGCTGGAGCAGGCTCGAGTGCCAGAGAAGAAGAGAGCCCCTCTTCTGACGGCCAACCTCTCCGATGCTGGACTATTCGGGAAGGCCCTGCAGCTGATGACCTCAACGTGCAGAGAGATGGCAGAGGAGCGATCCGTGCTCCAACCCCATTTTCCGCCTCCCGTCCTTGCCGGTGGAGTCAGAAGGCTTCCACGACGTCGAGCTCCCTCCGCCGTGCCTACCACTGCCTCCGCCGCCACTGCTGGCCCCTCCAAGAAGGCCAGGAGGAGAGACGGCGATTCTGCTGCCGCCGGCCCATCCACGACCGGAGGAGACGGTAGGGAACGACGTGACCAGCAGCCGATCTACTACCGTCCCTCCGGGGCTTCTCGGGGTGGCAAAACCCGAGCGGCTCGTGCAGCAGACGCCGCTAAAGTGACTTTTCCCCCTGAGGTCCCCTCTACACCCTCCCCGGCCCCCTCATGATTTTGTGCCGTAAAAATAAATAAAAAGTTCCCTAAAAAGGGGACTATATTATTGGCCAAACAAACTGTGTGTTTCTTCAACAATACATATGATGGGGTTGCGAAATGTGAATCTGCATTATTACATTGAGGGATGAGTCATGTTGTGTTACGAGATTAAGCAAGGTCTGCAAGCATACACTCAGTCATAGAAAGGTTCTATTAGCCTGACGCTCCACATGCAGGTAGAAGCTGGTGGTATGTTCCGTTGCTTGAGCAAAGTAATGTTGATCCACAACACTGTTGTGTTAGTTGCAGTAATACTCGTACACACACGTTCCACGGCCTGGCCGTTACTCTCTGTCAGTGTTTTGCTATGTACGACATAGAAAGCGGGAGTAGGATTCACACACACACGACTTGTTTTGTTATAAATCCTGTTCACAGTCTGTGGGTAGCGGGCATTGTATTAGCTTACGCTATACATTGGCATTCTACCGAAGGTCTCAAAATGCTACAGTTGTTTTTGGTGTGTAGGGAAAAAGGGTTGTGTGAGGGGGTGCCGAATAAACCCCTCCTTCCCACTTGCTTGGTTTAGGAGATTGTTTCTCATTCTGCTGAGCCAGTCAGGGCCGAGCCGTTCAACGTCTTGGCAGGGGAGAGGGGGGGGGGGGAAGGTTGTCCTGACACGACTCCTATTACAAACAGGAGTCGTGTACAGGGTTTCCCCCCGTCATAGCATATATGTTGCTATGGCGACGGCTTCCGTGAGTTAAGATCTTTACGTAAGGTTTGTGGTGTTAAAGTGTCGGGTTAGAGCGTAGGGCTTACGGGTCTGCTACGCTCGATTTTATGTGTAAACTTGAGTCGGTTGGTCACGTGACTCACAGTTGACATGTCTTTTTCATAACTACGACTCATGTGGGAAGGCTTCTGGGAAAGTTCGGTCTATACTCTCTGACTAAAGGAGTGACTGGATGTAAAAATGTAAACAGTTTTTACTCCCAGCTGTGCAGTTTGGGTTTATACTGTTGATGCTTCTTCTTTATTATTATAAAGAGTTGGAGTTGGTTGCATCTCACCCCTCTTGTCGTTCCCCTGGGCGCCTTGGGGATTCAATGAAAGGTCTAAATAGCCTATTTATTGATGTGGATATACCCGACGCACACATAGTGCTAGCTCGGGATGTTCTTTTGGACATTAAGCAACTGACTGGCGCGCCTTGGTTGCTTGGGGTTAAAACAGCGTTTTTATAAAGCAATTGGGATGGGGGTTTTTCCTCTTCCGACAACCTGTGTGGTTGTCGACGGATTCTCGTTCATATCGGGGGATGATGACGGAATGGATCTGAACATATGTAGTGGGGTCTCACGCCCTGGGGGTGGGCCACCGGGCGCGGTTCGCACCGAACGTCTGGGTGGCGCCTTCTTTTCATGTTTAGGATCAACACGCATATCTGCCCCTTCTCCTGGAGTTGGCATGTCGGCGTGGTTAGGGCACGGGACTGGTTCTGGTCACGCTGGTCCGGATCAGTTAAACCCGTTGTCCGCCGGGGATGCAGATCTGCTGTTCTGGTACCCTGAGGGACTTGGGCTTTTTTCAGGGGGAAAAATGCCAGGTCGGTCCGGGTGTCACAGGGTTACGCGCTATGGAGCCCTTGTTGGGTACATTGTATTCTACACGTCGTAATGGCTTACGGCCGTGCCAGCCTGTACACGCCCGATCTCGTCAGATCTCGGCCGCCACGCAGGTTGGTCTTGGTTAGTACTTGGTTGGGTGACCTCCTGGGAATACCAAGTACGGGGTGCTTGGGGCTGGTTCTCCATTTATTTCGCTCTTCTCTTACGCGTGGCGAAGAGGGGCCTGTTGGGGTGGTCTTTGACCTCCTCGGGGGACCCTGTGCTCCCCGTATCGCCGGGCCCGGTCCGGAGTAATGTTTTCGTTGACCCGTAGGCCCGGGATAACCCTGTTGGAAACTGAAACACGGGTACTGCGGTAGTGCCGCAGGTACGTTTTAGGTTTTTTTCCTGAGGGGTTAAGGGACCAACCACCGCATAAGGTAACGACTGGGTGGTTGGTTCTCTGGTGTGTCGGTGCGGTGTCAACTCCCGGGTTGCCCGGTTGAGTGTGCCCCTGCACGTTCATGACGTCTGCCAATTGTGTCAGCCTTCGCTTTGAGGGAGGTTTGTCATGGTGACGACAACGCCAGCATACGCCCCTTCCGCCGGGGCGGCTGTGTTCAGCAGACCCCTCTGGCGCCTGTCTCGTCCGCAGTCTTCAGGCTCGGGTTAACAGCATGTTGCCTGGTTTTTTCCCCGGTGCGCTGCCTGCTTCCGTGGTAAGCCTTTGTTTATTACGGCCGTGCTGACTGCCTGTACTGCAGGGTCAGTGTGCCAGGCGGTGTACTATTGGGGGGACAGGGCCCGCTCGGCTGAGGGGCCTTTGTCCGAATACGCTGGCGATGTGTGGGGCGGGGTCACTAAGTGACCACCTGGTGGGGTCTTGATGCTGGCATCATGGACTTCTCCGGGCCCCCGTTCCAGGGGGTCCAGTCCCTTTGGTGGGTCTGGGCCTACCTTCGCGCTCCGCTGCTACGGCCTTGCCACGGGGTTGGGTTTGCCCTTGACCCCTTGATTCTGGGGGCAGTAACGAGGTTGTTCCTTCCGTTCGTTCCCGGGTGGCATGCGGGTTGTGTGTGTGTGTAGTCGTGGGGTCAGGCCACTCTCTGCTCACCCTGTGCGTTGAGTTGCTTGAGTGCCTCTTCGCACCCGGGAACCTCCAATAGGGGCGGTGCCCTCCATTAGGGGGGGTCGGGGGGGCTCGGTCCTCCCTGATCTGATGGTTGTGGGGGGCCTTCAGCGGGGTGTATTTGTCGGCCGATGGCTCTCGCTCGGCCTCCCTTGTGCATGAGTGACGCCGAGCGTCACCACTACTAACAGAACTTGGTTATAGTCATAACCTAACGTTTTGTCTTGGAGTGTTGCATTTATTTATTTTACATTTTCTTTTGGATTTCATGGTGTTTTTTGTTTTGTTCTTGATTTATTGTGATGTTTCTTCTTGACGTGTTTTAAGAAGACGTGTCCGGCCTATGGGGACATTAACACATCCTGCGCCATAAACGCCGTACAACGTGTTTCAAGGTCATGCTAATTCTGCCATTCCACGGCGTACAACGTTATTGAGATCATATTTCATTTTTTCGCCATCTTATTCATAATTCCCTCACGGAGCCTGGTCTGATGCAGTGGGAGCCTGCACAACACTGCAACGCTTCAATACTACCGCCTGGTGGATGATCGGCAAGTTACAACCGGAAATGGATCAAGTCGATCTCCGGTGCATCTGGCAAATGCGTCCGGCACTCACATATTGTTGCGGGACTGTAGACACACGTCCGTGTGTAGCGATTGCTGCCATAACGCAATAATCGATAACATTTGGGCGTTTATTATTATTATACAAACCGGAAATGGATTTAGGAGATCGCCGTCAAATAAGTGGGATCTTTTTCCTCCAGTCTCATCGGCGAACGGTAAGAGGACGCTGACGTTACTTTCAGCCTGTTTGTTTATTATTATCAATGCAAACTGCTCTGATCAATATATCACCCATACTACATAAAGCATTTACTGACTGATTGATTGATTGATTGATTGATTGATTGAAAACTTTATTAACAGATTGCAGAATGGGTACAGTACAGTACAGCTCAATACATACAATTGTTAAGGGGATACAGACCAGAGAAAGACTTTCATCTTGTTTACATCAGGGTCCCCCATTTTCAATTCATCGTAACATATATGACATACATGACATACAGATAGACAGTACTGCTACATCTATACATTTATGACATACCAGATTTGCAAATACAGTACTGTTTGTGATACAAAAAGAGTCCAGAAAAAAAAAGTATATACATTTGACGTAGAAACTGTACATTGGAGGAGGTTGGGTGGGGGGGGGGGACTGTACATTGGAGGTGGTTGGGTGGGTGGGGGGGGGGTTGGGGGGGGTTGGGTAGGAGTGGGGGGGAGGTTGGGTAGGAGGGGTGGGTGGGGGACACTGTACAACTGTACAAACAAAACTGTACATTGGAATATTGACAAGACCATACTTGGTAATTTACTGTACATTGGAGGGGGGACGATCACGGAATTATAAACGACCCCCCCCCGTTCATCCGCGCATGATAAGTCATAACGTTTAGGATCATGTACAGTTGAAATTTTTTATATATCGTGTATCGCCAACAAACGGCAGTTGATAATCTATATATAATGCGTTTATGCCTATATCTCACGTTCTAGGAATTACTGCAGAAAACGATAAAAACATATTTATATTCTAGACGGTATTTTCGTATGAATCTATGAATGAAAAAGTAAAACGTTCCTACATCCTGAACGATAGATAATCAATGTTGAATGGGCCATAGTAATGTCAATTTAGCAATACAATTTAAAAAGTTATAGCCCTGCAAAGAAGGTAAACACCTCCATAGGCTTAGACTGGTGGCAGTGATCATACATTGATGGATATAAGCGTGGCACGTGTGTTGTCAGGCCTTACAAATAGATTGGATTTTATTTGATTTATGTCTGCACACACCTGCATATAATCCCTTTTACATATCTTTATATACTATATCTGTACATATCCCGTACCCAGGGGCGTATCTAGACCCAGCACTTCAGTAGGGCACAGAAGGGCACCAAAATTTGGCTGGTTTTGGCCTGTTTGTGGGCAAAAATGGGTGGATTTTGTAACAATTTTTTTTAAACTTTATTTCGGTTTTAGGGTTAGGTTAGGGTTATGTTATTTAATTATTTGGGGGAGCCAGCCCCCCAAACTCCTGAAATGCATAGAAATCTATGAAATAAATAAAACAATCTGACATTTATATTAAAAAGAGCTAGCCCCCCAAACCCCTAAAATACATAGAAATCTATGCATTTTGGAACAGTTACTATATATATAGTCAAGAAAGCATTTAGTCATACTTAAAGTTTAAAGTGCTTTACTTGCATTGAACATTGCATTGAACATTGAGGAGACATTATTAGAAAGCACAATGTATGTTTCCATAGTTACGCAGATGACACACAATTGTACATCTCCGCTGAACCAAATGATCACACAGCTATAAACTCCATTTCCGCCTGTCTCTTAGCAATAAACAAATGGATGACGAACAACTTCCTAAAATTAAATGAGGGTAAAACTGAAATCCTACTAGTCGGTCTTATAACAAAAAGAGAAATGTTACAGAGCAATATGGGGCAACTTACTCCTTGGATCAAACCCGAAGTTACAAGTAAGTAACCTACACTGGCTTCTGGTAACGTTTAGAATTGATTTCAAGGTCCTCCTCCTTATAATATACAAAGTATAAACATTGTGATCATCTACTACTGGTCTATTGAAGGTTCCAAGCCACAGTCTAAAGAAAATCAGGGATGCAGCCTTTGCTAACTATGCACCAAAGTTATGGAACACACTACCTATGGACATTAGGGAAGCTAGATCTCTTAATATTTTCAGAAATAAGCTAAAAACGTACCTCTTCACCATAGCCTTCTAATACACCCCGCTGTTGATTGTACTGTAGCACTATTTTACACTGGCCATTCTATTGCATAATTTACTATCTATTCTACTATTCTATTATTGCACTGTATTATTGGTGTGTAAACCAGTCAACTTACAAAAAAGAGCCTGTTGGAGGATTTCAACAAGATAGATGCAGTGCAAAATATTTCACTATATTTCAAAGCGAAGTAAAAAATATTATAATAATTATTTGATCATGTTAAATGATCATTTGATCATGTTAAAAAGGGAAAATAAAAAACATTTGTTTAAAAAAAAAAAAAAAAAAAAAAATTATCACTGGGGCACAGATGATCATCAGTAGGGCACGTGCCCTAGTGATAGTGGTCTAAATACGCCGATGCCCGTACCTACTCTTACTAGTTACACTGCTGGCTACTGTCCTGTTGTCTGCAGACAAAATGGTACATAGATAAGCTTGGCAATGGCTCATTGGGCACACCTTTACTGTATGTATCTGCAACTGCAAGTATGATGGCTAACCATAATCAGAAGATTCTGACTACGGAATAAGGAGGAGCAATTACACTGATGATAATATTTAATGAAGACTCAGGAGACTTGATTGCAGAGAAAGTGTATTGTGTAATGGAAAATAAAGAAATAAGGAAAATCAGATATCCAACATGGCCATAAAAAATTACACTTATATATCAACTCTAAAACAACTTTTTTTTACACAATGCCTGTGGTTCTCCTTAATTAACTTTTATTTATATTTTTCATAGATTTTAGACTATTAAAAATCTTCAGGGAGGTTTTAATGTCTATAATTATGCAAATATTATTCAGATTTTTTGCCCATGTCTATTTTCTGTCTACACCACTGCTCTGAAGCTTTTTGGGCTGCAATTCTTGTATGAAAGGTGCCATACAAATAACGTTTTAAGGCGAATTAAGAAAATATTATAAAAACAGATCTTAACCCTGAACATAACATGGGGTGATATTGTCCAACTGCAGTGACTGCTGGTTCAACTCCCCGTTGTGGAATTCGTTTTGGGGTTAACGCTCCTTGCTGGTAGTGCACCTTAACTGCACCTTCACACCTGCGTGTCCTTTTCACCATAACCATTCATCATGACACTGACACGCTGTCCTGTAGTGGACCGTATGTAGTTCACGCATAATACATGTTTCAGGACCTCAGAGACCTATATTAACTTCAATTCAATTCAATTTAAAAAACGTAATTAGTCCCGCAAGGGGCAATTTAGAACATGGATACGGCAAACAGCTGCACTTCTACACATTCAAGACAAAACAGGGGACATACATGACACTACCAAAGCACAAGAGACATGACACTGCCAGAACGGGATCCCTATATTGTTGATCTGTCAAGTCCAATAAATAAATTCTGTCAGTACAATTTTCTTTTCTTTTTTTTAACGTAATCAAGGGGTCAAAAGGTGCATGACATGTTAGTAAACTTACCATTCCTTGTACTGTGGCCATTCACCAGTCGAATGGCCTCTGGAACAAACCCAAACTTCCTTCTGTTTGTTTTACAGGCAGGCTGTCTAAAGCGCTTTCCTGAGGGCAGGACATGTGTGGAGTCACCAATTATCTTATGTGCTTTCTTGAGCACTTGAGCTGTTAATCTGCACTAGGGATCTGTGTGTTCTTGCGATAATCTTTGAGCTAAGGTTGACAACACCTTGCAGTTTGTTCTTGTTTCTTTGACAGAGGGATGTAAACCAACATACAAATTGAAAGGTTAGAATTAGGGATGTTTCAGAAAATCGGGACCAAAAAAAAATATATCAGGATTTATTTATTTTTTTACTTTATTTTTTTATTCAACAAACATGACCATGTTCACGTCTTAAACTCATACTGAGGCCTTAGTTTTGGTTTTAAATTGCATATCATAATTAATTAATTTATTGTCACACAGAGCAGAAGAATTTTGCCAAAACAAACGCATTTCCTTTGATTTAATTATACATCAAATGATTTATGTCAAGGATGAGGGACATCCACTAGTTGCAGAACTTGCAGTCACCTGATTTTTACAGACGATGGCGCCATTGCTCTCATGAAGCAGCAGGTTGGAGGCGGAGTTTTTAGATTACTCCGGTTGCAATACCTCGCTTGAATGAAGTTAACTTTTGTGAATGTAATGTGAGAAATTGGGATGAAAAAAAAATTAAAAAATTATTATAAATTTTTCTTTTTTTATCGGATCGGGAAAGATCGGTATCGGTAGATACTCAAAATCACATGATCGGGATCGGATCGGGAGCAAAAAAATGTGATCGGGACATCCCTAGTTAGAATACTTTCAATAAAGGACGAATAAAATGTTGCCAGAATTCTCTGGTCGACTCCAAAGGAGTTTAGTTTACGAAGACAGTACAGACGATGATGAGCCTTTTTTATTATAACATCTGCATTGTCGCTAAATTTGAGTTTGTCATCGCTTGTTGAAAGGCATAGTAAAAGAAAGGTATATTGAGGGCAGCTGGGTGGCGCAGCGGACTAAGCGCTTGTCACCAACGCAAGAGACACTGGTATCGAATCCGGTTGTCAGCATTGCCTACGGCTTGGCCGGCCGTCATACTGGCTCAATTGGCAGAGTCAGCGGGAGGGAAGCCGGTGGGGTGGTATTCTGGTCGTTGTAAACAGCGACTCCTACAGGTCAGTCAGGGCGCCTGCACAGCGAGGGAGGGAGATGGTGAAGGTAGTGTGACCTCCCACGCGTTACACTTCACCAATGAGAGTCCGCGTTGGCGGGGGAAAAGATGCTGCTGGCTGTCTCCTATGTCTCGGAGGAAGCATCTGATAGACTTCAGGGCTCCCTAGACCGACCAGTGGGGGGCACATGCGAGCAACGACCAGGAAGGGGAGGGGGGAATTGGCATAACGACAAAGAAATTGGGATGGGAGAAAAATACAGAAAAACAGGAGGAGAAAAAGTGGATAAAAAAAAGAAAAGAAAGGTATAATATATTAAAGATCAAATTATCTATTTAACATGCAAGAGGATGTTATTACATACATGTACATGTGTGGGTGTGTATATGTTTGTATGTGAGTGTGTGTGCCTGTGTGTGTGCGTGTGTGTGTGTGTGTTAGACATCAAAGAGGTCAGTGAAATCATTCTGACACAGAGACAATGAGGAGCCAGATGACCAGACACTAAACCCAGGATAGAGCTGTTCAGAGAAGCTGCAGTAGAAGCTGTGGAGGTGTGTTCATCTGTCAGAGGAGACTCTAGAAGGTGTGGAGGTGTGTTCATCTGTCAGAGGAGACTCTAGAAGGTGTGGAGGTGTGTCCTGTTACAAAGAATGAAATCAGGAATGTCCAATCGTTGCTTTTCTTTGAATCAAATCTTAAGGTCCTTTATTTTCTATTAGTTACAAATTCTAATTCAGTTCAGTTCTTTTTCTTCCAGTTCAGTTCAGTTCAATTCAAAGTCTCTTTGCATTCTTTCAGTTCAGTTCAAAGTCCTATTACATTTCATTTCCATTTCATTTCATGCTGTGTGCTCGAAGAGCACGCCACCTATATTACACAGCTGGTTCTAATAGCAATAAAAAACAATTCAGCTCAGCTGCAGTGTTTTGGAACACGTTGGCAGGAGCTGTCCACTCTTGCGTGGTGCTGAAAGACAAACTGCATTAGTTTTGTTGGCGAACAAGCATTGCACTTTCATTGTCAATAAAGAAAAATAAAACAAATAAGACAAAACGTTATCACCAATTAACTATGTGTGTGTATTATATTTTACTTTATGAGTCTGAAAGAAAATGTATATTATTTATAATAATAGTTGCAACATGTCCGTCTGTCAGAGGAGACTCTAGAAGGTGTGGAGGTGTGTCCATCTGTCAGAGGAGACTCTAGAAGCTGTGGAGGTGTGTTCATCTGTCAGAGGAGACTCTAGAAGGTGTGGAGGTGTGTTCATCTGTTAGAGGATACTCTAGAAGCTGTGGAGGTGTGTTCATCTGTCAGAGGAGACTCTAGAAGGTGTGGAGGTGTGTCCATCTGTCAGAGGAGACTCTAGAAGCTGTGGAGGTGTGTCCATCTGTCAGAGGAGACTCTAGAAGCTGTGGAGGTGTGTCCGTCTGTCAGAGGAGACACAAATCTGGTGGAGACACACACACACCTCATTACTAGTTATCACCATACAAACATACACACCTAAACACACACACACACACACACACACACTCACTCACGTTTCCTCGTTCCAGATTTAATCTTCAGCAGAGTCCAGACTGTAGAAACAAGAAGAAAAGATAGTAGCTAAGTTTCCATCCACTTGTCAATTGAATTTAAAGCCAATTATTTGAAGTTTGCAAAACACATTAATGTGAATTATGCCGGTGAAAGTGTGTTTCCATCCAACAGATTTGAAGTGAATAGAAACCTGTGTGTAATGAGTCACATGCTGTAAAAACACACTTTTGCTAAAATATTGTTACATTGAATATATTTCCTACATTTTAAGCGTTTAATTTCTACACAAAATTTGCAAATAAACCACACAGTGCACACAAATGTTTGTCCAGTTAGCCAAATCACATATGAAAAGGAATCAAGTTTATCAAGAACTAATTAATATGGATTAATACAGAAGATGCATAACATGAGATGCATAATGAAGATGTATAATGGAGATGTATAACGTGAGATGTATAACATGAGATATATAACGTGATATGTATAACAGAGATGTATACCGTGAGATATATAACCTGAGATGCATAATGGAGATGTATAACAGGAGATATATAACAGAGATGCATAATGGAGATATATAACGTGATATATATAACATGAGATGTATAACGTGATATATATAACATGAGATGTATAACGTGAGATATATAACGTGAGATATATAACATGAGATGCATAATGGAGATATATAACATGAGATGCATAATGGAGATATATAATGGAGATGTATAACGTGATATGTATAACAGGAGATATATAACGGAGATGCATAATGGAGATGTATAACGGGAGATGTATGACAGAGATGTATAACGGTAGATTTTGTATATATATAGCCTTTGTTCGCCATCTCCTTCTCTAGTTGTTGGTTCTAATTCTAATATCTAAAGCAGAAACACATGGTGGATAACCTTTTTACTGATAAAGAGAAAATCCGGTAAGGTTGAGTGCAAAAACCTTTTGCCGATATTCATGAAATTGTATGGAGATTTACTGTTTCCATCATACGTTTTTCATTTAATAACACTTTATTTGCATAAAAACATGTGGATGAAACTTAGTTAGTGGTTGATCTATTATGTTATTGATCTGTTATTCTATTGATATATAATTGTATTGATGTTATTTTAATGATATATTAGTTTCATGTTATATCAATACTATATACAGTAATATACACTATATAAATATTATTTAAAGGGATATTTCAGTTTCATAGAATTTGTCTGTCTATAATTGAGTAAATGTTCTTAGTAACTTTTCACCCTTGATATGTAAGAACTAAGAACTATTACTCAAGTACTGTACATAACCGCTTCCGCTTAACACATTGGTGGCCAGACTCGAGATTTCTCTGGTTAACTCACCAGCGGTTGAGTGCCAGACCCGAAATGTCTCTGGTTTTCATAGTTTTTCTTTTATTCAATTTTCTTATTCATTACAGGTTCACGGACCTCGGTGTTACCATAGGAAATCATTCTGAGATCCCCAAAGTGCAATACCAGCCACATCCTGCAAGGTTGCAGTATCGCCCACCCTTTGAAACCTTATTTCACACTGTGTGTTACATTGTATATGGTCCGGGCGGAAAATGTAGACCAAGCCAAGTGAATCGCTTCATCCGACCACTTTGAAACGCATCTAGCACATTCTATCCATAAGTTGTGCCAAATTATGGGCGGCTACGTGGCGTAGTGGGCAAGGCGCTCGCCACGAATGCGGAGACGCTGGGCTCGCCTGTTCGAGCCCAGCGCTCCACATTGCTTTCAGTTTAGCTGGTCGTTCATACTAATACACATTGGCCGTATTAGGGGGTGGGAAACTGATGGGTGGGGATTGGGCGTTGTGGACAGCGACTCCTACAGGTTGGTTGGTGCGCCTGCGCAGTAGAATCAGGAAGTGTCGGGGGCAGCGTGAGCCTCCCACGCATTACTCCTCGCCACTGAGAGATCGAGCTGCGCAGGTGAAAAGATGCGACTGCTGTTACCTCAAGTACCGGAGGGGACTTGTGCTATGTATGACTTAGTCCACATTGCAGCCGGCTTGTGGGAGGCAAGAAACAGCGTTCGTGACAGGGAATGGTTGAATTGGATGATACGAAATTGGGATGGGAGAAAATATAGAAAATGGGAGAAAAAGTGGATCAAAAAAATGTTGTGCCAAATTATGTCCTGGACCAGATGGACATCAATACTGGAAATCACGATCAGACAATTGGAATATTCTTTTTAATCAGAGTGTGTGGCGATCAAAGCATAAAAAAACGACCCCCCCCCTTTCATGATGAAACATAATACCTATTATATACCTTTGATTTGGAAATAGTAGCCTGTACAGACGAGCAACGTGAACGCTTTTAGCAAAATTCACATATCGCTCCAGAGCACAATTACCAGGAATTAGCCAGGATCACTCTGAAACTATACAATATTCTCCACGGTATAACACGCAAACGTATACATGACAAAATAAAAAAAATTTCACATGTTGAACGAGCAGAGCCTATGAGCGGCGCGGAGCGGCCGAGAAATCCGCTCTTCGCTCTGGACAGCTTAGTTCCGCTCTCATTCGCTCATGTTGCCCCCCCCCCCCAAGCTGCTCTACGCTCGCTCAGCGCTCACCTTCATTTGCGCATCAAGCGCTCTGCACTCCAGCCCGCTCAGCAGACTTTTTTTTTGGAGCATGATGTAAATTAGCTTGATTTGACCAAACTACAACAGTCTGCACCCCCTGGGCCCCTTAACAATTGTTTGTATTGAGCCGTATTGTATTGTACCCATTCTGCAATCTGTTAAATAACATTCTCAACCATTCTACTAGCTTTACTATGCTAATGTACGCTAGCCTAGCCACAATGCTAAGTGTTTATACTGGCAGATCCCATTCACGTTAGCATGTAAGCTAACAACATCAGCGCTCTTTTTGTGAGACTAAACTCTCCGCTCTTGGTGGTACATTGTGTTGATGTTGGTTTCGTTTCATCAATAAATGAGGGAGAACACAGAGAATGTATCCTTTTTTTTATTGCACTTTGTTTGTTTCTTGCTGAAAATAAATGTTGCTAAATAGTTCCCGAGGTGATTTAAAGATGGCGGATTTCTGTTTTGACTTAGCAGGATGTGTAGTGACGCATTCACCCTTCTGATTGGTTGAAAATGGCCTTCATGTTTGAACTACATCGCCACCTATTGCTTTGGCATTGTACTACATGTATATTACATCAGTTTAAACCACTGTGTGATCGTGTGCACTGAGCGGCTCGGAGCGGCTCGGAGCGGAGGACAGCTCTCGCTCCGGAAGTCACTCTGGCCCATTTTAAAACCCACTCCGCGCTCACTTCAAAATCCACCCGCTCCACTCCTCGCTCCGCTCGTGCTCCGCACCGCTCATATGCTCTGTGAACGAGTGATAGTTACTGTCAAATGAGCCATAGTATTGTCTCCATAGCTATAATATATAATATTAGGGATGCACCGAATGGGAAATTCTTGGCCAAACCAAAACCTATACCGAAAATAGGAAACAGTTGGCCGAAAACCGAATACCGAAAGGCCGAAAATGATCAATATAAATATATATATATAATGTATTTTTATTTATTTTTTGCTACCTGATTATGGCAAAAGACATGATTATGGCAAAACTTAACTTAAATAATATTAATAATCACTATTATGGGCCCATAAAACATTTATTCAGCACTTTTGAATGCATACATCAATTCCAGACTGACTGCTGAACGATTGTACAATTTAAACATTTTCTCTTTGCATACAACAAAATGTGCATTAAAGTCAAGTGCATTTTCTGTTCTCTGTAGGATAACTACAACAAAGTGCATTCAACAAAGCCAAGGTGCTTTAAAACTGCATAAAGATCTGCATAAAGACACACACAGAGGGATAATAGCTTATAGCAGACTTAATGATGGTACTGTAGTGGCTACTGTCATAATTCATGGAATTATGGAAGGACTGTTGTATTTACTACATCTCCCGTGACTCTTAGCGGGGGATGACGTAGCTTACGAGAGACGAGTGAAAGAGGACCGGAAGCGTTGTTAGCTAGCTTAATGCTAACGTTAGTTTAAAAGGTTTTAACTGCGACGGGCATATAGTAATGGCGAGGATATAAAGCATGTTAAAGACGCATTTATTGGATGCGTTGCTCGCAGAGTTTACATAGAAACAGCGCGACTCCCAAGAGGAGTTAGTTATCACTGGCTGCAGAATGCAGGAAGAGCTGCCAAGCTGCTCACGTTATACATTGTGCAAAGTCTGTAGCCGCGTTTTGATTACGTTATCACAACAACACTTTAGGTTACGAACGTTACGTAACCCTGTTCTTTGACATTCTGTGATATATTTTCGGTGCTAAAACCCTTTCGGCCAAAAGCAGAAAATGCCTTTTTAACCATTTTTGGCCGATAATTTTCGGGGGCCGAATATTCGGTGCATCCCTATAGAATATAGATATAGCCCTGCAAACACTGTGACGCACAGTGAAAATCCCTATCCTTTACAGCGGTGGCACACTGAGTACAAGGATGGCTAAAGCGGCTGGCATCCAAAGTGTTAAGCCTGAGTGTTCCGGTATCGGTACAAATATCACTCATAAATAGATCAATACAGTCCGTATTAATTAATGTTGCATTTCTTTTTCAATTGTAGCCTAGAGTAAAGACCGTAACTCTATCAAAACAGCAGTTAAGGTGTATATTTTCAGCACTACGTTTGTTTACCAATGATTTTAAGTGTTATTAGTAGGGCTGGCACTTTATCGCATTAATTGCGATTAATTAACTACAGAAAAAATTAAGAAAAAAAAATGTATGCATTTAATCGCATCATGATTTTTCTTTATTTGTTACCTTTCAAAGGAGACCAGACGCATGCATGTGCTATAAGTATAAAGTATAATAAATTGCAAATTACTTTTTTCTTAGTCTGGTTTGTTCATACAGAATACTGAAAAAATAAGAGAAATTGAGATCAATCAAGAGTTTTTTCTTTTCAATGGTCAACTGTTCTGGAATGTACTTGAAAGTACTGGGTTTTACTTTTACCTCGAAAGTGCTTGAGTTTACAAAAGGTCCTTTGCGCTATATATATTATTCCTAAAATTGCTGCATTTTGTTAAAAAATGCATTGATCTGTTGGTCTGTGTAGTAGATAATACAGGATGTTGCTGCTTGAACGTATGTATAATGTATATTCATTGATTCACTCGTATACCAAAATCCATTTGAATTAAAAATTTTGCTTTTCGCATCAAATATTGATATGCGATTAAAATATGATTAATTTAGATTAATTAACTATAAAGTAATCGAGTCCCACCACTAGTTATTAGCTAAATATGAGTCTATAAATATCTCGTCGCATCCCGGCGGAAACTGGATGAATTAGACACAAGGAAGTAAGGTGTCATGAAAGCGTTGTAGTCCCAAGAGAGAAGAGACCCAGGGCATCGACATTTAAATAAAACTACACTACCCAGTTCACGCCAGCCTCTGTCAAAGCTGTTGAACATTTCCGACGTCATTTTGCAATTATACCTCACGGGTCGAACAAACCTGAACGTTATTGCCATAAAATAGAACTTAGTTTGTTTCTTTACCTTTCTGTGAACGTCTAGACAACATTTATTTTCATTGCAAAAAACGTTACTTACAGTAGATTTCATTCACGGTCTTTGGTACTAAATCCAGATTGAACTCTGCCATTGGAAAGAGGAGATTTGGCCTGATCCATAGATGCATGACTTGGCCATAATAAGATGACAGGTCAATTATAGGCCTGATATTCTATATTCAAATTGCATGTGTCTGGATGGCAAAATGCTGTACTGTATCTACAAAAAACCCTGTAAATCATCTGCCCTTTATTAATTTGCTTAGATCTTTTGTACACGTGATCTCAAGAAGGTGCTGAATGAGCTCAGTGGATTTGTCACGTCTGGTCAATGTTAGCATGGTGTTATTCACTGTCAAAGATTTTTTTATTTATTATTTAAATAATATATATTCTCCTTTGGTTCATTACAATTTACTCAAGCATAGTAAGGGACACACTATTTACCTGATAATATGGGGCGTAACAGGTTAAGTAACAAATACCAAGTACTTTTATTTGAATTTTTTGCTTTGCTACATTTTAAATATAAATTATATATTTTACTTCACAACATTTGAAAGTATATATGTTACTCTTACTTAACTACATTGATGTAAAAATGGTAACGGACATTTTGCCATTTATGAAAACTAAACCTCCCAGTATATGAGCAGGCTATTCTCAAACATCAGCCTATGAGTAATGAATTACAGTAGGCTATTCTCAATCCTCAGTCTATGAGTAATGCATTACAGCAGGCTATTCTCAATCCTCAGTCTATTACTCTGTCATCCCACGCACCGTCTGAGAACCCTCACGCTTGTCTAACTACATTTACATTTACATTTACATTTAGTCATTTAGCTGACGCTTTTATCCAAAGCGACTTACAAGTTCTGTACGACAAGCCATCAGGAAGGGCACAACTCTATCAGCTGAGCAACAATGTTCATCAAAGTGTTGAGTGCTACAGTGTAGGTTAGTTTATTAGGACAAGTGCATGACAGTACGGTTAGTTAGGGTTAGATTTTTTTTTTTTTTTTTTTAATTCAGATAATGGTTGAAGAAGTGCGTCTTTAGTCGACGGCGAAAGATTGGACGTGATTCGGCTGTCCTAACTGGGGTGGGTAGTTCATTCCACCATTGTGGGGCAAGGACTGAGAATAGGCGACTTCTCTTTGATGACCCTCCCGGAGCTTGGATAGGAGTAGGTCTGAGGCGGCCAGAAGATGCAGAGCGTAGGGGTCTTGAGGGTGTGTAGTTAGAGACCATTGACCGGAGGTAGGCGGGAGCGGTTCCCTTTGCCGCACGGTATGCTAGGTCGAGGGCCTTGAAGCGGATTCGTGCAGCAATGGGGAGCCAGTGCAGGTCCCTAAGAAGTGGGGTGACATGGGCCGACTTCGGTAGGTTTGAGATCAGGCGGGCCGCTGCGTTCTGAATGAGTTGAAGAGGCTTAGTGGCAGTGGCCGGGAGGCCAGCGAGCAGTGCATTGCAGTAGTCGAGGCGGGAGATGACTGTTGATTGGACGAGGAGTTGGGTGGCTTCTTTTGTCAGGAAGGGGCGTATCCTTCTGACGTTGCTCAGGAGGAATCGGCAGGTTCTGGTCGTCGCTGCGATGTGAGCAGAGAAGTTCAACTGGTCGTCGAGGACAACACCAAGGTTCTTGGCGGTCGGGGACGCAGTCACAGCTGCATTCTCGACTGTGATTGAAAGGTCGGTTAGGGGGGAGGATTTGGCCGGCAGGTGGAGCAATTCTGTTTTGCTTAGGTTCAGTTTGAGGTGGTTGGACGTCATCCAGGCTGAGATGTCGGACAGACAGGCCGAGATCCGCACAGAGACGTGGATATCTGAGGGAGGGAAGGAGAGGAAGAGTTGAGTATCGTCGGCATAACAATGGTAGGAGAAGCCATGAGACGTGATAATGTTACCCAGTGATTTAGTGTAGAGGGAGAAGAGAAGGGGTCCTAAAACCGAGCCCTGGGGGACACCCGTCCGCAGGGGGCGGGTGGCCGACAGGGTCCCTCTCCATGACACTTGGTAGGAGCGGTCATTGAGGTATGATGACAGCCATGTCAGCGCAGAGCCAGCCACTCCCATTCCTGCGAGGGCCGCAAGGAGGATCTGGTGGTTGACTGTGTCGAAGGCTGCAGATAGATCTAGGAGAATCAGGACAGAGGAGAGGCCTTTCGCTTTTGCTAAGTGAAGTGCCTCTGTGACCGCAATGAGGGCTGTCTCTGTGGAGTGACCAGTCCTGAAGCCTGACTGATTAGGGTCTAGGAGGTCATTCTGTAAGAGATAAGTAGTAAGTTGGTTGGATACAGCACGTTCAAGTGTTTTAGAAAGGAAGGAGAGAAGAGAGACAGGACGGTAGTTGCCTATGACGGTAGGGTTCAGGGTTGGTTTTTTTATGAGCGGCGTGACTCTGGCTTGTTTTAGGGAGGTGGGGACCACCCCCGAGTTGAGTGAGGAGTTGATGGTTGCAGTTAGGAATGGGAGGATGTCTGGTGCTATGGTCTGGAGGAGTGGGGAGGGTAGCTGGTCCAGCTGGCAAGTAGTCGGACGGTTTGACGTTACCAGTGTCAGGGTCTCTGCTTCTGTAATGGGAGAGAAAGATGACAGAGTGAAGGATGAGGTTCTCGATTCAGCATTTGGAATGGGTGGGGGTTGGGAGAAGGAGCTGCGGATGTTCTCCACTTTTTCCTCAAAGAAGATCGCAAAGTCTTCGGCAGAGAAAGATGAGGGAGGGGGGGGTGGGGGGGGGGTGAGGAGGGAGGACATGGTAGCATGCAGTTTGCGAAGATTCTTGGCAGAGGCCTCGATCCTATGGTGGAAGAAAGAAGCTTTGGCATTAGTGATGGTTTTGGAGAATGTTAACAAGAGGTTGTGATATGTGTCGATGTCAGCAGTGAGGCGTGACTTTCTATACTTCCTTTCAGCTGCTCTCAGGACCTGTCTTTGTTCTCTCTCTGTACTCTCTGTACTCTCCCTTTTTGACATTAAACACCCTTGAAACCTGTCCAGTTGTGCTTTCTCTCTGCGCTAAAGTCTCACAGTCAAACCATAACAAAAGTATTAAGAGCAAAGTACTGCTCTGGGCTTTCTTATTATTCACTGTGCCTAAAGCGAATAAAACTTTAAGTAGACATACTTATTGCTGTTGTTCTGTAAAGTAATTCAGAACTGTTCTGTAAAATAATAAAAAACTGTAATTGTTCTATAATGTATCTTAGAATGGGGGAAAAGGTGGAGTAGGCTATATGAGAAAGACCTATGGCTCTGATAGCTCTAAACATATAAATGTCTATATGTGTATCAGTGATAATCAAACAGTACCCATACATTACCTAACCCTAGGCTTAACCTTAACTTAAACCCTAACCTTAACCTAACAATTTCCCCCCATGCACATCTAATTCATATGATGTAACATAATAACAGTCTTACCTTCTTCTTTTATTGAATAATTGGTGTAGGTGTAGTGTTTGTAGTTGGTGTAGTTTTGTTGGGTTCTGTGTTTGTAGTTGGTGTAGTTTTGTTGGGTTCTGTGTTTTTAGTTGGTGTAGTTTTGTTGGGTTCTGTGTTTGTACTGTAGTTGGTGTAGTTTTGTTGGGTTCTGTATTCAGTTACTTTTCCCATGTTTTATTGAATAAAGTACCTTGCACTCTGCTGCTAATAATAATGTAACCAGTGTATTTATTTTGTATATTCTCCAGTGTCAGGTTAAGAAAGTACAGTATAATGCATGTCTTACAGGTTTCACACTAACATTTCCCACTGGGAACACTGATGGTGCTACCGAATGAAAATGTTAGTAGCACCAACACAAAATCCATAACCTCCTGGATCTAGAGGCTGTATGTATCTTATTATCCTGGAGCTAGCGGCTGTATGTATCTTATTATCCTGGATCTAGAGGCTGTATGTATCTTGTTATCCTGGATCTAGAGGCTGTATGTATCTTATTATCCTGGATCTAGAGGCTGTATGCATCTTATTATCCTGGATCTAGAGGCTGTATGTATCTTATTATCCTGGATCTAGAGGCTGTATGTATCTAATTATCCTGGATCTAGAGGCTGTATGTATCTTATCATCCTGGATCTAGAGGCTGTATGTATCTTATTATCCTGGATCTAGAGGCTGTATGTATCTTATTATCCTGGATCTAGAGGATGTATGTATCTTGCTATCCTGGATCTAGAGGCTGTATGTATATCCTGGATCTAGAGGCTGTATGTATCTTATTATCCTGGATCTAGAGGCTGTATATATCTTATTATCCTGGATCTAGAGCAGTGGTCACCAACCCGTCGATCTTGATCGACTGGTCGATCTTTGAGACTGTCCCTGTAGATATTTCCATGAAAAAAAACAAAAACAAAAAAAAAACATTTTTTTTTTTTTTTAGATTTTACACTGAGAGTCCACATTACAGTTCTACTTTTGTTTTGATGTGAAAAGTGATGCTGCACTTAGCACTGACTGAGAAAGTACACATACAGTTCTACTTTTGTTTTGATGTGAAAATGATGCTGCACTTAGCACTGACTGCACTTAGCACTGACTGCACTTAGCACTGACTGAGAAAGTAAACATTACAGTTCTACTTTTGTTTTGATGTGAAAAGTGATGCTGCACTTAGCACTGACTGAGAAAGTACACATTACAGTTCTACTTTATAAAATGCTAATTGTAAATATGTTTGACAATGTTAATAATTTGAGAGTCCACATTACAGTTCAACTTTTTTTTCTGATGTGAAAACTGATGCTGCACTTAGCACTGACTGCACTTAGCACTGACTGAGAAAGTACACATTACAGTTCTACTTTATAAAATGCTAATTGTAAATATGTTTGTCAATGTTAATAATATGAGAAAGTCCACATTACAGTTCTACTTTTGTTTTGATGTGAAAAGTGATGCTGCATAAGATGACTGAGAAAGTACATAATAGTTCTACTTTGACGTTTTAATGTTGGACCAAAGCATTGCATGTAATTAGAATACAGGCAAATAAAAGTAATTTAGTTTAAAGTACAATCTTGGCTGTCTTTTTCTCTCAACGCTTCAATAGGTAGATCTTGCCTTCACCAAAAAAAAAAGAAGTGATCTTGGGCTTAAAAAGGTTGGTGACCACTGATCTAGAGGCTGTATGTATCTTATTATCCTGGATCTAGAGGCTGTATGTATCTTATTATCCTGGATCTAGAGGCTGTATGTATATTATTATCCTGGATCTAGAGGCTGTATGTATCTTATTATCCTGGATCTAGAGGCTGTATGTATCTCATAATCCTGGATCTAGAGGCTGTATGTATCTTATTATCCTGGATCTAGAGGCTGTATGTATCTTGTTATCCTGGATCTAGAAGCTGTATGTATATCCTGGATCTAGAGGCTGTATGTATCTTATCATCCTGGATCTAGAGGCTGTATGTATCTTATTATCCTGGATCTAGAGGCTGTATGTATCTTGTTATCCTGGATCTAGAGGCTGTATGTATCTTATCATCCTGGATCTAGAGGCTGTATGTATCTTATTATCCTGGATCTAGAGGCTGTATGTATCTTATTATCCTGGATCTAGAGGCTGTATGTATCTCATAATCCTGGATCTAGAGGCTGTATGTATCTTATTATCCTGGATCTAGAGGCTGTATGTATCTTGTTATCCTGGATCTAGAAGCTGTATGTATATCCTGGATCTAGAGGCTGTATGTATCTTATCATCCTGGATCTAGAGGCTGTATGTATCTTATTATCCTGGATCTAGAGGCTGTATGTATCTTGTTATCCTGGATCTAGAGGCTGTATGTATCTTATCATCCTGGATCTAGAGGCTGTATGTATCTTATTATCCTGGATCTAGAGGCTGTATGTATCTTATTATCCTGGATCTAGAGGCTGTATGTATCTTATTATCCTGGATCTAGAGGCTGTATGTATCTTATTATCCTGGATCTAGAGGCTGTATGTATCTTATCATCCTGGATCTAGAGGCTGTATGTATCTTGTTATCCTGGATCTAGAGGCTGTATGTATATCCTGGATCTAGAGGCTGTATGTATCTTATTATCCTGCATCTAGAGGCTGTATGTATCTTATTATCCTGGATCTAGAGGCTGTATGTATATTATCATCCTGGATCTAGAGGCTGTATGTATCTTATCATCCTGGATCTAGAGGGTGTATGTATCTTGTTATCCTGGATCTAGAGGCTGTATGTATCTTATTATCCTGGATCTAGAGGCTGTATGTATCTTATCATCCTGGATCTAGAGGGTGTATGTATCTTGTTATCCTGGATCTAGAGGCTGTATGTATCTTATTATCCTGGATCTAGAGGCTGTATGTATCTTATTATCCTGGATCTAGAGGCTGTATGTATCTTATCATCCTGGATCTAGAGGCTGTATGTATCTTATTATCCTGGATCTAGAGGCTGTATGTATCTTATTATCCTGGATCTAGAGGCTGTATGTATCTTATTATCCTGGATCTAGAGGCTGTATGTATCTTGTTATCCTGGATCTAGAGGCTGTATGTATCTTATTATCCTGGATCTAGAGGCTCTATGTATCTTATCATCCTGGATCTAGAGGCTGTATGTTTAGCTGGTCGTTTATACTAATACACATTGGCCGTATTAGGGGGTGGGAAACTGATGGGTGGGGATCGGGCGTTGTGGACAGCGACTCCTACAGGTCGGTTGGTGCGCCTGCGCAGTAGAATCAGGAAGTGTCGGGGGCAGCGTGAGCCTCCCATGCGTTACTCCTCGCCACGGAGAGATCGAGCTGCGCAGGTGAAAAGATGCGACTGCTGTTACCTCAAGTACCGGAGGGGACTTGTTAGGGTTTGTAACCGACCTCAAACGCAACGGCACAGAGAGAGTTGTTCAGAGTTAGCCAAAGCAAGGGCGTATTTATTTTCAGAGTTACAAGATTGAATGAAGTTGAGCAACCGAACAAACGGGGAATCTGGCATGCGAAGATAGTTGCGGCTCTGCAGATACTCCCAGTAGGTGGTGGTGAGGAATTGGCTTGTGACGTCTGAAGCGGCTCTGCAGATCCTCCCAGCTTTCACTCCCGGTGGAAACGGAGAGAGAGAGAGAGAAATCTGAGTTAGCCCAGCGCACAACAGAAACAGAGAGGTGACTGATCCAGTATATATCCAAGTGACTTGATCTTCGGTGTACCACACACAGTTAGCAGAGTCCAGAGAAAAAACAATACGGTAATCCAAAGTGTAAATCCAACACAAAAATAGGTGAGAACAGTACAAACAAAAACTGATGATCCAAAAGAACTGTTTCCAAAAACTCACCAGAGCGCAACGCGTAAAGCGGGCAGAACGGGAAACCAGGTTCTCCACAGGGATTCTCCAGGAAAGTCCTGGAGAGCAAAAGACAGCAAACAGCGACGGGGAAGGCAGGCAAATGCAGGAGTATTCAGAACGATCCAACATCGATAGTAGGGGGATCAGGGTATATAAAGCCACAGGGCGCTGATTACAAGCTGTGACAGCTGCGGGATGAAATTGATACTTGCTCCAGAAGCGTGTGGCGGGGAGAGCACCAATCAACACGGCACCTTACACGAATGGAGCGTGTGGCGGGGAATGCAATTAATCAACAAAGTACCTTAAAGGAACGGAGCGTGTGGCGGGGAGCGGACCAAACCTCACAGTACCCCCCCCTCCACGGGAGCCACCCGGCGACCAGGCCGACCCGGCTCGCCCGGATGGGCACGATGGAAGTCGGTGATCAGGCCGGGATCCACAATGAGCTGGCGGGAGACCCAGCTCCGTTCTTCCGGACCGTACCCCTCCCAGTCCACCAGGTACTGGAACCCCAGACCCCGCCGTCGAACGCCCATCAACCGGCGGACCTGCCACTGGGGGTGACCGTCCACCATCTCGGGAGGAGGTGGTTCCGGAGCAGGAGGCATCAGGGGACTGAGAGAGACAGGCTTAACCCGGGACACATGGAAAACGGGGTGAATGTGCATGGACGCAGGAAGCTTAAGACTCACCGCCGCCGGACTGAGTACCTTCAGAACCTCAAAAGGTCTGACGAACCGGGGTTTAAGCTTCTTGGCCGAGGACCGAAGTGGAAGGTCCCTTGCGGAAAGCCACACCCTCTGCCCAGGGTGGTACGTCGGCGCAGGAACCCGGCGCCGGTCAGCCCCACGACAGGCGCGCTCTGATGACCGGAGCAGCGCGGTCCTGGTTATCTCCCAGACCCGACGGCACCGGTCGAGGTGGTCCTGTACGGAGGGAACTGCCACCTCCGTCTCCTGTGCAGGGAAAAGAGGGGGTTGGTAGCCCAGGGATACCTCAAAGGGTGAGAGGCCGGTGGCGGAACTGACCATGAAGTTGATGGAGTACTCGACCCAGGGAAGGAAACGGCTCCAAGAAGCTGGTCTCTCGGCAGCCACACACCGAAGAGCAGAGTCCACACTCTGGTTCATCCTCTCCGTTTGTCCGTTAGTCTGGGGATGATAACCAGAGGAAAGACTGACCGTTGCCCCCAATCCCTTGCAAAAAGCCTGCCATACCTGGGAAGTGAACTGGGGCCCCCGGTCCGAGACGACGTCCTGGGGAAAATCATGGAGGCGAAACACGTGGCGTGTCAGGAGGTCCGCCGTCTCGGCCCCCGAGGGAAGCTTGGGAAGGGCCACGAGGTGAACCCCCTTGCTGAACCGATCCACCACGGTCAGTAGGCACGTGTTCCCCTGGGAGGAGGGAAGACCCGTGACGAAGTCCAGCGCCACATGTGACCAAGGACGGCTCGGAATGGGAAGCGGCTGTAATAGCCCGGAGGGTGCCTGGTGGGAGGCCTTGCTGCGGGCGCAGACTGCGCAGGCCAGTACGAACTCCTTGACATCGTTCCTCATGGTGGGCCACCAGAATTGACGAGCCAGGAAGGAGAACGTGCGATGAACGCCCGGGTGGCAGGCAAACCGGCTGGTATGGCCCCACTGGAGGACCCGGGACCGGACCGAGTCGGGGACGAAGAGACGATGAACCGGTACATTGCCTGGAGCGCGATGGAAGCGTAGGGCACGCCTTACCACCCCCTCGATGCCCAAGGTGACGACTCATACCACCCTGGCCTCTGGGAGGAGGGGAGTCGGGTCCTCAGTGGTTGGAGCCCCCTTGGAGTGTAACCGGGACAGGGAGTCGGCCTTCGTGTTGCGGGAACCAGGGCGAAACGTCAGCGAGAAGTCGAACCGACTGAGGAAGCTGGCCCATCTTGCCTGCCGGCCATTGAGGCTGTACGTCAGGTTCTTGTGGTCCGTCCAAATGGTAAACGGCTCCTCGGCCCCCTCTAGCCACTCCTGCAAGGCAGCCACAACCGCCAGCAGCTCCCGATTGCCGATGTCATAGTTCCTCTCGGCAGGGAGGAAATGACGCGAGTAGAAGGCGCACGGATGTACCTTCTGGTCTGTTGCCGACCGCTGGGATAAGATAGCTCCCAGTCCAGTATCCGAGGCGTCCACCTCAACGATGAACTGTCTCTTGGGGTCTGGATGGAGCAAGATCGGGGTGGAAGTGAACCTCTTCTTGAGGGAGCGGAACGCAGCACACGCCGCTGGGGACCAGTTGAACGGCAGGGCGGGAGAGGTCAATCTGGTAAGCAGTTCCGCCACTTGACTGTAGTTCCGGATGAACCTTCGGTAGAAGTTGGCGAACCCGAGGAAGCTCTGTAACTCCTTCCGAGAGGTGGGTTCCGGCCACTCCTCCACGACCTGGATCTTGCGAGGATCAGCTCGGGTCAAGCCTCTCTCCACGATGAAGCCCAGGTAATTGACGGAGTCGGAGTGGAATCGGCACTTCTCCGCCTTGACGAAGAGCCGATTGTGGAGGAGGCGCTCCAGCACACGGCGGGCATGCTGGATGTGTTCCTCGAGGGTCTTGGAGAAGATGAGGATGTCGTCTAGGTATACTACCACAAACTCCTCCAGCATGTCACGAAGGACGTCGTTCATGAGCGCCTGGAATACCGCCGGAGCATTGGTGAGGCCGAACGGCATCACCAGGTACTCGTAGTGGCCCCTGGGAGTCTTGAAGGCGGTCTTCCATTCATCGCCCTCTCAGATACGGACTAGATGGTAGGCACTCCGGAGGTCCAGCTTGGTAAAGACGGTAGCCTGGGTGAGAGGCTCGAAGGTGGAGTTCATGAGAGGTAGAGGATACTTGTTCTTAATGGTGATCTCGTTGAGCTGGCGATAGTCGATGCAGGGTCGAAGGTCTCCGTCCTTCTTCCCAACAAAGAAGAAACCGGCCGCCACAGGAGAGGAGGAAGGCCGAATGAGTCCTGCTTCCAAGGACTCAGAGATGTATTGATCCATCGCTGCCTTCTCCGGGACGGTCAGACTGTAGAGGCGGCTGCCGGGAAGGGGAGCCCCTGAGCGGAGGTCGATGGCACAGTCGTAAGGCCGGTGAGGCGGAAGGGCCTGAGCCCTGGACTTACTGAAAACCTCCATGAGGTCGTGGTACTCGGGGGGTATGGATGAGAGGTCCAGAGGCGGCTCACCAACGGATCTCCGGGGCGAGGGACAGGACGCCGCCTGAAGACACTGGGCATGACAGGAGGAGCTCCAAACCTTGATGGTACCGGAGGACCAGGCGATGTGGGGCTCGTGCAGCGCGAGCCAGGGCCGGCCCAGGACTACTGGGACAAGAGGGGATCTGGTGATAAGAAACTGGAGTCTCTCAACGTGGTTACCAGCAATGGTGAGCAGGACAGGGCAGGTGCGTTGAGTGATGTCAGCCAGGCGGTGTTGGTCCAATGCGAATACCTCCAATGGCCTCACTAGGTCCTCAAGTGGAATGTTGGCCCGGGTAGCAAACTCGAAGTCTAGGAAACTCTCGTCAGCCCCCGAGTCAATGAGTGCCTCCACCGTGGCCCGTTGGTCCGCCCAGGCCAGGGTGACGCTCATCAGACGGCTAGGTGGTGCACGGCTCTGGGAACGAGAAAAACGGCTCACCAGGATCTCCCGGGGTCCCGGCGAGCCTGGTCTTTTGGCCGGGTGGGGCAGTTGGCGATACGGTGTCCATCCCGACCGCAGTAGAGGCAAAGGCCGGACCTGAACCTCGCCTCCCGTTCAGCTTGGCTAAGATGAGAACGTCCCAGCTGCATGGGTTCCTCCTCGGGCACCGAACGGGAGGGAAAAGAGCCACCAGTCGTGTTGGGAGCAGGGCGACCAGCAGTACCGACACGAGTACGGGGGGTCCGGAGTACCTCTGGAGGTCCCTGTCGGGTTCTCTCACGTCTTCTCCCCTGGAGGCGTCCGACGATGCGAATGGCGAGGCTGAACAGGTCCTCGAGGGACTCAGGTTCCTCACGGGTCGCAAGCTGGTCCCTGACTGCGTCGTTGAGCCCCCTCATGAAGGTGAGATGAAGTGCTTGATCGTTCCAACCGCTCTCCGTTGCCGCCAGTCTGAACTCCAGCACGTAGTCGGTGACCCCGCCACTGCCCTGCCGGAAGGTACCCAACCGGGCTCCAGGGTCCTGGCCACGGGCTGGGTGGTGGAAAACCCTGCGGAGCTCAGCCACGAAGTCTGGGTAGGAAAAACAGAAATCTGCCCCCATTGCCCAGGAGGCAGTGACCCATTGGGCTGCCCGGCCTGAGAGCTAGTTAGTCATGTAAGCCACTTGGGCTCCCCTTGAAGTGAATCGACTGGGTTGATGATGAAAAACCAACTCACATTGCATGATGAATGTGGCACAATCCTCGAAGTTACCGTCGAACAACCGTGGTTCGGAGAGACGGGGCTCCCGAGGTGCAGGATCGGGAGGCGCGGTGCCTGCCAGGGCTGCGGGTGATGCTCCGGCCGAGGCTCCTGAAGTAAGTGGGGTTACAAGCAAGGTGTTAACGGTTTCACTCAGCGCTTGTAAGTGGAGGAGAATATTAGACTGCTGGCTAGCCAGAGAGCCCAGGGACCCCTGAATAGGCAGGACCTGCTCTCGGAGTTCCTGTACAGCAGCCGCAGCCGCATCTAGCTGTAGGCTGTGGTCGTTGGTTAACTCTATCTGGACTGCCAACGCTGTTCTGACTCTCTCTGTGTCGGCTGTGGTCGTCATGGTTGGATCGTAATGTTAGGGTTTGTAACCGACCTCAAACGCAACGGCACAGAGAGAGTTGTTCAGAGTTAGCCAAAGCAAGGGCGTATTTATTTTCAGAGTTACAAGATGGAATGAAGTTGAGCAACCGAACAAACGGGGAATCTGGCATGCGAAGATAGTTGCGGCTCTGCAGATACTCCCAGTAGGTGGTGGTGAGGAATCGGCTTGTGACGTCTGAAGCGGCTCTGCAGATCCTCCCAGCTTTCCCTCCCGGTGGAAACGGAGAGAGAGAGAGAGAAATCTGAGTTAGCCCAGCGCACAACAGAAACAGAGAGGTGACTGATCCAGTATATATCCAAGTGACTTGATCTTCGGTGTACCACACACAGTTAGCAGAGTCCAGAGAAAAAACAATACGGTAATCCAAAGTGTAAATCCAACACAAAAATAGGTGAGAACAGTACAAGCAAAAACGGGATCTCTTCGGTGTTTCACAAACACACAAAAAACTGATGATCCAAAAGAACTGTTTCCAAAAACTCACCAGAGCGCAACGCGTAAAGCGGGCAGATAACGAGGCGCAGCTCAGAACGGGAAACCAGGTTCTCCACAGGGATTCTCCACGAAAGTCCTGGAGAGCAAAAGACAGCAAACAGCGACGGGGAAGGCAGGCAAATGCAGGAGTATTCAGAACGATCCAACATCGATAGTAGGGGGATCAGGGTATATAAAGCCACAGGGCGCTGATTACAAGCTGTGACAGCTGCGGGATGAAATTGATACTTGCTCCAGAAGCGTGTGGCGGGGAGAGCACCAATCAACACGGCACCTTACAGGAACGGAGCGTGTGGCGGGGAATGCAATTAATCAACAAAGTACCTTAAAGGAGCGGGGAGCGGACCAAACCTCACAGGACTTGTGCTATGTATGACTTAGTCCACATTGCAGCCGGCTTGTGGGAGGCAAGAAACAGCGTTCGTGACAGGGGAGGGTTGAATTGGATGATACGAAATTGGGATGGGAGAAAATATAGAAAATGGGGGAAAAAGTGGATCAAAAAAATGTTGTGCCAAATTATGTCCGGGACCAGATGGAAATCACGATCAGACAATTGGAATATTCTTTTTAATCAGCGTGTGTGGCGATCAAAGCATCAAAAAACTACCCCCCCCCCTTTCATGATGAAACATAATACCTATTATATACCTTTGATTTGGAAATAGTAGCGTGTACAGGCGAGCAACGTGAACGCTTTTAGCAAAATTCACATATCGCTCCAGAGCACAATTACCAGGAATTAGCCAGGATCACTCTGAAACTATACAATATTCTCCACGGTATAACACGCAAACGTATACATGACAAAATTAAAAAAATGTCACATGTTGAACGAGCAGAGCCTATGAGCGGCGCGGAGCGGCCGAGAAATCCGCTCTTCGCTCTGGACAGCTTAGTTCCGCTCTCATTCGCTCATGTTGCCCCCCCCCCCCCCAAGCTGCTCTACGCTCGCTCAGTGCTCACCTTCATTTGCGCATCAAGCGCTCTGCACTCCAGCCCGCTCAGCAGACTTTTTTTTGGAGCATGATGTAAATTAGCTTGATTTGACCAAACTACAACAATCTGCACCCCCTGGGCCCCTTAACAATTGTTTGTATTGAGCCGTATTGTATTGTACCCATTCTGCAATCTGTTAAATAACATTCTCAACCATTCTACTAGCTTTACTATGCTAATGTACGCTAGCCTAGCCACAATGCTAAGTGTTTATACTGGCAGATCCCATTCACGTTAGCATGTAAGCTAACAACATCAGCGCTCTTTTTGTGAGACTAAACTCTCCGCTCTTGGTGGTACATTGTGTTGATGTTGGTTTCGTTTCATCAATAAATGAGGGAGAACACAGAGAATGTATCCTTTTTTTTATTGCACTTTGTTTGTTTCTTGCTGAAAATAAATGTTGCTAAATAGTTCCCAAGGTGATTTGAAGATGGCGGATTTCTGTTTTGACTTAGCAGGATGTGTAGTGACGCATTCACCCTTCTGATTGGTTGAAAATGGCCTTCATGTTTGAACTACATCGCCACCTATTGCTTTGGCATTGTACTACATGTATATTACATCAGTTTAAACCACTGTGTGGTTTAGTTAGTTTAGATAGTTACTGTCAAATGAGCCATAGTATTGTCTCCATAGCTATAATATAGAATATTAGGGATGCACCGAATGGGAAATTCTTGGCCAAACCAAAACCTATACCGAAAATAGGAAACAGTTGGCCGAAAACCGAATGCCGAAAGGCCGAAAATGATTAATATAAATATATATATAATGTATTTTTATTTATTTTTTGATACCTGATTATGGCAAAAGACATGATTATGGCAAAACTTAACTTAAATAATATTAATAATCACTATTATGGGCCCATAAAACATTTATTCAGCACTTTTGAATGCATACATCAATTCCAGACTGACTGCTGAACGATTGTACAATTTAAACATTTTCTCTTTGCATACAACAAAATGTGCATTAAAGTCAAGTGCATTTTCTTTTCTCTGTAGGATAACTACAACAAAGTGCATTCAACAAAGCCAAGGTGCTTTAAAACTGCATAAAGATCTGCATAAAGACACACACAGAGGGATAATAGCTTATAGCAGACTTAATGATGGTACTGTAGTGGCTACTGTCATAATTCATGGAATTATGGAAGGACTGTTGTATTTACTACATCTCCCGTGACTCTTAGCGGGGGATGACGTAGCTTACGAGAGACGAGTGAAAGAGGACCGGAAGCGTTGTTAGCTAGCTTAATGCTAACGTTAGTTTAAAAGGTTTTAACTGCGACGGGCATATAGTAATGGCGAGGATATAAAGCATGTTAAAGACGCATTTATTGGATGCGTTGCTCGCAGAGTTTACATAGAAACAGCGCGACTCCCAAGAGGAGTTAGTTATCACTGGCTGCAGAATGCAGGAAGAGCTGCCAAGCTGCTCACGTTATACATTGTGCAAAGTCTGTAGCCGCGTTTTGATTACGTTATCACAACAACACTTTAGGTTACGAACGTTACGTAACCCTGTTCTTTGACATTCTGTGATATATTTTCGGTGCTAAAACCCTTTCGGCCAAAAGCAGAAAATGCCTTTTTAACCATTTTTGGCCGATAATTTTCGGGGGCCGAATATTCGGTGCATCCCTATAGAATATAGATATAGCCCTGCAAACACTGTGACGCACAGTGAAAATCCCTATCCTTTACAGCGGTGGCACACTGAGTACAAGGATGGCTAAAGCGGCTGGCATCCAAAGTGTTAAGCCTGAGTGTTCCGGTATCGGTACAAATATCACTCATAAATAGATCAATACAGTCCGTATTAATTAATGTTGCATTTCTTTTTCAATTGTAGCCTAGAGTAAAGACCGTAACTCTATCAAAACAGCAGTTAAAGTGTATATTTTCAGCACTACGTTTGTTTACCAATGATTTTAAGTGTTATTAGTAGGGCTGGCACTTTATCGCATTAATTGCGATTAATTAACTACAGAAAAAATTAAGAAAAAAAATGTATGCATTTAATCGCATCATGATTTTTCTTTATTTGTTACCTTTCAAAGGAGACCAGACGCATGCATGTGCTATAAGTATAAAGTATAATAAATTGCAAATTACTTTTTTCTTAGTCTGGTTTGTTCATACAGAATACTGAAAAAATAAGAGAAATTGAGATCAATCAAGAGTTTTTTCTTTTCAATGGTCAACTGTTCTGGAATGTACTTGAAAGTACTGGGTTTTACTTTTACCTCGAAAGTGCTTGAGTTTACAAAAGGTCCTTTGCGCTATATATATTATTCCTAAAATTGCTGCATTTTGTTAAAAAATGCATTGATCTGTTGGTCTGTGTAGTAGATAATACAGGATGTTGCTGCTTGAACGTATGTATAATGTATATTCATTGATTCACTCGTATACCAAAATCCATTTGAATTAAAAATTTTGCTTTTCGCATCAAATATTGATATGCGATTAAAATATGATTAATTTAGATTAATTAACTATAAAGTAATCGAGTCCCACCACTAGTTATTAGCTAAATATGAGTCTATAAATATCTCGTCGCATCCCGGCGGAAACTGGATGAATTAGACACAAGGAAGTAAGGTGTCATGAAAGCGTTGTAGTCCCAAGAGAGAAGAGACCCAGGGCATCGACATTTAAATAAAACTACACTACCCAGTTCACGCCAGCCTCTGTCAAAGCTGTTGAACATTTCCGACGTCATTTTGCAATTATACCTCACGGGTCGAACAAACCTGAACGTTATTGCCATAAAATAGAACTTAGTTTGTTTCTTTACCTTTCTGTGAACGTCTAGACAACATTTATTTTCATTGCAAAAAACGTTACTTACAGTAGATTTCATTCACGGTCTTTGGTACTAAATCCAGATTGAACTCTGCCATTGGAAAGAGGAGATTTGGCCTGATCCATAGATGCATGACTTGGCCATAATAAGATGACAGGTCAATTATAGGCCTGATATTCTATATTCAAATTGCATGTGTCTGGATGGCAAAATGCTGTACTGTATCTACAAAAAACCCTGTAAATCATCTACACTTTATTAATTTGCTTAGATCTTTTGTACACGTGATCTCAAGAAGGTGCTGAATGAGCTCAGTGGATTTGTCACGTCTGGTCAATGTTAGCATGGTGTTATTCACTGTCAAAGATTTATTTATTTATTATTTAAATAATATATATTCTCCTTTGGTTCATTACAATTTACTCAAGCATAGTAAGGGACACACTATTTACCTGATAATATGGGGCGTAACAGGTTAAGTAACACATACCAAGTACTTTTATTTGAATTTTTTGCTTTGCTACATTTTAAATATAAATTATATATTTTACTTCACAACATTTGAAAGTATATATGTTACTCTTACTTAACTACATTGATGTAAAAATGGTAACGGACATTTTGCCATTCATGAAAACTAAACCTCCCAGTATATGAGCAGGCTATTCTCAAACATCAGCCTATGAGTAATGAATTACAGTAGGCTATTCTCAATCCTCAGTCTATGAGTAATGCATTACAGCAGGCTATTCTCAAACCTCAGTCTATTACTCTGTCATCCCACGCACCGTCTGAGAACCCTCACGCTTGTCTAACTACTCTCCCTTTTTGACATTAAACACCCTTGAAACCTGTCCAGTTGTGCTTTCTCTCTGCGCTAAAGTCTCACAGTCAAACCATAACAAAAGTATTAAGAGCAAAGTACTGCTCTGGGCTTTCTTATTATTCACTGTGCCTAAAGCGAATAAAACTTTAAGTAGACATACTTATTGCTGTTGTTCTGTAAAGTAATTCAGAACTGTTCTGTAAAATAATAAAAAACTGTAATTGTTCTATAATGTATCTTAGAATGGGGGAAAAGGTGGAGTAGGCTATATGAGAAAGACCTATGGCTCTGATAGCTCTAAACATATAAATGTCTATATGTGTATCAGTGATAATCAAACAGTACCCATACATTACCTAACCCTAGGCTTAACCTTAACTTAAACCCTAACCTTAACCTAACAATTTCCCCCCATGCACATCTAATTCATATGATGTAACATAATAACAGTCTTACCTTCTTCTTTTATTGAATAATTGGTGTAGGTGTAGTGTTTGTAGTTGGTGTAGTTTTGTTGGGTTCTGTGTTTGTAGTTGGTGTAGTTTTGTTGGGTTCTGTGTTTTTAGTTGGTGTAGTTTTGTTGGGTTCTGTGTTTGTACTGTAGTTGGTGTAGTTTTGTTGGGTTCTGTATTCAGTTACTTTTCCCATGTTTTATTGAATAAAGTACCTTGCACTCTGCTGCTAATAATAATGTAACCAGTGTATTTATTTTGTATATTCTCCAGTGTCAGGTTAAGAAAGTACAGTATAATGCATGTCTTACAGGTTTCACACTAACATTTCCCACTGGGAACACTGATGGTGCTACCGAATGAAAATGTTAGTAGCACCAACACAAAATCCATAACCTCCTGGATCTAGAGGCTGTATGTATCTTATTATCCTGGAGCTAGCGGCTGTATGTATCTTATTATCCTGGATCTAGAGGCTGTATGTATCTTGTTATCCTGGATCTAGAGGCTGTATGTATCTTATTATCCTGGATCTAGAGGCTGTATGCATCTTATTATCCTGGATCTAGAGGCTGTATGTATCTTATTATCCTGGATCTAGAGGCTGTATGTATCTAATTATCCTGGATCTAGAGGCTGTATGTATCTTATCATCCTGGATCTAGAGGCTGTATGTATCTTATTATCCTGGATCTAGAGGCTGTATGTATCTTATTATCCTGGATCTAGAGGATGTATGTATCTTGCTATCCTGGATCTAGAGGCTGTATGTATATCCTGGATCTAGAGGCTGTATGTATCTTATTATCCTGGATCTAGAGGCTGTATATATCTTATTATCCTGGATCTAGAGCAGTGGTCACCAACCCGTCGATCTTGATCGACTGGTCGATCTTTGAGACTGTCCCTGTAGATATTTCCATGAAAAAAAAAAAAAAAAAAAAAAAAAAAAATTTTTAGATTTTACACTGAGAGTCCACATTACAGTTCTACTTTTGTTTTGATGTGAAAAGTGATGCTGCACTTAGCACTGACTGAGAAAGTACACATACAGTTCTACTTTTGTTTTGATGTGAAAATGATGCTGCACTTAGCACTGACTGCACTTAGCACTGACTGCACTTAGCACTGACTGAGAAAGTAAACATTACAGTTCTACTTTTGTTTTGATGTGAAAAGTAATGCTGCACTTAGCACTGACTGAGAAAGTACACATTACAGTTCTACTTTATAAAATGCTAATTGTAAATATGTTTGTCAATGTTAATAATTTGAGAGTCCACATTACAGTTCTACTTTTTTTTCTGATGTGAAAACTGATGCTGCACTTAGCACTGACTGCACTTAGCACTGACTGAGAAAGTACACATTACAGTTCTACTTTATAAAATGCTAATTGTCAATATGTTTGTCAATGTTAATAATATGAGAAAGTCCACATTACAGTTCTACTTTTGTTTTGATGTGAAAAGTGATGCTGCATAAGATGACTGAGAAAGTACATAATAGTTCTACTTTGACGTTTTAATGTTGGACCAAAGCATTGCATGTAATTAGAATACAGGCAAATAAAAGTAATTTTGTTTAAAGTACAATCTTGGCTGTCTTTTTCTCTCAACGCTTCAATAGGTAGATCTTGCCTTCACCAAAAAAAAAAGAAGTGATCTTGGGCTTAAAAAGGTTGGTGACCACTGATCTAGAGGCTGTATGTATCTTATTATCCTGGATCTAGACTCTAGATCCAGGATAACAAGATACATACAGCCTCTAGATTCTAGAGGCTGTATGTATCTTGTTATCCTGGATCTAGAGGCTGTATGTATCTTATTATCCTGGATCTAGAGGCTGTATGTATCTTATTATCCTGGATCTAGAGGCTGTATGTATCTTATTATCCTGGATCTAGAGGCTGTATGTATCTCATAATCCTGGATCTAGAGGCTGTATGTATCTTATTATCCTGGATCTAGAGGCTGTATGTATCTTGTTATCCTGGATCTAGAAGCTGTATGTATATCCTGGATCTAGAGGCTGTATGTATCTTATTATCCTGGATCTAGAGGCTGTATGTATCTTATTATCCTGGATCTAGAGGCTGTATGTATCTTGTTATCCTGGATCTAGAGGCTGTATGTATATCCTGGATCTAGAAGGTGTATGTATCTTATTGTCCTGGATCTAGAGGCTGTATGTATCTTATTATCCTGGATCTAGAGGCTGTATGTATCTTATTATCCTGGATCTAGAGGCTGTATGTATCTTATTATCCTGGATCTAGAGGCTGTATGTATCTTATTATCCTGGATCTAGAGGCTGTATGTATCTTATTATCCTGGATCTAGAGGCTGTATGTATCTTATCATCCTGGATCTAGAGGCTGTATGTATCTTGTTATCCTGGATCTAGAGGCTGTATGTATATCCTGGATCTAGAGGCTGTATGTATCTTATTATCCTGCATCTAGAGGCTGTATGTATCTTATTATCCTGGATCTAGAGGCTGTATGTATATTATCATCCTGGATCTAGAGGCTGTATGTATCTTATCATCCTGGATCTAGAGGGTGTATGTATCTTGTTATCCTGGATCTAGAGGCTGTATGTATCTTATTATCCTGGATCTAGAGGCTGTATGTATCTTATCATCCTGGATCTAGAGGGTGTATGTATCTTGTTATCCTGGATCTAGAGGCTGTATGTATCTTATTATCCTGGATCTAGAGGCTGTATGTATCTTATTATCCTGGATCTAGAGGCTGTATGTATCTTATCATCCTGGATCTAGAGGCTGTATGTATCTTATTATCCTGGATCTAGAGGCTGTATGTATCTTATTATCCTGGATCTAGAGGCTGTATGTATCTTATTATCCTGGATCTAGAGGCTGTATGTATCTTATTATCCTGGATCTAGAGGCTGTATGTATCTTATTATCCTGGATCTAGAGGCTGTATGTATCTTATCATCCTGGATCTAGAGGCTGTATGTATCTTGTTATCCTGGATCTAGAGGCTGTATGTATATCCTGGATCTAGAGGCTGTATGTATCTTATTATCCTGCATCTAGAGGCTGTATGTATCTTATTATCCTGGATCTAGAGGCTGTATGTATATTATCATCCTGGATCTAGAGGCTGTATGTATCTTATCATCCTGGATCTAGAGGGTGTATGTATCTTGTTATCCTGGATCTAGAGGCTGTATGTATCTTATTATCCTGGATCTAGAGGCTGTATGTATCTTATCATCCTGGATCTAGAGGGTGTATGTATCTTGTTATCCTGGATCTAGAGGCTGTATGTATCTTATTATCCTGGATCTAGAGGCTGTATGTATCTTATTATCCTGGATCTAGAGGCTGTATGTATCTTATCATCCTGGATCTAGAGGCTGTATGTATCTTATTATCCTGGATCTAGAGGCTGTATGTATCTTATTATCCTGGATCTAGAGGCTGTATGTATCTTATTATCCTGGATCTAGAGGCTGTATGTATCTTGTTATCCTGGATCTAGAGGCTGTATGTATCTTATTATCCTGGATCTAGAGGCTCTATGTATCTTATCATCCTGGATCTAGAGGCTGTATGTTTAGCTGGTCGTTCATACTAATACACATTGGCCGTATTAGGGGGTGGGAAACTGATGGGTGGGGATCGGGCGTTGTGGACAGCGACTCCTACAGGTCGGTTGGTGCGCCTGCGCAGTAGAATCAGGAAGTGTCGGGGGCAGCGTGAGCCTCCCATGCGTTACTCCTCGCCACTGAGAGATCGAGCTGCGCAGGTGAAAAGATGCGACTGCTGTTACCTCAAGTACCGGAGGGGACTTGTTAGGGTTTGTAACCGACCTCAAACGCAACGGCACAGAGAGAGTTGTTCAGAGTTAGCCAAAGCAAGGGCGTATTTATTTTCAGAGTTACAAGATTGAATGAAGTTGAGCAACCGAACAAACGGGGAATCTGGCATGCGAAGATAGTTGCGGCTCTGCAGATACTCCCAGTAGGTGGTGGTGAGGAATTGGCTTGTGACGTCTGAAGCGGCTCTGCAGATCCTCCCAGCTTTCACTCCCGGTGGAAACGGAGAGAGAGAGAGAGAAATCTGAGTTAGCCCAGCGCACAACAGAAACAGAGAGGTGACTGATCCAGTATATATCCAAGTGACTTGATCTTCGGTGTACCACACACAGTTAGCAGAGTCCAGAGAAAAAACAATACGGTAATCCAAAGTGTAAATCCAACACAAAAATAGGTGAGAACAGTACAAACAAAAACGGGATCTCTTCGGTGTTTCACAAACACACAAAAAACTGATGATCCAAAAGAACTGTTTCCAAAAACTCACCAGAGCGCAACGCGTAAAGCGGGCAGATAACAAGCCGCAGCTCAGAACGGGAAACCAGGTTCTCCACAGGGATTCTCCAGGAAAGTCCTGGAGAGCAAAAGACAGCAAACAGCGACGGGGAAGGCAGGCAAATGCAGGAGTATTCAGAACGATCCAACATCGATAGTAGGGGGATCAGGGTATATAAAGCCACAGGGCGCTGATTACAAGCTGTGACAGCTGCGGGATGAAATTGATACTTGCTCCAGAAGCGTGTGGCGGGGAGAGCACCAATCAACACGGCACCTTACACGAATGGAGCGTGTGGCGGGGAATGCAATTAATCAACAAAGTACCTTAAAGGAACGGAGCGTGTGGCGGGGAGCGGACCAAACCTCACAGTACCCCCCCCTCCACGGGAGCCACCCGGCGACCAGGCCGACCCGGCTCGCCCGGATGGGCACGATGGAAGTCGGTGATCAGGCCGGGATCCACAATGAGCTGGCGGGAGACCCAGCTCCGTTCTTCCGGACCGTACCCCTCCCAGTCCACCAGGTACTGGAACCCCAGACCCCGCCGTCGAACGCCCATCAACCGGCGGACCTGCCACTGGGGGTGACCGTCCACCATCTCGGGAGGAGGTGGTTCCGGAGCAGGAGGCATCAGGGGACTGAGAGAGACAGGCTTAACCCGGGACACATGGAAAACGGGGTGAATGTGCATGGACGCAGGAAGCTTAAGACTCATCGCCGCCGGACTGAGTACCTTCAGAACCTCAAAAGGTCTGACGAACCGGGGTTTAAGCTTCTTGGCCGAGGACCGAAGTGGAAGGTCCCTTGCGGAAAGCCACACCCTCTGCCCAGGGTGGTACGTCGGCGCAGGAACCCGGCGCCGGTCAGCCCCACGACAGGCGCGCTCTGATGACCGGAGCAGCGCGGTCCTGGTTATCTCCCAGACCCGACGGCACCGGTCGAGGTGGTCCTGTACGGAGGGAACTGCCACCTCCGTCTCCTGTGCAGGGAAAAGAGGGGGTTGGTAGCCCAGGGATACCTCAAAGGGTGAGAGGCCGGTGGCGGAACTGACCATGAAGTTGATGGAGTACTCGACCCAGGGAAGGAAACGGCTCCAAGAAGCTGGTCTCTCGGCAGCCACACACCGAAGAGCAGAGTCCACACTCTGGTTCATCCTCTCCGTTTGTCCGTTAGTCTGGGGATGATAACCAGAGGAAAGACTGACCGTTGCCCCCAATCCCTTGCAAAAAGCCCGCCATACCTGGGAAGTGAACTGGGGCCCCCGGTCCGAGACGACGTCCTGGTGAAAATCATGGAGGCGAAACACGTGGCGTGTCAGGAGGTCCGCCGTCTCGGCCCCCGAGGGAAGCTTGGGAAGGGCCACGAGGTGAACCCCCTTGCTGAACCGATCCACCACGGTCAGTAGGCACGTGTTCCCCTGGGAGGAGGGAAGACCCGTGACGAAGTCCAGCGCCACATGTGACCAAGGACGGCTCGGAATGGGAAGTGGCTGTAATAGCCCGGAGGGTGCCTGGTGGGAGGCCTTGCTGCGGGCGCAGACTGCGCAGGCCAGTACGAACTCCTTGACATCGTTCCTCAAGGTGGGCCACCAGAATTGACGAGCCAGGAAGGAGAACGTGCGATGAACGCCCGGGTGGCAGGCAAACCGGCTGGTATGGCCCCACTGGAGGACCCGGGACCGGACCGAGTCGGGGACGAAGAGACGATGAACCGGTACATTGCCTGGAGCGCGATGGAAGCGTAGGGCACGCCTTACCACCCCCTCGATGCCCAAGGTGACGACTCATACCACCCTGGCCTCTGGGAGGAGGGGAGTCGGGTCCTCAGTGGTTGGAGCCCCCTTGGAGTGTAACCGGGACAGGGAGTCGGCCTTCGTGTTGCGGGAACCAGGGCGAAACGTCAGCGAGAAGTCGAACCGACTGAGGAAGCTGGCCCATCTTGCCTGCCGGCCATTGAGGCTGTACGTCAGGTTCTTGTGGTCCGTCCAAATGGTAAACGGCTCCTCGGCCCCCTCTAGCCACTCCTGCAAGGCAGCCACAACCGCCAGCAGCTCCCGATTGCCGATGTCATAGTTCCTCTCGGCAGGGAGGAAATGACGCGAGTAGAAGGCGCACGGATGTACCTTCTGGTCTGTTGCCGACCGCTGGGATAAGATAGCTCCCAGTCCAGTATCCGAGGCGTCCACCTCAACGATGAACTGTCTCTTGGGGTCTGGATGGAGCAAGATCGGGGTGGAAGTGAACCTCTTCTTGAGGGAGCGGAACGCAGCACACGCCGCTGGGGACCAGTTGAACGGCAGGGCGGGAGAGGTCAATCTGGTAAGCAGTTCCGCCACTTGACTGTAGTTCCGGATGAACCTTCGGTAGAAGTTGGCGAACCCGAGGAAGCTCTTTAACTCCTTCCGAGAGGTGGGTTCCGGCCACTCCTCCACGACCTGGATCTTGCGAGGATCAGCTCGGGTCAAGCCTCTCTCCATGATGAAGCCCAGGTAATCGATGGAGTCGGAGTGGAATCGGCACTTCTCCGCCTTGACGAAGAGCCGATTGTGGAGGAGGCGCTCCAGCACACGGCGGGCATGCTGGATGTGTTCCTCGAGGGTCTTGGAGAAGATGAGGATGTCGTCTAGGTATACTACCACAAACTCCTCCAGCATGTCACGAAGGACGTCGTTCATGAGCGCCTGGAATACCGCCGGAGCATTGGTGAGGCCGAACGGCATCACCAGGTACTCGTAGTGGCCCCTGGGAGTCTTGAAGGCGGTCTTCCATTCATCGCCCTCTCAGATACGGACTAGATGGTAGGCACTCCGGAGGTCCAGCTTGGTAAAGACGGTAGCCTGGGTGAGAGGCTCGAAGGTGGAGTTCATGAGAGGTAGAGGATACTTGTTCTTAATGGTGATCTCGTTGAGCTGGCGATAGTCGATGCAGGGTCGAAGGTCTCCGTCCTTCTTCCCAACAAAGAAGAAACCGGCCGCCACAGGAGAGGAGGAAGGCCGAATGAGTCCTGCTTCCAAGGACTCAGAGATGTATTGATCCATCGCTGCCTTCTCCGGGACGGTCAGACTGTAGAGGCGGCTGCCGGGAAGGGGAGCCCCTGAGCGGAGGTCGATGGCACAGTCGTAAGGCCGGTGAGGCGGAAGGGCCTGAGCCCTGGACTTACTGAAAACCTCCATGAGGTCGTGGTACTCGGGGGGTATGGATGAGAGGTCCAGAGGCGGCTCACCAACGGATCTCCGGGGCGAGGGACAGGACGCCGCCTGAAGACACTGGGCATGACAGGAGGAGCTCCAAACCTTGATGGTACCGGAGGACCAGGCGATGTGGGGCTCGTGCAGCGCGAGCCAGGGCCGGCCCAGGACTACTGGGACAAGAGGGGATCTGGTGATAAGAAACTGGAGTCTCTCAACGTGGTTACCAGCAATGGTGAGCAGGACAAGGCAGGTGCGTTGAGTGATGTCAGCCAGGCGGTGTTGGTCCAATGCGAATACCTCCAATGGCCTCACTAGGTCCTCAAGTGGAATGTTGGCCCGGGTAGCAAACTCGAAGTCTAGGAAACTCTCGTCAGCCCCCGAGTCAATGAGTGCCTCCACCGTGGCCCGTTGGTCCGCCCAGGCCAGGGTGACGCTCATCAGACGGCTAGGTGGTGCACGGCTCTGGGAACGAGAAAAACGGCTCACCAGGATCTCCCGGGGTCCCGGCCGGGTGGGGCAGTTGGCGATACGGTGTCCATCCCGACCGCAGTAGAGGCAAAGGCCGGACCTGAACCTCGCCTCCCGTTCAGCTTGGCTAAGATGAGAACGTCCCAGCTGCATGGGTTCCTCCTCGGGCACCGAACGGGAGGGAAAAGAGCCACCAGTCGTGTTGGGAGCAGGGCGACCAGCAGTACCGACACGAGTACGGGGGGTCCGGAGTACCTCTGGAGGTCCCTGTCGGGTTCTCTCACGTCTTCTCTCCTGGAGGCGTCCGTCGATGCGAATGGCGAGGCTGAACAGGTCCTCGAGGGACTCAGGTTCCTCACGGGTCGCAAGCTGGTCCCTGACTGCGTCGTTGAGCCCCCTCATGAAGGTGAGATGAAGTGCTTGATCGTTCCAACCGCTCTCCGTTGCCGCCAGTCTGAACTCCAGCACGTAGTCGGTGACCCCGCCACTGCCCTGCCGGAAGGTACCCAACCGGGCTCCAGGGTCCTGGCCACGGGCTGGGTGGTGGAAAACCCTGCGGAGCTCAGCCACGAAGTCTGGGTAGGAAAAACAGAAATCTGCCCCCATTGCCCAGGAGGCAGTGACCCATTGGGCTGCCCGGCCTGAGAGCTAGTTAGTCATGTAAGCCACTTGGGCTCCCCTTGAAGTGAATCGACTGGGTTGATGATGAAAAACCAACTCACATTGCATGATGAATGTGGCACAATCCTCGAAGTTACCGTCGAACAACCGTGGTTCGGAGAGACGGGGCTCCCGAGGTGCGGGATCGGGAGGCGCGGTGCCTGCCAGGGCTGCGGGTGATGCTCCGGCCGAGGCTCCTGAAGTAAGTGGGGTTACAAGCAAGGTGTTAACGGTTTCACTCAGCGCTTGTAAGTGGAGGAGAATATTAGACTGCTGGCTAGCCAGAGAGCCCAGGGACCCCTGAATAGGCAGGACCTGCTCTCGGAGTTCCTGTACAGCAGCCGCAGCCGCATCTAGCTGTAGGCTGTGGTCGTTGGTTAACTCTATCTGGACTGCCAACGCTGTTCTGACTCTCTCTGTGTCGGCTGTGGTCGTCATGGTTGGATCGTAATGTTAGGGTTTGTAACCGACCTCAAACGCAACGGCACAGAGAGAGTTGTTCAGAGTTAGCCAAAGCAAGGGTGTATTTATTTTCAGAGTTACAAGATGGAATGAAGTTGAGCAACCGAACAAACGGGGAATCTGGCATGCGAAGATAGTTGCGGCTCTGCAGATACTCCCAGTAGGTGGTGGTGAGGAATCGGCTTGTGACGTCTGAAGCGGCTCTGCAGATCCTCCCAGCTTTCCCTCCCGGTGGAAACGGAGAGAGAGAGAGAGAAATCTGAGTTAGCCCAGCGCACAACAGAAACAGAGAGGTGACTGATCCAGTATATATCCAAGTGACTTGATCTTCGGTGTACCACACACAGTTAGCAGAGTCCAGAGAAAAAACAATACGGTAATCCAAAGTGTAAATCCAACACAAAAATAGGTGAGAACAGTACAAACAAAAACGGGATCTCTTCGGTGTTTCACAAACACACAAAAAACTGATGATCCAAAAGAACTGTTTCCAAAAACTCACCAGAGTGCAACGCGTAAAGCGGGCAGATAACGAGGCGCAGCTCAGAACGGGAAACCAGGTTCTCCACAGGGATTCTCCACGAAAGTCCTGGAGAGCAAAAGACAGCAAACAGCGACGGGGAAGGCAGGCAAATGCAGGAGTATTCAGAACGATCCAACATCGATAGTAGGGGGATCAGGGTATATAAAGCCACAGGGCGCTGATTACAAGCTGTGACAGCTGCGGGATGAAATTGATACTTGCTCCAGAAGCGTGTGGCGGGGAGAGCACCAATCAACACGGCACCTTACAGGAACGGAGCGTGTGGCGGGGAATGCAATTAATCAACAAAGTACCTTAAAGGAGCGGGGAGCGGACCAAACCTCACAGGACTTGTGCTATGTATGACTTAGTCCACATTGCAGCCGGCTTGTGGGAGGCAAGAAACAGCGTTCGTGACAGGGGAGGGTTGAATTGGATGATACGAAATTGGGATGGGAGAAAATATAGAAAATGGGGGAAAAAGTGGATCAAAAAAATGTTGTGCCAAATTATGTCCGGGACCAGATGGAAATCACGATCAGACAATTGGAATATTCTTTTTAATCAGCGTGTGTGGCGATCAAAGCATCAAAAAACTACCCCCCCCCCTTTCATGATGAAACATAATACCTATTATATACCTTTGATTTGGAAATAGTAGCGTGTACAGGCGAGCAACGTGAACGCTTTTAGCAAAATTCACATATCGCTCCAGAGCACAATTACCAGGAATTAGCCAGGATCACTCTGAAACTATACAATATTCTCCACGGTATAACACGCAAACGTATACATGACAAAATTAAAAAAAATTCACATGTTGAACGAGCAGAGCCTATGAGCGGCGCGGAGCGGCCGAGAAATCCGCTCTTCGCTCTGGACAGCTTAGTTCCGCTCTCATTCGCTCATGTTGCCCCCCCCCCCCCCCAAGCTGCTCTACGCTCGCTCAGTGCTCACCTTCATTTGCGCATCAAGCGCTCTGCACTCCAGCCCGCTCAGCAGACTTTTTTTTGGAGCATGATGTAAATTAGCTTGATTTGACCAAACTACAACAATCTGCACCCCCTGGGCCCCTTAACAATTGTTTGTATTGAGCCGTATTGTATTGTACCCATTCTGCAATCTGTTAAATAACATTCTCAACCATTCTACTAGCTTTACTATGCTAATGTACGCTAGCCTAGCCACAATGCTAAGTGTTTATACTGGCAGATCCCATTCACGTTAGCATGTAAGCTAACAACATCAGCGCTCTTTTTGTGAGACTAAACTCTCCGCTCTTGGTGGTACATTGTGTTGATGTTGGTTTCGTTTCATCAATAAATGAGGGAGAACACAGAGAATGTATCCTTTTTTTTATTGCACTTTGTTTGTTTCTTGCTGAAAATAAATGTTGCTAAATAGTTCCCAAGGTGATTTGAAGATGGCGGATTTCTGTTTTGACTTAGCAGGATGTGTAGTGACGCATTCACCCTTCTGATTGGTTGAAAATGGCCTTCATGTTTGAACTACATTGCCACCTATTGCTTTGGCATTGTACTACATGTATATTACATCAGTTTAAACCACTGTGTGGTTTAGTTAGTTTAGATAGTTACTGTCAAATGAGCCATAGTATTGTCTCCATAGCTATAATATAGAATATTAGGGATGCACCAAATGGGAAATTCTTGGCCAAACCAAAACCTATACCGAAAATAGGAAACAGTTGGCCGAAAACCGAATGCCGAAAGGCCGAAAATGATTAATATAAATATATATATAATGTATTTTTATTTATTTTTTGATACCTGATTATGGCAAAAGACATGATTATGGCAAAACTTAACTTAAATAATATTAATAATCACTATTATGGGCCCATAAAACATTTATTCAGCACTTTTGAATGCATACATCAATTCCAGACTGACTGCTGAACGATTGTACAATTTAAACATTTTCTCTTTGCATACAACAAAATGTGCATTAAAGTCAAGTGCATTTTCTTTTCTCTGTAGGATAACTACAACAAAGTGCATTCAACAAAGCCAAGGTGCTTTAAAACTGCATAAAGATCTGCATAAAGACACACACAGAGGGATAATAGCTTATAGCAGACTTAATGATGGTACTGTAGTGGCTACTGTCATAATTCATGGAATTATGGAAGGACTGTTGTATTTACTACATCTCCCGTGACTCTTAGCGGGGGATGACGTAGCTTACGAGAGACGAGTGAAAGAGGACCGGAAGCGTTGTTAGCTAGCTTAATGCTAACGTTAGTTTAAAAGGTTTTAACTGCGACGGGCATATAGTAATGGCGAGGATATAAAGCATGTTAAAGACGCATTTATTGGATGCGTTGCTCGCAGAGTTTACATAGAAACAGCGCGACTCCCAAGAGGAGTTAGTTATCACTGGCTGCAGAATGCAGGAAGAGCTGCCAAGCTGCTCACGTTATACATTGTGCAAAGTCTGTAGCCGCGTTTTGATTACGTTATCACAACAACACTTTAGGTTACGAACGTTACGTAACCCTGTTCTTTGACATTCTGTGATATATTTTCGGTGCTAAAACCCTTTCGGCCAAAAGCAGAAAATGCCTTTTTAACCATTTTTGGCCGATAATTTTCGGGGGCCGAATATTCGGTGCATCCCTATAGAATATAGATATAGCCCTGCAAACACTGTGACGCACAGTGAAAATCCCTATCCTTTACAGCGGTGGCACACTGAGTACAAGGATGGCTAAAGCGGCTGGCATCCAAAGTGTTAAGCCTGAGTGTTCCGGTATCGGTACAAATATCACTCATAAATAGATCAATACAGTCCGTATTAATTAATGTTGCATTTCTTTTTCAATTGTAGCCTAGAGTAAAGACCGTAACTCTATCAAAACAGCAGTTAAAGTGTATATTTTCAGCACTACGTTTGTTTACCAATGATTTTAAGTGTTATTAGTAGGGCTGGCACTTTATCGCATTAATTGCGATTAATTAACTACAGAAAAAATTAAGAAAAAAAAATGTATGCATTTAATCGCATCATGATTTTTCTTTATTTGTTACCTTTCAAAGGAGACCAGACGCATGCATGTGCTATAAGTATAAAGTATAATAAATTGCAAATTACTTTTTTCTTAGTCTGGTTTGTTCATACAGAATACTGAAAAAATAAGAGAAATTGAGATCAATCAAGAGTTTTTTCTTTTCAATGGTCAACTGTTCTGGAATGTACTTGAAAGTACTGGGTTTTACTTTTACCTCGAAAGTGCTTGAGTTTACAAAAGGTCCTTTGCGCTATATATATTATTCCTAAAATTGCTGCATTTTGTTAAAAAATGCATTGATCTGTTGGTCTGTGTAGTAGATAATACAGGATGTTGCTGCTTGAACGTATGTATAATGTATATTCATTGATTCACTCGTATACCAAAATCCATTTGAATTAAAATTTTTGCTTTTCGCATCAAATATTGATATGCGATTAAAATATGATTAATTTAGATTAATTAACTATAAAGTAATCGAGTCCCACCACTAGTTATTAGCTAAATATGAGTCTATAAATATCTCGTCGCATCCCGGCGGAAACTGGATGAATTAGACACAAGGAAGTAAGGTGTCATGAAAGCGTTGTAGTCCCAAGAGAGAAGAGACCCAGGGCATCGACATTTAAATAAAACTACACTACCCAGTTCACGCCAGCCTCTGTCAAAGCTGTTGAACATTTCCGACGTCATTTTGCGATTATACCTCACGGGTCGAACAAACCTGAACGTTATTGCCATAAAATAGAACTTAGTTTGTTTCTTTACCTTTCTGTGAACGTCTAGACAACATTTATTTTCATTGCAAAAAACGTTACTTACAGTAGATTTCATTCACGGTCTTTGGTACTAAATCCAGATTGAACTCTGCCATTGGAAAGAGGAGATTTGGCCCGATCCATAGATGCATGACTTGGCCATAATAAGATGACAGGTCAATTATAGGCCTGATATTCTATATTCAAATTGCATGTGTCTGGATGGCAAAATGCTGTACTGTATCTACAAAAAACCCTGTAAATCATCTACACTTTATTAATTTGCTTAGATCTTTTGTACACGTGATCTCAAGAAGGTGCTGAATGAGCTCAGTGGATTTGTCACGTCTGGTCAATGTTAGCATGGTGTTATTCACTGTCAAAGATTTATTTATTTATTATTTAAATAATATATATTCTCCTTTGGTTCATTACAATTTACTCAAGCATAGTAAGGGACACACTATTTACCTGATAATATGGGGCGTAACAGGTTAAGTAACACATACCAAGTACTTTTATTTGAATTTTTTGCTTTGCTACATTTTAAATATAAATTATATATTTTACTTCACAACATTTGAAAGTATATATGTTACTCTTACTTAACTACATTGATGTAAAAATGGTAATGGACATTTTGCCATTTATGAAAACTAAACCTCCCAGTATATGAGCAGGCTATTCTCAAACATCAGCCTATGAGTAATGAATTACAGTAGGCTATTCTCAATCCTCAGTCTATGAGTAATGAATTACAGCAGGCTGTTTTCAAGCCTCAGTCTATGAGTAATGCATTACAGCAGGCTATTCTCAAACCTCAGTCTATTACTCTGTCATCCCACGCACCGTCTGAGAACCCTCACGCTTGTCTAACTACTCTCCCTTTTTGACATTAAACACCCTTGAAACCTGTCCAGTTGTGCTTTCTCTCTGCGCTAAAGTCTCACAGTCAAACCATAACAAAAGTATTAAGAGCAAAGTACTGCTCTGGGCTTTCTTATTATTCACTGTGCCTAAAGCGAATAAAACTTTAAGTAGACATACTTATTGCTGTTGTTCTGTAAAGTAATTCAGAACTGTTCTGTAAAATAATAAAAAACTGTAATTGTCCTATAATGTATCTTAGAATGGGGGAAAAGGTGGAGTAGGCTATATGAGAAATACCTATGGCTCTGATAGCTCTAAACATCTAAATGTCTATATGTGTATCAGTGATAATCAAACAGTACCCATACATTACCTAACCCTAGGCTTAACCTTAACTTAAACCCTAACCTTAACCTAACAATTTCCCCCCATCCACATCTAATTCATATGATGTAACATAATAACAGTATTACCTTCTTCTTTTATTGAATAATTGGTGTAGGTGTAGTGTTTGTAGTTGGTGTAGTTTTGTTGGGTTCTGTGTTTTTAGTTGGTGTAGTTTTGTTGGGTTCTGTGTTTGTACTGTAGTTGGTGTAGTTTTGTTGGGTTCTGTATTCAGTTACTTTCCCCATGTTTTATTGAATAAAGTACCTTGCACTCTGCTGCTAATAATAATGTAACCAGTGTATTTATTTTGTATATTCTCCAGTGTCAGGTTAAGAAAGTACAGTATAATGCATGTCTTACAGGTTTCACACTAACATTTCCCACTGGGAACACTGATGGTGCTACCGAATGAAAATGTTAGTAGCACCAACACAAAATCCATAACCTCCTGGATCTAGAGGCTGTATGTATCTTATTATCCTGGAGCTAGCGGCTGTATGTATCTTATTATCCTGGATCTAGAGGCTGTATGTATCTTGTTATCCTGGATCTAGAGGCTGTATGTATCTTATTATCCTGGATCTAGAGGCTGTATGCATCTTATTATCCTGGATCTAGAGGCTGTATGTATCTTATTATCCTGGATCTAGAGGCTGTATGTATCTTATTATCCTGGATCTAGAGGCTGTATGTATCTTATTATCCTGGAGCTAGCGGCTGTATGTATCTTATTATCCTGGATCTAGAGGCTGTATGTATCTTGTTATCCTGGATCTAGAGGCTGTATGTATCTTATTATCCTGGATCTAGAGGCTGTATGTATCTTATTATCCTGGATCTAGAGGCTGTATGTATCTTATTATCCTGGATCTAGAGGCTGTATGTATCTTATTATCCTGGATCTAGAGGCTGTATGTATCTTATCATCCTGGATCTAGAGGCTGTATGTATCTTATTATCCTGTATCTAGAGGCTGTATGTATCTTATTATCCTGGATCTAGAGGCTGTATGTATATCCTGGATCTAGAGGCTGTATGTATCTTATTATCCTGGATCTAGAGGCTGTATGTATCTTATTATCCTGGATCTAGAGGCTGTATGTATCTTGCTATCCTGGATCTAGAGGCTGTATGTATATCCTGGATCTAGAGGCTGTATGTATCTTATTATCCTGGATCTAGAGGCTGTATGTATCTTATTATCCTGGATCTAGAGGCTGTATGTATCTTGTTATCCTGGATCTAGAGGCTGTATGTATCTTATTATCCTGGATCTAGAGGCTGTATGTATCTTATTATCCTGGATCTAGAGGCTGTATGTATCTTATCATCCTGGATCTAGAGGCTGTATGTATATTATCATCCTGGATCTAGAGGATGTATGTATCTTATTATCCTGGATCTAGAGGCTTGTTATCTAGGATCTAGAGGCTGTATGTATCTTATCATCCTGGATCTAGAGGCTGTATGTATCTTATTATCCTGGATCTAGAGGCTGTATGTATCTTATTATCCTGGATCTAGAGGCTGTATGTATCTTATCATGCTGGATCTAGAGGCTGTATGTATCTTATTATCCTGGATCTAGAGGCTGTATGTATCTTATTATCCTGGATCTAGAGGCTGTATGTATCTTATCATCCTGGATCTAGAGGCTGTATGTATCTTATTATCCTGGATCTAGAGGCTGTATGTATCTTATCATCCTGGATCTAGAGGCTGTATGTATCTTATTATCCTGGATCTAGAGGCTGTATGTATCTTATTATCCTGGATCTAGAGGCTGTATGTATCTTATCATCCTGGATCTAGAAGCTGTATGTATCTTGTTATCCTGGATCTAGAGTAGAGGCTGTATGTATCTTATTATCCTGGATCTAGAGGCTGTATGTATCTTATTATCCTGGATCTAGAGGGTGTATGTATCTTATTATCCTGGATCTAGAGGGTGTATGTATCTTATTATCCTGGATCTAGAGGCTGTATGTATCTTATTATCCTGGATCTAGAGGCTGTATGTATCTTATCATCCTGGATCTAGAGGCTGTATGTATCTTATTATCCTGGATCTAGAGGGTGTATGTATCTTATTATCCTGGATCTAGAGGGTGTATGTATCTTATTATCCTGGATCTAGAGGCTGTATGTATCTTATTATCCTGGATCTAGAGGCTGTATGTATCTTATCATCCTGGATCTAGAGGGTGTATGTATCTTATTATCCTGGATCTAGAGAGTGTATGTATCTTGTTATCCTGGATCTAGAGGCTGTATGTATATCCTGGATCTAGAGGCTGTATGTATCTTGTTATCCTGGATCTAGAGAGTGTATGTATCTTGTTATCCTGGATCTAGAGAGTGTATGTATCTTGCTATCCTGGATCTAGAGGCTGTATGTATATCCTGGATCTAGAGGCTGTATGTATCTTATTATCCTGGATCTAGAGGCTGTATGTATCTTATTATCCTGGATCTAGAGGCTGTATGTATCTTATTATCCTGGATCTAGAGGCTGTATGTATCTTATCATCCTGGATCTAGAGGCTGTATGTATCTTGTTATCCTGGATCTAGAGGCTGTATGTATCTTGTTATCCTGGATCTAGAGGCTGTATGTATATCCTGGATCTAGAGGCTGTATGTATCTTGTTATCCTGGATCTAGAGGCTGTATGTATCTTGTTATCCTGGATCTAGAGGCTGTATGTATATCCTGGATCTAGAGGCTGTATGTATCTTTATATCCTGGATCTAGAGGCTGTATGTATCTTATTATCCTGGATCTAGAGGGTGTATGTATCTTATCATCCTGGATCTAGAGGCTGTATGTATCTTATTATCCTGGATCTAGAGGCTGTATGTATCTTATTATCCTGGATCTAGAGGCTGTATGTATCTTGTTATCCTGTATCTAGAGTCTGTATGCATATCCTGGATATAGAGGCTGTATGTATCTTATTATCCCGGATCTAGAGGCTGTATGTATCTTATCATCCTGGATCTAGAGGCTGTATGTATCTTATCATCCTGGATCTAGAGGTTGTATGTATCTTACATATCCTGAATATAGTGGCTGAATTAGTGGCTGAATATAATATTATTATGTAATTCCTAATTAGTTATTTCAATCTTAAGTTATTGTTTTCCATTTTCTTTGATTTAAATGAGAATTGAGGTTTTCCTTCATGCCACAAAAGCTAACCCTAACTTATTCATTTACGTAAACCGTTCCAACTTTAGTTTGTTAGCTGGCCTGCTGACATGACTCAATAAAAGGTTAGATTCAGAATAAACTATTCATTATGACAACATTGTTTTGCACTTGATTTGACCAGAACAGTCTCCGCTCTGTGGAAATGACTTTTTATTCACCCTCCACTGATCGGTTTAAAGTTAGAAACCACACTGTTCAATGTTTTGGTCCAGAACTCCAGTACAACAGTACCTGGGTCAGACAAGAGATAACAACAGTTTACATACATGAGTTTGTCCAGTCCAACAGAGAGCAGCTTCACTCTTGAATCTCCTGGATTATTGGACCGCAGGTTCAGCTCTCTCAGGTGGGAGGGGTTGGAACCAAGAGCTGTGGCTAGAGCAGCACAGCCTGTCCTAGTAACACAACATTGGACAAGCCTGCGTGCAGAGAGGTCAGAATTATTAATACTATAAATATAATAAATATATTACAATTGATCATTTACAATTGAGCCATTTTGTTACTTTTTTATTTTGTGTGTATATGTGGAATGAATATTAAGTACATGAATATTAAGAAGGATTTATCAACAACCATAGAACAAGATGAAATTGTGTGAATAAAAAATGTATTACACCAGTGCACACAGTGAGAGGAACCATTGTTTTCACTCCCGTCTGTGATTCTGTCTGTGTATCTGTTATACCAGCCATACAGTAGCTCCTTCAGTTCTGATCCAGTTTGGGTGAAATGTCACACATATGTTTAAAATCCATCAACGACAAGTATTTTATTTGAATTAATTTCCATCATTGTCCATTGAAATCAATATTAAGGGTAAACAAGGGTGATGCTACACAAAGCCTCAGCTAGACTCTGGTAATCAGCTCTCTGGCAACAGTTTACAATATGGAAATGACAGAGTGAACCTTGTAATGTAGTTGATACACCTAGCTTTGGGTTTTAAAATCACATAATTTCATATATATAAATATACATTTATTTTCATTTTCTTTTTACAATTCTACATTTTGTTACATTTCTTTGAGTAAAATGTGTCTCAATATAATACTGACCAGAGACTCTCCAGTGTACAGTGTGGACTCTTCAGTCCAACAGAGAGTAGCTCCACTCCTGAATCCTGCAGGTCGTTCTCACTCAGGACCAGCTCTCTCAGACTGGAGGAGGTAGAGCTGAGAACTGAGGCCAGAGCTTCACAGGATCTCTCTGAGAGTTTACAGTCCTCCAGCCTGAATGAAGATGGATGGGAAGGAAACCAGAATGAACCCAGCATGCAGGAAATATTTCATTATTTATACAGGTAAAAAGTAGTCAGTAGTCATTAAACTATAACCATAACACTCAGTAGAGCAACTGATTTACAGAGGGTTCCTGTCCTGCAGCAGAAATAAAATATATAGAATGTAAATAGAAAATAGAACAAAGATAAAAAGAAGAGAATTAAAAAAAAAATCTTGGAAAAGAAGGATTTATCAACAACCATAGAACAAGATGAGGTTGTGTGAATTAGGCATTAATTACACCAGTGCACACAGTGAGAGGAAGCATTGTTTTCACTGCTGTCTGTGGTTCTGTCTGTGTGTCTGTCTGTACCAGCCATAGCTCCTACAGTTCTGATCCAGTTTGGATGAAATGTCGCACATATCCTGTAGGCCAACAATTCTCAAATATGTTTCAAATCAATCAACGACAAGTATTTAAATTTAATTAATTTCCACCATTGTCCATTGAAATCAATATTAAGGGTTAACATAAACGCACAAGGGTGATGCTACACAAAGCCTCTCTGGTAATCAGCTCTCTGGCAACAGTTTACAATATGGAAATGACAGAGTGAACCTTGTAATGTAGTTGATACACCTATAAGCTTTGGGTTTACAAATCACTTCATTTCATATATAAAAATATACAATTATTTTCTTTTTCTTTTTACAATTCTACATTTTGTTAAATTTCTTTGAGTAAAATGTGTCTCAATATAATACTGACCTGAGAGTCTCCAGTTTACAGTGTGGACTCTTCAGTCCAACAGAGAGGAGCTTCACTCCTGAATCCTGCAGGTCGTTGTAACTCAGGTACAGCACTCTCAGACTGGAGGAAGTAGAGCTGAGAACTGAGGCCAGAGCTTCACAGGATCTCTCTGAGAGTTCACAGCTGTTCAGCCTGAATGAAGATGGATGGGAAGGAAACCAGAATGAACCCAGCATGCAGGAAATATTTCATTACTTATACAGGTAAAAAGTAGTCAGTAGTCATTAAACTATAACCATAACACTCAGTAGAGCAACTGATTTACAGAGGGTTCCTGTCCTGCAGCAGAAATAAAATATATAGAATGTAAATAGAAAATAGAACGAAGATGAAAAAAAAAGAAAATAAAGAAAAAAGAAAAAAAAATCTTGGAAAAGAAATTATGAGAAAGTACATGAATATTAAGAAGGATTTATTACCATAGAACAAGATGAAGTTGTGTGAATTAGGCATTAATTACACCAGTGCACACAGTGAGAGGAAGCATTGTTTTCACTCCTGTCTGTGGTTCTGTCTGTGTGTCTGTCTGTACCAGCCATAGCTCCTACAGTTCTGATCCAGTTTGGATGAAATGTCGCACATATCCTGTAGGCCAACAATTCTCAAATATGTTTCAAATCAATCAACGACAAGTATTTTAATTTAATTAATTTCCACCATTGTCCATTGAAATCAATATTAAGGGTTAACATGAACGCACAAGGGTGATGCTACACAAAGCCTCTCTGGTAATCAGCTCTCTGGCAACAGTTTACAATATGGAAATGACAGAGTGAACCTTGTAATGTAGTTGATACACCTATAAGCTTTGGGTTTACAAATCACTTCATTTCATATATAAAAATATACAATTATTTTCTTTTTCTTTTTACAATTCTACATTTTGTTAAATTTCTTTGAGTAAAATGTGTCTCAATATAATACTGACCTGAGACTCTCCAGTTTACAGTGTGGACTCTTCAGTCCAACAGAGAGCAGCTTCACTCCTGAATCCTGCAGGTCGTTGTAACTCAGGTACAGCTCTCTCAGACTGGAGGAGGTAGAGCTGAGAACTGAGGCCAGAGCTTTACAGGATCTCTCTGAGAGTTTACAGTCGTACAGCCTGAATGAAGATGGATGGGAAGGAAACCAGAATGAACCCAGCATGCAGGAAATATTTCATTACTTATACAGGTAAAAAGTAGTCAGTAGTCATTAAACTATAACCATAACACTCAGTAGAGCAACTGATTTACAGAGTGTTCCTGTCCTGCAGCAGAAATAAAATGTAATGTAAAATAGAATGTAAATAGAAAATAGAACGAAGATAAAAAAAAGAGAATTAAAAAAAAAATCTTGGAAAAGAAATGATGAGAAAGTACAGGATTTATTACCATAAAACAAGATGAGGTTGTGTCAATTAGGCATTAATTACACCAGTGCACACAGTGAGAGGAAGCATTGTTTTCACTCCTGTCTGTGGTTCTGTCTGTGTGTCTGTCTGTACCAGCCATAGCTCCTACAGTTCTGATCCAGTTTGGATGAAATGTCGCACATATCCTGTAGGCCAACAATTCTCAAATATGTTTAAAATCAATCAACGACAAGTATTTTAATTTAATTAATTTCCACAATTGTCCATTGAAATCAATATTAAGGGTTAACATACACGCACAAGGGTGATGCTACACAAAGCCTCAGCTAGACTCTGGTAATCAGCTCTCTGGCAACAGTTTACAATATGGAAATGACAGAGTGACCTTGTAATGTAGTTGATACACCTATAAGCTTTGGGTTTTAAAATCACTTAATTTCATATATAAAAATAATAAAAATAATAATAATAATAATAATAATAATAATAATAATAATAATAATAATAATAATAATAATAATAATAATAATAATAATAATAATAATAATAATAATAATAATAATAACTTTATTTGTATAGCACTTTTCATACAGAGGTTGCAGTTCAAAGTGCTTCACAACAGTAAAAAATACAGGCATAAGCGAGCATAAAAAAAATAGACAGGTAGCAAGGTATGGCAAATCACAGTGTTTCACATTAGGATCTAGCATCCCAATAGGCTCTCCGCTTACAGTTTTCAGTAACACAAATAATAAAAATAGTTTAAAATGATTCAGTTTAAAAATAGTTATAAAATAGAACGGACATAAAAAATACAGGCATGAGCGAGCATAGCAAGGTATGATAAATCACAGTGTTTCACATTAGGATCTAGCATCCTAATAGGCTCTCTATTCAGTAATACAATTAATCACAGTGTTTCACATTTGGATCTAGCAAATAATAAAAAAAATTTAAAATGATTCAGTTTAAAAATAGCAAGAAGTAAAAAGTGCAATAACCGACACATGAATTTGATAGGCAGTGTATAAGAGTAGGCAGGGTAAGAATAGTGCAGGTAAATACAAGTTGTGTCAGGATATCCCTGATGTTTCCTCTTGCCACTATGTGGCAGCAAATATCTATCAGTGAAATGCCTGAGCAAAGAGATAGGTTTTAAGCTGTCTTTTAAAGATGTCTAGCGAGTTGGCTTCCCTGATGTTTTGGGGTAGTTTGTTCCATAGTTTTGGGGCATAGTTGATAAAGGCTGCATTACCGATCCTCTTTTGACTGCTTCTGGGAGCCTCTAGTAGTCCAGCAGCTGATGATCGCAGTGTTCTTGCTGGTGTGTAATTTATTAGAGTGTTGGCGATGTAGCTAGGTCCCTGTCCATTTAGAGCTTTGTATGTAAGGAGAAGGACCTTAAAGTCAATTCTAAATGTTACAGGAAGCCAGTGTAAAGCAGCTAAAACTGGACTAATGTGCTCTCTCCTTTTGGTTCTAGTTAGCAGTCGGGCTGCAGAGTTTTGGATTATCTGAAGCCTCTCTGTGGTTTTCTTAGGGAGACCTGTGAAAAGTGCATTACAGGAGTCTAACCGGCTAGATATGAATGCATGAATTAGCTTCTCAGCATAGTTCTGATTAATAAATGGTCGTACTTTTGCTATATTTCTGAGATGGAAGAACGATGTTTTCGTCACTTTGCTAATATGAGAATTGAAGTTCAGTTCTGAATCTATGATAACCCCAAGACTAGTGACCTCAGATTTGATCCAAGGGGTTAGTCCCCCCAGGTTCTTTATTAATGTTTCTTTTTTAGTTTTGGAGCCGATAATTAGAATTTCAGTTTTGTTCTCGTTTAGTTTCAGGAAGTTCTTACTCATCCATTTATTTATTGCCAGTAAGCAGTCTGTAATGGAGCTAATCGCTGTATCATTTGGTTCAGCAGATATGTACAGTTGTGTATCATCCGCATAGCTATGGAAATCTACATTATGTTCTCTGATGATATCACCCAGCGATAACATGTAAAGGGAGAAGAGTAAAGGACCTAAGCAACTCCCTTGTGCAACTCCATAGTTGTTGTCGTATATATCAGACATGTGATCTCCTAGTTTAACATAGAATTTCCTCCCTCTGATGTATGTTTTAAACCAGCCCAGCACATGTTCTGAGAAACCGACATGGTTTTCAAGACGATCGATTAGAATATCGTGATCGATTGTATCAAATGCTGCACTGAGATCTAACAGGATAAGGATGGAGATCTTATTCTCGTCAGAGTTTAGTCTGAGGTCACTGATTATTTTGGTGAGGGCAGTTTCAGTGCTATGATATTTTCTGAATCCTGACTGAAATTCTTCTAAGATGTTGTTTTCTTCAAGAAAGGAGTTTATTTGAACTGAAACTATCTTTTCAAGTACTTTACTAATGAATGGTAGGTTGGATATTGGACGATAATTTGCCATTTCATTACTATCCAAGTTAGGTTTTTTTTAGTAATGGCTTTACAACTGCTGTTTTAAAGGCATCTGGGAAAATACCAGTCCTAAGAAAAGTGTTTATTATATCTAGCACAGGGCTTGAAACACTATTAAACGCCCGTTTGAAGAAAGCTGTAGGTATAGGATCAATGTCTGAGGTGGAGGAGTTACATTCTGAGACAGTTTTGCTGAGTACATCTAATGTGATGCATGTGAAACTTCTCATGGTTACATTGCGCGGTTTGCCGCAATCGGCTTTATTTCCAACATGAGTAATGCTGGCCCTGATCAAGGTTATTTTGTTGTTAAAGAATAGTGCAAGTTCTTCACACTTAACCGTTGATGACTGAGGAGGTGTAGGGGCAGTGTTGAGTAGTACATTAATAGTGGAGAAAAGGATTCTGGAGTTTCCAGCATTTTCTGTAATGATTTTAGAGAAGTAATCTTTCCTTGCCAAGCGGATGGTTTTATTATAAGCAGTTAAAGCATATTTGTATATATCACAGCATATGGTGGTTTTTGTTTTTCTCCATTTTCGCTCCGCTGCACGACATTTCCTTTTTTCTTTGTTGACCGTATTATAGTTCAACCAGGGCGAGGCTCTAGTTTTCTTCTTTTTCGTTTTTAATGGGGCGACAGAATTTAATATAGATGACATTGCATCATTGAGATTTTCTACCATTTCATTTAGAGAGCTGTCATGATTGTGTGGTTCATGTAGTCTGATAAGATCAATGCACTTTGATTCAGCCTTGTCGTTTAGGAGCCTCTTTTTAACTATGGTTTCTTTTTTTGTTTTAGTAAGGGTTATTTGAGTATCAAAAAATATACAGTGATGGTCGGAGAGAGGTAATTCAGTTATTGAGATATTTGTTATGCTTAGCCCAGTTGTTGTTATAACTAAGTCTAGTGTATTCCCAAGCCTGTGAGTTGCATTTGTTATATGCTGTATTAGGTCAAAGCTATCCAGTAGATTTTTTAGTTCTATAGTTTTGGAGTCTGTTTTCTTATTAAAATGGATGTTCAAGTCTCCATTTAGGATCACCTTATCATATCCGGTAACACATAGTGAGATCAGTTCAGAGAGCTCCTGTATAAATATTGGTGAGTGTCTAGGCGGGCGGTATATTGTGACAATAATAGTTGATTCTGTTTTGAGCTCAATGGCAAGATATTCCATTGACATGAACTCGCCTAGTTCTGTGATTCTAAACAAGAGTTTTGAGGAGAAGATTGCTGCAACTCCTCCGCTCTTTTTATTTTTTCTAGGTATTTGAAAAAAGTTATAGCCTGGTGGACAAGCTTTTATCATTATTGATGTAGCTGTGTCATTATTTAGCCATGTCTCTACTAGGCAAATGCAATTTAAGTTATTTTCTTTAATCAGATCATTTACTAAGAATGTTTTATTATTCAGTGATCTGACATTTAGGAGGGCTAATCTTATGTGTTGGACTTCTTTAGAGGAGGTCTGCTTTGGCTTGACCTTGATGGCCCTGAGGTTAATAGCAAGTAAACGCATTGATGGCGTATATTTTTCACCATGTCATTGGCTGGTTATGATTACCGGTATGTTTTGAGAGATGGCATGGCAATTGTGCTATACTGCACCGTACTGACTGTACTGTGCTTTCGGGGACATTTGATCAGACGAGATGGCCTTGTGTGATATGGGGGGGGGGGGGGGGGGGCGCTTTGTGCTGCCGCTGCACCTCGTGGTGAGATTGTGTCCTTCGTGATTATCTCTCGTGCTGGTATGAGTTTGATATTCTTGGAGGCCATTAAGGAATGACGCATGTTTGCTGCTAGAAGCCTTGAACCTAAGCGATTTGGGAAGAAGCCATTTCTTTGAAAATGTTCTGGATTATTCCAGAAAACATTGAAGTTGTCAATGAATTTCAGGCCGTGTACAAGACATGCAGACCCTAACCATGAATAAAAATGTAGGAGTCGACTAAAGGCTTCTTGTCCTCTGGGAAAGCATGAAATTGGTCCACTGATGGACACATCAGTGTCTATGTACACAGACTGATGTTTGTCTAGTGTGTTCATTAAACGTGTGAAATCGTCTTTCAAAGTCTCTGTGCCAGTCTTCTTTCGCAGGATGTCAAACGATCCAGAGTGAATGACAATTTTTGTTATGTCCGATCTGATCAGTGTTGGAAGTATTTCGGCCAGCTCTTTCACAGATGTATTGTCTAGACAGATATTTTCTGTGTTTGCCATCTCCACATACCTTGTTGTGGAATCTCCAATCAGTATGCAGTCTATTTTCTGTGTGAGGTTAGCATTTTTCTTTCCAACAGTTTTGGGGCCGTTTGTTTTTGGGCTAGGCCTAGTCTGCCGGTTCTTACCACAGTCCTGTGGCCTTGGTGAAGCCTCGTTAGCCTTCTCAATAGCCGGCATGTTAACGCTGGTCCCGTACCTTCGGCATTGGCTACCGCAACGTTCTCCTCGGCGCATGGTAGTCTCTTCGCTGTTAGCCGTTAACTCGGTCTGGGTCGTGTTTGCTAGCCGTGTCGCTCGTGGCTCTGTTTTCCTCGTCGTCTCGTCGTTAGCGTGTGCTCCGATGTGCCGGCTGTTAGCTTCGCTAGCATTAGCGTGAGCTCCGGCATGCAAGCTGTTTGCTTCGCTAGTGTTAGCGTGAGTTCCGGTATTCCTGCTATTAGCGTCGTTAGCGTGAGCTCCGTTCCGCTCGCTGTTTGCTTCACTAGCGTCGTTAGCCACGCTTCTATGTCTCTTTGCTTTTGGTGTTGATATGCGTGTTTCCGAGAGTAGGTTGAAACTATTTCCTGGCGTTACCGGGGGCGAGGTAATAGTCGTGTTCCTGGTTCGTTTATTTCTCCTTTTATCCTTGACGGTGGTCCACTGCTTTGGTCTAGCTCCTTGCTGGTGCCAGGAACCGTCTTTTGGGTGGTGCTGTACTGTAGCTAGTCTAGGCCAGGTCTCAATCATGGTATCGTTGGCTATATTTGTAGTAGCTTCATAAATAGAGTCAATGAGATGCTCATCTTGTTGGATTTGGTGCAGGGTAGAAACCCGAGCCTCCAGCTCTACAATCCTCATACTCATCTTCAAGCAGTTAGTACATTCTGTGGGAGAGCCGAGTCCCGGCATCTTCCCTTATTTCCTGTCTTTTCAGGTTAGGCTAAACTGAAGCTAAGCTAGGTACTTAGCTGGTGATGGTGGTGGTGATGATGATGGTGGTGGTGGCGGTGATGGTGGTGGTGATGGTGATGGTGATGGTGATGGTGGTGGTGATGGTGGTGGTGGTGGTGGTGATGGTGGGTCACTTCACAACCGGGGTCTTTATGAAATATCATACAACAGAGCTGTCCGTCGCTCCCGTTGCTCTGGAGCGGTCCGTTGCTCTATTACTCACACGACCAAATCACTGTGGTCTTCCGTCTTGTTAAAACTCAAAATAACAAGGAAAACCTCTGTATTCCTCGTCTTTCATAAATATCCTCGCCTTCAGTGGCCGACATAGTCCTTTGTGTGTAGCTGATAAGACGGCTCGTTATTCCTCCCACGGAGAGATCTTGCTACTCGTCCTTTCGACGGAGCACTGTGGTCATAAATCTGAATAGATAAGAAAATTCACAGTTCTGGAGAAGTATCATAGGAACTGGGAGTTAATGTACAGAGTAATTAAAGTTGAAAGGGCTGTAATAAATCATTATAGTAGCGATAGGCAGAAAAATACGGAGCAACAGTAAAAAAGCAGCTTGCTTAGCAGAAGCAGGAAGTAGAATATACATTTATTTTCTTTTTCTTTTTACAATTCTACATTTTGTTAAATTTCTTTGAGTAAAATGTGTCTCAATATAATACTGACCAGAGACTCTCCAGTGTACAGTGTGGACTCTTCAGTCCAACAGAGAGGAGCTTCACTCCTGAATCCCGCAGGTTGTTGTTACTCAGGTCCAGCTCTCTCAGACTGGAGGAGGTAGAGCTGAGAACTGAGGCCAGAGCTTCACAAGATCTCTCTGAGAGTTTACAGCCCATCAGCCTGAAAGAAGAGGGATGGGAAGGAAACCAGAATGAACCCAGCATGCAGGAAATATTTCATTATTTATACAGGTAAAAAGTTGTCAGTAGTCATTAAACTATAACCATAACACTCAGTAGAGCAACTGATTTACTGAGGGTTCCTGTCCTGTAGCAGAAATAAAATATATAGAATGTAAATAGAAAATAGAACGAAGATGAAAAAAAAGACAATTAAAAAAAGATTCTTGGAAAAGAAAGGATGAGAAAGTACATGAATATTAAGAAGGATTTATTAACCATAGAACAAGATGAGGTTGTGTCAATTAGGCATTAATTACACCAGTGCACACAGTGAGTGGAAGCATTGTTTTCACTCCTGTCTGTGGTTCTGTCTGTGAGGATTGGTTCGTTACCGCACGCTTCCAGGTACCAATTACCTTCACGCACCTGAAGTGAGTTCCAAATCAGCTCGGTGGAGCCCTTATATACTCTGGTGTTCCGAACGTTCTGTGTCGGGTCGTTTTGGGCTTACCACTAGCTGCTGCTTGTTTTCCTCCCGTGTTGTACCTCGTCTGTTTTCTCCAGGATGTCTATGGAAGTCGCCGCTGTTGCTTCTCTCTGCCATCCGTTGGATCTGTGCCTCGTTGCCCGCTTTGCGCAATTGCGCCTTGGTGAGTTTTGGAAACGTACTTTTTTGGATGCTCTGTTTTTTCTCGCATTTTTCTGGACTCGGGACCTATCTGTTTTAACTTCGAGGAGTGTGCCACGTTCATCATGCAATGTGAGTTGGTTTTCATTCATCAACCCAGCCGATTTACGTCAGAGGGAGCCCGAGTAGCCTACATGACTAACCTGGTCACAGGCCGAGCAGCACAGTGGGTCACTGCTTCCTGGTCTATGAGGGCTGATTTTTGTTTCTCTTACCCAGACTTCGTGGCAGAGCTCCGAAGGGTTTTCCACCACCCAGCTCGTGGCCAGGACCCGGGAGCTCGGTTGGGCACCTTCCGGCAGGGCAGTGGCAGTGTCACCGACTACGCGCTGGAGTTCAGACTAGCCGCAACCGAGAGCGGTTGGAATGATCGGGCGCTTCATCTCACCTTCCTGAAGGGGCTCAACGACGCGGTAAGGGACCAGCTCGCGACCCGAGAGGAGCCCGATTCTCTCGAGGGCCTAATCAGCCTCGCCATTCACATCGACGGACGCCTCCGGGAGAGGAGGCATGAGAGAGCACGACTGGGACCCCCAGAGGTTCCCCAGACCCCCCGTACTCGTGACTGTTCTGCTGACCGCCCTGCCCCCTCCGCGACTGGTGGCCCTTTTCCCTCCCGAGCTGTGACCAAGGAGGAACCCATGCGGAACGGGAGTCCAGGCTCAGGTCCGGCCTTTGTCTCTACTGTGGCCGGGATGGACACTGTATCTCCAATTGCCCTACCCGGCCAAAAGACCAGGCTCGCCGGGACCCCGGGAGATCCTGGTGAGCCGTTTTTCCTGTTCCCACACCCGTGCACCACCTAACCGTCTGACGAGCGTCACCCTAGCCTGGGCGGACCAGCGGGCGACGGTGGGTGCACTCATTGACTCGGGTGCTGATGAGAGTTTCCTGGACGTTGAGTTTGCCACCCAGGCCAACATTCCACTTGAGGACCTCGAGAGGCCCTTGGAGGTTTCGCGCTGGATCAGCACCGCCTGGCTGACATCACTCAACGCACCTGTCCTGTCCTCCTCACCATTGCTGGTAACCACGTTGAGAGACTCCAGTTCTTTATTACCAGATCCCCTCTTGTCCCAGTAGTCCTGGGTCGGCCCTGGCTCGCGCTGCATGAGCCCCACATCGCCTGGTCCTCCGGCACCATCAGGGGGTGGAGCTCCTCCTGTCATGCCCAGTGTCTTCAGGCGGCGTCCAGTCCTTCGCCCCGGAGTCCCCCTTGTGTGCCGCCCTCGGACCTCTCAACTATTCCCCCCGAGTACCACGACCTCGGGGAGGTTTTCAGCAAGTCCCGGGCTCAGGCCCTTCCGCCTCACCGGCCTTACGACTGTGCCATCGACCTCCGCTCAGGGGCCCCCCTTCCCGGCAGCAGCCTCTACAGTCTAACCGTCCCTGAGAAGGCAGCGATGGATAAGTACATCTCTGAGTCCTTGGCAGCAGGCCTCATTCGGCCCACGTCCTCCCCGGTGGCGGCCGGTTTCTTCTTTGTTGAGAAGAAGGATGGAGACCTTCGGCCCTGCATTGACTATCGCCAACTCAACGAGATCACCATTAAGAACAAATATCCTCTTCCTCTCATGAACTCCACCTTCGAGCCCCTCACCCAGGCTACCGTCTTCACCAAACTGGACCTTTCGGAGTGCCTACCATCTGGTCCGTATCCGAGAGGGCGATGAATGGAAGACCGCCTTCAAGACTCCCAGGGGTCATTACGAGTATCTGGTGATGCCGTTCGGCCTCACCAACGCTCCGGCGGTATTCCAGGCACTCATGAACGACGTCCTCCGTGACATGCTCGAGGAGTTTGTGGTGGTATACCTGGACGACATCCTCATCTTCTCCAAGACTCTCGAGGAACACGTCCAGCATGTCCGCCGTGTGCTGGAGCGCCTCCTCCACAATCGGCTCTTCGTTAAGGCAGAGAAGTGCCATTTCCACTCCGACTCCGTCGATTACCTAGGCTTCATCGTGGAGAGCGGCCTGACCCGAGCCGACCCTCGCAAGATCCGGGCCATGGAGGAGTGGCCGGAACCCACCTCTCGGAAGGAGATAGAGCTTCCTCGGGTTCGCAAACTTCTACCGGAGATTCATCCGGAACTACAGCCAGGTGGCGGAACCACTTACCAGGCTGACCTCTCCCTCCCTGCCGTTTGACTGGTCTCCAGCGGCCTGCGCTGCGTTCCGTTCCCTCAAGAAGAGGTTCACCACCGCCCCGGTCTTGCTCCACCCAGACCCCAAGAGGCAGTTCATTGTGGAGGTGGATGCCTCGGATACTGGACTAGGGGCTATCTTGTCTCAGCGGTCGGCGACGGACCAGAAGGTCCATCCGTGCGCTTTCTACTCACGTCGTTTCCTTCCTGCCGAGAGGAACTATGACATTGGCAATCGGGAGCTGCTGGCGGTAGTGGCTGCCTTGGAGGAGTGGCGTCATTGGCTGGAGGGGGCCGAGGAACCGTTCACCATTTGGACGGACCATAATAACTTGACGTACATCCGTGCATCCAAGCGCCTCAACGGCCGGCAGGCAAGGTGGGCCAGCTTCCTCAGTCGGTTCGACTTCTCGCTGACTTTTCGCCCTGGGTCCCGCAACACGAAGGCCGACTCTCTGTCCCGGTTACACTCCAAGGGGGCTCCAACCACTGAGGATCCGACTCCCATCCTCCCAGAGGTCAGGGTGGTGGGAGTGGTCACCGTGGGCATCGAAACCGTGGTCAGGCGTGCCCTACGTTTCCATCCCGCTCCCAGCAACGTACCTGTTCGTCGCATCTTCGTCCCCGACTCAGTCCGGTCCCGGGTTCTCCAACTGGCCTGCACGGTCTGCGCCCGCAGCAAGGCCTCCCACCAGGCACCCTCCGGCCTATTACAGCCACTTCCCATTCCGAGCCACCCTTGGTCCCATGTGGCGTTGGACTTCGTCACGGGTCTTCCATCGTCCCAGGGAAACACAGTCCTTCTGACTGTGGTGGACCGGTTCAGCAAGGGGGTTCACCTCGTGGCCCTTCCCAAGCTTCCCTCAGCTTCCGAGACAGCGGACCTCCTGACAAGCCACGTGTTCCGCCTCCATGGTTTCCCCCAGGACGTCGTCTCGGACCGGGGTCCCCAGTTCACTTCCCAGGTATGGCGGGCCTTTTGCAAGGGATTGGGGGCAACTGTCAGTCTTTCGTCTGGTTACCATCCCCAGACTAACGGACAAACAGAGAGGATGAACCAGAGCGTGGAGTCTGCTCTCCGTTGTGTTGCCGCCGAGAGACCCGCTTCCTGGAGCCGGTTCCTCCCCTGGGTCGAGTACGCCATCAACTCCCTGGTCAGTTCCGCCACCGGCCTCTCGCCATTCGAGGTATCCCTGGGCTAGCAACCCCCTCTTTTCCCTGCACTGGAGTCGGAAGTGGCAGTTCCCTCCGTGCAGGATCATCTCGACCGGTGTCGTCAAGTCTGGGAGATCACCAGGACTGCGCTGCTCCGGGCATCGGAGCTTGCCAGTCGGGGAGCTGACCGATGCCGGATCCCTGCGCCGACGTACCACCCTGGGCAGATTTGATTTTTGATTTGATCGTTTATTTGGTAGGGACAACACACGTCAATGAACATCAAGTACAGAATACAAAATGTAGACATGCAGAGGGTATGGTTGTCCTCCAAGGATCCTCCGCTTCGATCCTCGGCCAAGAAGCATAACCCCCGGTTCGTCGGCCCTTTTGAGATCCAGAAGGTGCTCAGTCCCGCGGCGGTGAGTCTTAAGCTTCCTGCGTCCATTCGCATTCATCCCGTTTTTCATGTGTCCCGGGTTAAGCCTGTCTCTCTCAGTCCCCTGATGCCTCCTGCTCCAGATCCGCCTCCTCCCGAGATGGTGGACGGACACCCCCAGTGGAAGGTCCGTCAGCTCATGGACGTCCGACGGCGGGGTTCCAGTACCTGGTGGACTGGGAGGGATACGGTCCGGAGGAACGGAGCTGGGTCTCCCGCCAGCTCATCATGGACCCCGCCCTGATCACCGACTTCCATCGGTCCCATCCGGGGAAGCCGAGGCCGGACAGGTCGCCGGGTGGCTCCCGTGGAGGGGGGGGTACTGTGAGGATTGGTTTGTTACCGCACGCTTCCAGGTACCAATTACCTTCACGCACCTGAAGTGAGTTCCAAATCAGCTCGGTGGAGCCCTTATATACTCTGGTGTTCCGAACGTTCTGTGTCGGGTCGTTTTGGGCTTACCACTAGCTGCTGCTTGTTTTCCTCCTGTGTTGTACCTCGTCTGTTTTCTCCAGGACGTCTATGGAAGTCACCGCTGTTGCTTCTCTCTGCCATCCGTTGGATCTGTGCCTCGTTGCCCGCTTTGCGCAATTGCGCCTTGGTGAGTTTTGGAAACGTACTTTTTTGGATGCTCTGTTTTTTCTCGCATTTTTCTGGACTCGGGACCAATCTGTTTTTTGTGTGTTTCGGTAAACACTGAAGATGTGTCGCTTGTGTTAGTACTGGACTCAGCTAAATGATACAGGACTGCTTCTTATTCCAGACGCTCGTTTGTTGACATTCTCTCTCTCTCTGTTCCTTCCCGAGCGGATCTCCAAGTAGCTGCAGAGCCGCAGAGTCAGAGGCGCAACGCCACAGTGCCGTCTCTGCTCAGAGCCAAGCTGCAGAGCCGCAGACTACTCTGCCCAAGAACATTCTCCCCTTGTGCTTTCTGTTGTTTTTCTCATCTGTTTCTGGAAATAAATACGCCCTGGTTTTTGGCTAACTCTGAACTACCTGTCTGTGTCGTGCTGTTGGGGTTGTTAACAAACCATAACACTGTCTGTGTGTCTGTCTGTACCAGCCATAGCTCCTACAGTTCTGATCCAGTTTGGATGAAATGTCGCACATATCCTGTAGGCCAACAATTCTCAAATATGTTTAAAATCAATCAACGACAAGGATTTAAATTTAATTATTTTCCATCATTGTCCATTGAAATCAATATTAAGGGTAAACATAAACGCACAAGGGTGATGCTACACAAAGCCTCTCTGGTAATCAGCTCTCTGGCAACAGTTTACAATATGGAAATGACAGAGTGACCTTGTAATGTAGTTGATACACCTAGCTTTGGGTTTTAAAATCACTTAATTTCATATATATAAATATACATTTATTTTCATTTTCTTTTTACAATTCTACATTTTGTTAAATTTCTTTGAGTAAAATGTCGCTCAATATAATACTGACCAGAGAGTCTCCAGTGTACAGTGTGGACTCTTCAGTCCAACAGAGAGGAGCTTCACTCCTGAATCCTGCAGGTTGTTGTTTCTCAGGTGCAGCTCTCTCAGACTGGAGGAGGTAGAGCTGAGAACTGAGGCCAGAGCTTCACAGGATCTCTTCGAGAGTTTACAGTCGTTCAGCCTGAATGAAGAGGGATGGGAAGGAAACCAGAATGAACCCAGCATGCAGGAAATATTTCATTATTTATACATTTATACAGGTAAAAAGTAGTCAGTAGTCATTAAACTAACCCTATACTCAGTAGTACAACTTATTTACAGAGGATTCCTGTCCTGCAGCAGAAATAAAATATATAGAATGTAAATAGAAAATACAATGTAGATAAAAATGTTCTTGGAAAAGAAAAGATTTATTAACAACCATAGAACAAGATGAGGTTGTGTGAATTATAGGAATGAATTACACCACTGCACACAGTGAGAGGAAGCATTGTTCTATTTCATACTGGTTTCCGCTCAGCGTCATTCTGCACTAACCCTACTTCGTGCACAGCACTGAATAAAAAATCCACAATGTACCTTTACATACCGACATCCGTCTGGCCACACCCATATCCGCTTACCTTCATAAGCAGGTGTGTGGTCGCCTCCTTCTTCACTTTCACCACAAGGAAGTGCCTTGGTATATACCCCACTTGACGAGGTTGTTTAGTTGAAGAAAGTTGAAAGTGTTTAAATTTTTCTCTCATATATTTAAAAAAGAAAAAAACTAAGTCATAATGTTTACCTCGGAGGGTCGCGCTAGCAACATCACCCTTCACCAGCGGTTCTCCATTGCCTTCTCTGTCGTGCGTCTTTGAGCGGGGTTGAGGCCTCTTTCGTGGTCGGCAGCCACGCCCGGTAGGCGTCCGATAGATAGTTTGCCTCTCCAAGGAGCTGGTGCACCAGCGCCGTCTCTGTGCGATGGCCTGGTACCGGCTCTGGTTCCTCTGCCTCCGGGGAGTCGTCCGCTGTTGGGCGGCCGGCTCCTCTGGTTGCGGGGGATTTGAGACACAAACTTTTTGCGTCGGCTCGCTCCCGTCGCAAGATGGTGGCTTGTAGACGCGAACGGCCTGGTTTTGGTGAGTTGCTGGAGCCGGATGAGGATGCGTCTGATTCTCCATGGCCGATGGAAACAGAGGACTACATGGTAGAAGCTGACGGGTTCTTGTTCGAAGCCCCGGTGGAGACATGTCCGCCGCCCGTCCAGGTAACACTGGAGGGGGGTGAGATGTCTCCTTGGGATTCCTCGTACGCGGATATTGGGTTAGAACCTCCGACTCGGCGGCGGAATGCCCTGCTATCAGCCACATCAGAATGTGGCTCTTTAACCAGTAGTCTGCTGCATGTGAGGGACGCGAGCTCGGTGGGGGAAAGTATGCAGGGGGAACTGTGTGCTTTGTTCCCTGAGCTCATGGCGGCGGCGGTAGTCGCAAACGGCGTGCCGCAGCCACTGCCTGTTCCTATTCCTGACGATCTCATAGGTCATCTATGGCAACGCCGTCCGGTGAGAGGGGTGGACGTTATCTGTCCATTTTTCCCCTCAATGGAGGCCTACGTCCGTCAGGGACAGGTGGTCTCCCACATCATGGGCCTCACCCCCGCCTACGTGCAAGTCACGAGGGTGGTGGGTTTGGTAGAAGGCATGAAGGAGGGCGTGCCTCGGCTTGATAGGCCGATGGCGGCGCTCCTTTGTCCTTAGGTTGTGCGAGAGCCGTTACGGAAGCCGGTTCCCCAAGGGAAATCGGCGAGGCGGTTGGCTTTCTGGAGTAACCAGTCATTTATCTCCACGACGCAATCTCTGGTTGCCACTTCTAACATCGCGCAGCTGGCGAGATTCATGTCCGGGATACTGACGGGCGGTATGGAGCTGACTGATTTGCAACATGATCAGCTCGCCCAGTCGGCAGGAGCCATCCTGCATCTGATCCAGCCGCAGGCCATAGCCGCTGGGAAAGTACGCACCCTGGCCACTCTAGTCCAGCGCCACCTTTGGCTGGAGCAGGCGCGTGTGCCTGTTACGACCCTGGCTCAAAGGCACGCAACCTATATGCAAAACCGACACCAAAACCTGTGTTTAACCCAAAAAGACTACTCTAATAATGAAATACCGATACAAACTAAAGAACAAAGGATAGAAGAACGTGACAACTCTCCTTCTAGCCACAGACAGAGCTCCATGTGTGACTGAAGGCCTGGTAACCAATCAGCAGCAATTAGCTAATTAGCAGCCCTCACCTGTATGCCCAGTGACACAGGAGTGATCAGGCTCATGGTACATAACACCTCCCCCACCAAAATGGTTGCCCAAGAGGCAACCATCACACATCAAACCCATAAACAAAAAATATTGTGACCCATTAGTTGTCAGGGCCACTACCACAACAGCGATAACGGGCCGGCCCCTGTCGAACACGACCACCAATCGTGTCGCATGCTCCCCACTGTGAAACATTTGCCAATGCTGTGTAAAACAAAAAACAACCCTGTCCCGACTCTCGGGCAAGCTAGACCTCACAAAAGGTTCCGCCACTGCGGTATATGGCTGGAGTGGGGCAGGCGCCTCCTCCCCTGAGGCGTAAGACTTAGTACCCCATCGACAAACCAAGACCTTATCATATATGAGCTCCATTTCAACAGGCCCCTCCACCGATACCGACCTGTCAAAAATAGACTGCAAACCAAAATCAATTTGAGAGCTAAGCTCACTGCGCTCAACAGGACAGAACACAGAAAAACAAAAACCACAGATCTCTGATACCACCACAGCGCCCATATCCATCCCACCTGGCACTGGCAGTTCAGGATACTGCAAACCGTGAACATCCAGAGTAGGATGTACCGCCTCAGGTACAGCCCCACCGTCCCTGGAACATGGCAATACATCAGTCACAAAAGCGTCTGGAACACCATCTAAAATGGTGTCACACAAAATAACATTGTCCTGATCAAAATGGCTGCCACTCATCAGACCAGGTCGCGAAGGCGGCTCGTGCTCCACAGGACACAGGTAACTAGGTTGACTATCACACCTAGTGCATGGCAGAGAGTCAGTGTGGACACGTGGATCAATGTCAGAATCATCAACTGACATACTGGGACCATCCCTGCCCACAAGTGAAACATCAGGGACAATAGAGCTACTGTGGGAAGGCTGGCAGCCTAAGTCAGGCCTTGTAGCCTCTTCAACTAGAACGGTGTCACATGAATCAACAGCATCCTTCCCACACTCATCCTCCAATTCGTTCGTGGCCTCAGCCACCGTACAGGCTGGGAAGACCTTGAGACACTGCGCTGCCAGATCATCTCCTGCCACATGCATATCCGGCACGCATGTCAACTCTGGTTTCACCACCGGGCACAAAGGCACAATCAAGAGAATCAGTATGCAGAGGTACATCCACAGTGTGCTTTCCAAAATTCTCAACAGGTACACTTTTCAATTCAACAAAGAATGTGTCACTAAGTGTAATGTCACAAGTCGAAGTATCAACAACATCACTTTTGTCCTTTGACATTGCCCGTGCCACAGCACACACAGGGAACACTCCTGGATGTTTCTGTGCCAGCTCATTAGGGACCTCAGAAACCACAGGAATGGGAGTTAGAACTGGAGTAGCCAACACTTTGTCACCAGCCAAATCATTCCCTAGAATGAAGGACACCCCTCTTATGGGAATGTGAGAACATACCCCCACAACAACATTGCCTGATACGAAGGGAGAATTGAGTGTGACCTCATGCAAAGGTGCATCGACAAATCCACCTCCAAAGCCACGAACAACGACACCGGAATGCAAAGAAGACTTTTCTGAAAACGGCAAAATCCCCTCCAGAATGAGGGACTGAAAAGCTCCGGTATCTCTCCAAATTGTTATAGCCTGTTTGGACTCTAGTGCATTAGTATGGGAAACAAATCCATCCATCATAAATCTTGAGGAACCCTCGAGCTCTTTGTCCACCCGTTTAATACTTTCCCCATCACCCTCTAACGTTGGCATAGGTGTTCTGCATATGGTTTCTACCAGAGCCACCGTTCTGACATTTTTCTGTTCAAGCACCGGGCACCCAGCAACGATATGACCAGGCTCTTTACAGTAGAAACATATAATTCCTTCTGGGAATGCACTAGCAGAACCACCCCGCCTAGGAGGTGAAGTTAACTGACCAGCAGACACAGGTTTTGGGAAACGGCCCCCCTGAACAGGACGCCTATCCCTGGACTCAACACGGTAGTCCTCCACAAAAACGGACTTGTGTGTCAACACAAACTCATCAGCGAAGACAGCAGCACCGCCTATCTTCGATACCCTACGCTCGTTTAGATGAGTGGAAACGGTATCAGGAACACATCTTTTAAATTCCTCTAGGAGAATCAACTGTCTAAGCTGCTCTCTTGACTCTGCTTTCTGAGAGGTGCACCACCTGTCAAACAGGTTCTCTTTCTCTCTTCCAAATTCAACATACGACTGTCCCTCCGACCTGCGATAGCCTCTAAAATGCTGACCAACTCATAAGCCCTCAATATGGAAGCTTTAACCAGCTCATAGTCAGCACTTTGTTCAAGGGACAGAGCAGTATAGGCTTCTTGTGCCTTACCCACAAGAACACACTGCAGCAGCAGCGTCCAGGCCGTATCAGGCCACTTCAACGTGGTTGCCACCCGTTCAAAAAGGGAAAAAAATGTCCACATCCTTCTCAACAAAAGGAGGCACCATCCTAATATTTCTGCCTACATCAAACCCAAAACGTGTCTCTGAAGGCAGAGCACCCGCCTGCAAGGCAGCATGCTTATACTCAAGCTCCTTCAAGTAACGCTCTTGTTCACGCTCCTCTCTCCGCTCTCTCTCCTTAAGCTCACGCTCCTCTCTCCTCTCCTCACGCTCTTGCTGTAGCTGTCTTTCCTTAAACTCCAACTCTCTAAGCCTCCACTCACCCTCCGCCACCGCAGATAGCAGCGGAGACACGTCAGACAAAGGAGGCTCCTCCACCCTCGCCGCAAGCACCTGCTCCCTAACGAGCAAAGCCCTCAAAGCACCCAAGGCAGTCGGCTTCAAACGCTTCTCACTGGCAGCAAGCTCCACCTTATAGTGCACAGCAAGCTTAAGCTAATGCCCTGTAGACCTAACCAGCTTCAACCACACCTGCTACCAGCCAAAGATCATATTGACCATCCACCCGTCAAGTATATGGTATGGTACAAGACAAGTAGATGGTACTAATCATTTCTCTGACTGCCCCAGGAGTATGTGGTGCACAGGAAGCTAACAAACAACCAGAAAACAATGTCCCTACCTACATGTGGTGCCCACTAAACTATATATTTTAACAGCATAAGTAGTCACATCAAATTACAAACAAATAAGGGCATACTCACCTGTTTGATGAAACGGCTCAAGCCCCCACGTTACACAACATGTAACGAACACCCACACTATAGCACCACGACACACCATGCAAAACAAAACAAAAAAACACCAAACAATTTCTAGGGGTAAATATCCCAGACGAGCGCCCAACTGTTACGACCCTGCCTCAAAGGCATGCAACCTATATGCAAAACCGACACCAAAACCCGTGTTTAACCCAAAAAGACTACTCTAATAATGAAATACCGATACAAACTAAAGAACAAAGGATAGAAGAACGTGACAACTCTCCTTCTAGCCACAGACAGAGCTGCATGTGTGACTGTAGGCCTGGTTTTATCCTGCCAGCAGGTAACCAATCAACAGCAATTAGCTAATTAGCAGCCCTCACCTGTATGCCCAGTGACACAGGAGTGATCAGGCTCATGGTACATAACAGTGCCGGAGAAGAAGAGGTTCTCCACTTCTGATGGCACCCCTCTCCGATGCTGGACTTTTCGGGTCGGCACTGCAATTGATGACCTCAACCTGCAGGGAGATGCAGGAGGAGCGTTCCGTGCTCCAGCCTCATTTCCCCCCGCCCGATGTCGCCGGTGGAGTCAGACGGCAGGCTCGTCGTCGGGGTTCCGCCGTAGCCGCTGCTGCTACCACCGCCACTGCCGGACCTTCGGCAAAGAAGGCCTGGAGGAGAGAGGGCGCCTCCGCCACTGCAGCCGGCCCATCTACGCCCGGAGGTGACGGTAGGGATCGTCATGACCAGCCTCCGATCGTTTACCATCCCTCCGGGGCTCCCCGGGGTGGCAAGTCCCGAGCGGCTCGTGGCAGGCGTCACTGAAAGTTGACTTTTTCCCTCTGTGGTCCCCCGCTGTTCCCTTCCCAGCCCAAATATGATTTGTTTATAGAAAATAAAGAGTCCCTCCTAAAAGGTTTTTGTTACAAACTGTGTGTTTATTCACCAAACATATGATGGGGATACGACGTGTGAATCTTTCGCTAGTATGGGTTTGATAGGAGGGCTAGACTTTAAGTCTTGTTGGTCGCTACATTCATGTTAGAACTTAAGCAAGGCCTGCAGCTTACACTCGGTTGAAAAAGGTTTTTTCTGCCTCGACCTGAATCTTCACATAAAGGTAGAGGTTAGTTGTGTGCTCTGTTGCTTAATCAGTTATATTGAGCCGCAACACTATTGTGTTGGTCTGCAGTAATGCTTGTGTATGAAAAAGTACCGCGGCTCAGGCCGCTCTCTCTCTATCAGATTTTCTGTGTCTTACAACATGGATACGGTGTCGGGTTCACACATACATAACTTGGCCTTGCTATAAACCCTGTTCACAGATGTGTCTGTGGCTAGCGTGCATTGAATTAGCTTTGCGCTGTTTATTAGCATATTGGCTACTTAAGGTATCATATGGCTGTTTGTTGTTGTCGTATGCAAGGGTTGGGCTTGCGAGGGGGTACCGGATAAACCCCTCCTTCCCTCTTCTGATTGGTCAGGGGGTTTCTTGGACTCTCTTTTCATTCGGTCAGGGCCAAGCTGTTAGGCAACTTGGCACGGGGGGGGGGGGAGGGTTTCCCTGACTCCGCATCTATCACAGGCGGTTGAGTCATGGGTTTCCCCCCGTCATAGAAAACGTCACTAGGCACGTTTCTATTGGACGACGGCTTCCGTGAGTTTTTTCAGACCCGTATGTAGGGTCTGTTATTGTCAAGTTGTCGGGGCAGAGCGTAGGAACTTACTGTTCTACTACGCTCAATATACGTGTGACTTGAGTCGGTTGGTCACATGACTCAATGTTACCGTGACTTTTCAATCTATGGCTCATGTGGGAAGTCTCTCTGAGGATTCCCGTCTCCTCTCTGTGGTGAGGGTGGCGGGATGTAAGAATGTAAACAATTTTTACCCTCTGCCGCATCACGTGGGATTGATGTCAGTCGGTGTTTCTTTCTTTTTAATAATAAAAAGAGTGAAGAATATGAAGCACGACAACTTCTTGTCGTTCTCCCAGGTGACATGAAGGACCAATGTCTGGTGTCTGGTTAGACTATCCATTGATGTGTTTGGGTCTCGATGCGTACATAGTGCTGGCTCGGGGTGTTTTCTGATAAGAATCACACAGGAGGCTAGTACGCCTTGGTTGCTCGTTATTAAAACAGCGTTTTTATAGGGCAACTGGGATGGGGGATTTTTTCCTCTTCCGAGCGCCTGTTACTGGGTCTCGACGGATTCTCGTTCATATCTGGGGGATGTTAACAGAATAGATCAGAACATAGGTAGAGGGGTCTCACACCCTTGGGGTGGGCCACTGAGCGCGGTACAAATGGGACCGTCTGGGTGGTGCCCTCTTTTCATGTTTTAGATCGACATGCATACCTACCCCCTCTCCTGGAGTGGGCATGTCGGCGTGGTTAGGGCACAAGACTGGTTCTGGTCACGCTGGTCCAGGTCAGTTAACCCGTTGTCCGCCGGGGATGCAAATCTGCTGTTCTGGTACCCTGAGGGACTTGTGCTTTTTTCGGGGGGAAAAATGCCAGGTCGGCCCGGGTGTCACAGGGTTTGGCGATATGGAGACCCTTTGTTGGGTACATGTTGTACCCTGCGCTATCATAAAGGGGCTGGTTCTCCATTATTTTTGCTCCTCTCTCACGCATGGCGAAGAGAGGGCTGTTGGGGTGGTCTTCTGGACCTCCTCTGGTAGCCCTGTGTGCTTCCCGAGCCGCTAGGCCCGGTCCGAAGTTGTGTTTCGTCGACCCGTAGGCCTGGAATAACCCTTTTTTGAAAACTGAAACACTTGTACTGCGGTGATATACCCGCAGGTGTGTTTTGGAGTGTTTTCTTGAGGGGTTATAGGAACAACCACCGCATGTGGTACCAAGAGGGTGGTTGATTCCATGGTGTGTTGGAGCAGAGTCAACTCCCGGGTTACCCGGTTGAGTGTGCCCCTGCACGTTCATGACGTCTGCCAATCGTGTCAGCCTTCTCTGCCTCGACCCCTCTGGGTGGTTTTTTTTTGGTGGAGGCTTTGTCATGGTGCGCAACAATGCCAGCATACGCCTCTTCCGCCGGGGTGCTGTTTTCAGTTGACCCCTTTGGCACCTGTCTCGTCCGCAGTGCTCCAGGCTCGGGTCTAAGCCTGCTGCCTGGTTTAAGGATCGACCCCTCTGGGGTCATCTCCCCGGTGCGCTGCCTGCTTCCATTATGGTTAGCCTTTTGAGTGCTTCAAGTTACGGCCATGCTGACTGCCTGTGTTGCAGGGTCAGTGTGCCAGGCGGCGTACTAGTGGGGGGAAGGCCCCGCTCTTGGAGGGGCCCTGTCCGAATACGCTGGCGATGTGGGGGGCGGTGTCACTAAGTGACCGCCTGGTGAGGTCTTGATGCTTGGCGTCATTGTCCTCTCCGGGCCCCCTTTTTCCAGGGGATCCAGTCCCTTCAGTGGGTCTGGGTCTTCCTTCGCGCTCCGCTGCTACGGCCTTGCCGCGGGGTTGAGTTTGCTCTTGACCCCGTGTTTTTGGGGGCAGTAACGAGGGTTGTTCCTTCCGTTCGTTCCCTGGTGGCATGCGGGTTGTGCGTGTGCGTAGTCGTGGGGTCAAGCCACGATTTGCTCACCCTGTGCGTTGAGTTGCTCGAGTTTCTCTTCGCACGGTCGGATCCGTCTCCCTCCCGTCCTCCAATAGGGAGGGTATCCTCCATTAGGGAGGGTCGGGGGGGCTTGGTCCTCTCCGGTCTGATGGTTGTGGGGGGCCTCAGCGGAGTACATTTGTCGAGCTTCTGGCTTCCGCTCAGCTCCTGTTGTGCAGAATGACGCTGAGCGGAAACCAGTATGAAATAGAACGTAAGGTTATGTATATAACCAAGTTCTATGAATACTGGTGATGCTCAGCGTCAGGACGCCACTGCGGCCCTTGACCTCGCCTTGTGGTGAAAGTTTGGGAAGGAGGCGAGTAGGTGACCACACACCTGCTTATGAAGGGAAGCGGATAGGGGTGTGGCCAGACGGATGTCGGTATGTAAAGGTACATTGTGGATTTTTTATTCAGTGCTGTGCACGAAGTGAGGTTAGTGCAGAATGATGCTGAGCGTCACCAGTATTCATAGAACTTGGTTATATACATAACCTTACGTTTTCACTCCTGTCTGTGATTCTGTCTGTATATCTGTCTGTACCAGCCATAGCTTCTACAGTTTTGATCCAGTTTGGATGAAACTTAAGAAATGCACAATTCTCTAATATCTTTCTAATACGTCAACGACAAGTATTTTATTTGAATACATATCCACCAGTGGAGGTTTCTCTATGACAACACGTGAAACACAAATTCACTCATAATTCATAATTATTATTAATTTACATATACCTATATATATAAAAAAAAATATATATATATATATATATATATTTTTTTTTTTATTATTATTATTATTATTATTTTTTTATTATAAATGTTTTCCTCTGTAAAAAAAATGCCAGTGAATTTTTTTTTCTTCAAACATGGCCAAAATGTACAGCTCTGAGCAGGCCTGCACTGCAGTATTGCCTGCAGTAATTATTCGTGAAGAAAACTTCACAGGTGTGACCCATTGTTAAATAAATAATAAATAACAGCGAATCAAAATAGGCTATTAACTTCATCTAAGCACGGTCTGTGCAGTTAAACTCTTGCCATTGAATGGAGGATTGATTGATTGACAGCCCTTGACATCCAATACACGGAGGTTGAATATGATTGGCAGCCTTGCAAATCCAATCAGAGATTTCTGCATTGCAAAGTCAAAATGGGTCCAGCTGCATGTGAGGAGGATAGGTTTAGCTCGGGCCAATCTCAAGTTTCTCAAGTTTCTTTATTAGTTGTCATACAGAAGTACAGAATACTTTTATACAAAATGTAACATAAAGAAGCATTTTGTATAAAAGTATTCTGTACTTCTGTATGACAACTAATAAAGAAACTTGAGAAACTTGAGATTGGCCCGAGCTAAACCTATCCTCCTCACATGCAGCTGGACCCATTTTGACTATGTGAAAGTTGAGACTATGAGAAAGTTGTTGTTTAGTAGTTAGTAAGCTGTACAGCTATAACAAGTCAGGCTAAATTAAACTTTGCGCCAACATTAGGACCGAAGTATAAACCAGCAACTGAGCAACATGAAGAAGTGGATTTATGCATCTGGATCAGAAAAAACGTTGTGGATGAAAAAGTAAGTAGGCCACAGTGCTTGTATGCTAACAGTAGCTAGGCAGCTTAGCCTACATCACAATGATAATCACCAAGCTAACTTACTGTACACACTGTAGGGCTGGGCAATTAATCGAAACAGAATCGCGATATCGATTTATAGACCTATGCAATCTAATTTCTAAGTTATGACTATTTTCTTTTATTAAAAAAAAGTTTTTTTTGTTTTGTTTTTGTTTTTTTATTATTATTTTATCTGGGTTGAACATGATTTGTGGAACTCCCTCTGGTGTTGTGGTCGTGGTATTCACTGACCTTTGGGAAGTATTTCGACATGCACATGGGTATCTTAGTGGTGTAGTGTATCTTGTAGACCAGGCCCATTGCAAGTTGCTGTACTCTGTCGTCTACTCTAAGCCATCCTAGGTTGTCAAAGTGGACAGGGGTGAGGTGGGTTTTAGGAGTAAGGTCAAGCAGTAGTCTGACCAGTTTGTTTTGTGATGTTTGTAATCTTGTTTTTAGTGCCTTTGAGGTGCTTTGGTACCATGAGGTGCAAGCATAGTCGTAGTACCCTTGAATGAGTGCTCCTGTTAGAGTCTTCAAGGTATTCTTGTTTACCAGAGAGGAGATCCGGTACAGGAATCTAGTTCGTTGGTTGACTTAGTTTTATTACATTGGATCCCATTTTGTCACAGGAAAGATTTGCCTCTATAGGATGGAACCCAGGTAGGTAATTTCATCTTTCCTTTTAAGATAAGATAAGATATTCCTTTATTGATCCCCTTGGGGAAATTCAGGCATCATAGCAGCATGGGGGAAGGGGGGGGGGGTACAGGTAGTGAAAACAACACAAGCAGTGTAAACAAATAGGTCAATATAATTTACTATCTAACTAACTGAAATATACATTTTTCATTATTCACAGTATCACAGTATCCACATAAGGTGCAGTATGCATAAGGTAGTGTTATTGTCCTACTTGGGTTCCTATTAGTTCTAGGTTGATGTCTGGCAGCAGTCGCTGCCCACTGTTGTGGAGCCTGATGGCCACTGGTATGAAGGACTGTCCGAGGCGGTTAGTTGAGTGTCGGGGGGGTATGAGTCTGTGGCTTCCTTGTCACCTTCACCTAATATGTTTTGATCTGGTCAGGTGCGCTGTCACCTAAAATGTTTTGATCTGATCAGGTGCGCTGTCACCTAATATGTTTTGATCTGGTCAGGTGCGCTGTCACCTAATATGATTTCATCTGGTCAGGTGCGCTGTCACCTAATATGTTTTCATCTGGTCAGGTCCGCTGTCACCTAATGTTAATATGTTTTCATCTGTGTCCACTGACCACTGACACACAGTGGGGGATGTTTTAAAAATATTATTTAATATATAATATAATATAATAATTTGTGCTTCACCTAAAAATTTGGTCAGCAGCCTCCACTGATATCCACCCCTGTCCATTCATGCCTCTGGGCACCAGATGCCCTGCCATACACACATACAGCAAGCAAATGCAACAGGATATTCCCAGACTCAAATGCAACATTCCCTTTTTTAAACAAAACATCATGCACACAAACAGCTACAGTAGGACAACTCCATTCTCATCCGACCAGCTGATAAAGGTGGAGCTGTAGTTGTCCTTCACACTACACACACTGACTACCAAGCAGAAGCCATGTCACAGCTGATACCAGTACATGGCATGTATAGGTCGGTGGTACTTGGAAATTGAGCAACAGACCCAGTACATCCACTTGCAATATCATCAAACCGGTTATTGATGATGCTCTCAAATAAGACAATAAAAAACCTTTATTAGCCCCTGTAGGGAAATGCATGTGTCAATGCAGTAACAGCATTGAGAATAAGACAAAGGAGAGGTACAGGTGGGAATAAGAAACTAAATACGAATAAAATATATAGTAATACGATCAAGTAAACACAGCGCTGCTTCCTCTTAAAATATCTTGAGCGAGTGACTCGTGAAGCATAATTATGAATACTCAATAATAATCAATGAATAATGAATAATATAAATATGTGTGTATGTACAGCCCACATTGGTATAAATATACAGACCTAACACTATCCTAAGTCGGCCTGGTACAAATATGCATAACTCCATACTATCCCAGGTCTACAAATCTCTATCCTATCTGCTTTGGTATAAATATACAGAACATAACTCTATTCTAAGTCTGCCTCAGTTCAAGTATACCTCTAAGCTAAGCCTGGTACAAATATAACTAACTATCCTTGGTCTATTACTGGCACAATATTATATATAACTAACCTAAGTCTATCCTGTGCAAATATACAGTACTCCATACTAAGTCAACCCCAATTTTGTATTTACTCCCACAAATCCACAGGAACAAAACCCAGCCTAATTCACTAACATTCTCGTAAGTTTCCTCATAAGAAGTTCCAATTTGTATACAGAAATTCCCAGCCAGTTACTTATGAGGGCATGAAGGACCGTGTGCAAACAGATTCAACTGCTCCTTATATCGGAAAGGGGAGATTTGCGAATTAATTAATAGTATTTATCATTATTATAATTATTTAAATTTAATACATCTCCCTGCTACAATACATCTCTTAACCTTGTTCTACCTGTATATATATACCTGCTACACCTCTTAACCTTGTCTACCTGTATATATACCTGCTACACCTCTTAACCCATTGAAACCAGGAAACACGTGTGTGTATATGCAGGATATATAATGCATTATTAGAATGCGTTTTAGGTCTAAATGTTCTACCTGTATATCTCCCTGCTACACCTCTTAAACTTGTTCTACCTGTATATATCTCCCTGCTACACCTCTTAAACTTGTTCTACCTATATATCTACCTGCTACACCTCTCAAACTTGTTCTACCTATATATCTACCTGCTACACCTCTCAAACTTGTTCTATCTATTATCTACCTGCTACACCTCTCAAACTTGTTCTACCTATATAGATGGAGTTAAGTGGGGATAGGGGGAGGGGTTGATATTACTGGTCACACCTCAGCCTCCGGAGAAGAGGTCTTGAGAAATTCACTGTATAATAAGTTACTAAACTCCAACCCACACATTAGACCAAAACAAAAAATGTAAACAAAGTACAATACAGTACCAAACAGGGCTTTTTTCCTAGAGGTCGCCATTTAACATTACATTACAGAGCATCTTCAGAGCATTTTTTTCAGAAATTACTTTCAGAATTTAATCAAGGGAATATTACCTAGACATTATCTAGACAGCACACCTAATTATCTAGAATAGATAGACAGAACACTTCATTTTCTACATATTATCTCTAGACAGAACACTAAATGATCTAGATATTACAGAACACTTACCGAGCTGTTAATTATCTAGATATTATCTAGACAGAACAATTCATTATCTAAATATGACAGAACACTTACAGAGCTGTTAATTATCTAGACAGAATACTTACAAAGCTGTACTGCAGGCTTTGACCATTGGCAGCAGTCCCAGAAGACCCTCCTCTGATGCAGAATATTTCTTCAGGTCAAACTCATCCAGTTTCTTTTCTGATGTCAGGCAGAAATGGCCACTTTTATTCAGCAGACAGATCATTTACAAAAATCAATCACCACTAGAGTCTCTCCACCTACTGTACATTAGGATCAATTAATTTAGAATTCATATTTAATTTACCAGTTTCAATGGGTCCAGATGCTTTGGAGGTTGATCCTGTCTCATCCCTGACTGCTGGAGAACAATTAAGACAAAATAAGTAAGAACACATCTACACAGAACAGAGAAGACAGCTGGAACACATCTACACAGAACAGAGAAGACAGCTAGAACACATCTACACAGAACAGAGAAGACAGCTTGAACACATCTACACAGAACAGAGAAGACAGCTGGAACACATCTACACAGAACAGAGAAGACAATTATTTATAAAATGTCTTGCTAATAATGTCCCACCATCAAACTATATTTTTTGTTTGTAAGATATAGCTATTATCTTATAAATGACAAGTTATTGCAAAACTGATCAGGCAGAAATGGCCACTTTTATTCAGCATACAGATAATTTACAAATATCAAAACCCACCACTAGAGTATCTCCACCTACTGTACATCAGGATCAATTCATTTAGAATTAATATTTTTAATTTACCAGTTTCAATGGGTCCAGATGCTTTGGAGGTTGATCCTGTGTCATCCCTGACTGCTGGAGAACAAATAAGACAAAATAAGTAAGAAGACATCTACACAGAACAGAGAAGACAGCTGGAACACATCTACACAGAACAGAGAAGACAGCTGGAACTCATCTATACAGGCTGACAAGAATACCTGTTTTTAGCTCTGCCGCCAGATCTTTCCTGCCAACCAGCTTCAGTATCTCCTCTGTAGTCTTCAGAGCTCCATCAGGACCATAGTTCTCCACCATCAACTCCACCAAAATGTATCTGATAGCGTTCTCTAGCCGGCATGTTGGGATGGGAATGTAGCCATGTCCTTCATCGTTCAAATAAAACCTGAACCCCACCAGCTGCTCCTCCTTCAAGTCATTCAGAATGGTGATGAGTTGATGTTTTACCATTGTTGATCACTGGAGAAACAGAACAGAGCTTGTAAATGTTCTCATCTTGAGACCCAAACTGAGTCAATTCAGTATTGAGAGTGTGGGATAACACCATTTAGATAGGAATAGAGTCAAATGACTTACTCAGTTAGTAAGGTTTATTAACCAGATCAATCAAATCATTACAACAATAGATAATGTGGCTGGAGATCTCACCTAAACAGACCAGCTCCGTCAGTCAGGAAAAAAGATCCCGCTCCCCAGTTGGGGGAGCGATTAAGTACCAGGTGAACAAAGGGGGAGGTTTGGAAGGGAGGGGGTGTTGTTTACAAACAGGTTAAGAGGTCTTGGCGATATATTCCACAAGAGCTCGGATCCAAGCTCTTTCATTCATTCTAGTTTGTTGTGTCAATTTCAAAGCTATTTTCTATCAACAATGCAGTCATTAGAAGTGTGCATGTTTGTTTGAATTATGACCAAGATGCATGCTCTTAATTAATGAATTGGGCAATAAAGAATTAGAATCTGAATATATACTATGAGTAAAGTATAGTAAACAGTATGCACAGGTGCAGTATACACAAGGTACCATAACTGGCATGACATACGTCATAGTTATACATTGTAGTCTGTGGTGGTAAGAGTCAGACACACTTAGTAGGGTCTATAGATAAAGACATTATATAGCTAATACGTTGAATACGACGTTCGAGAGACTGGTCCTGAGACACCTCAAGCTGCTGGTGCATGACCCCCTTGAACCCCCTGCAGTTTGCATACCAGGCAACCATCGGGGCGGAGGACGCCTTCATCTACATCAGGGGTCAGCAACCTTTTTGACATGGAGTGCCTGTTTGAAATATAGTTGTAACTAGTGTGCCTCAACAATATTCCATGCATCGTTTTTTTTTTCTTCTCATAATCAGGTCTTTTTAATAATAATTTTTACATTATTACATCATTATTGTTATTATTAACAATATTATTATGATAGTTGTATCAACCCTAAATCTGAGTTGGGGGGGGGGGAATGCAATGCAGACAAACAGCTGCATACAGTGCGACCATTTCACTCACATTTGCCCATTCATTTTTGGACACATCACACACCATTGGTGTGTGTACTGTACGTGTGCTGTCATAGCTCCACCTACAGGCCTAATGGAGAACACCAGGATGTGAATGGAGGGTGAATGTGAGGTATATCGTGTAAATACGTTTTGATTGATCGCAAGACTACACTGTAAAAAAAATATAATAATAAGTTAACAGAACTTAAAAATATTGAGTTCAGTTACTGTTGTGAAGGGCCAGATTAAACCGAATATATATATTTATTTATATATATATATTTAATTGTATTTGTATATTCTCTAATATTCCCTGATATCCCTTGTATATTCCTTGTACAATATGCATTGAATATCCATTCTAGCCTACTGAACATCCCATAATAGTCTCCATTCTACTATTGGTCGAGACCTTGGTGCCAGGCTGCCATACCCCTCAGACCCAGTTCAAACGTACCGCTCGACATGTACGAACAAGTCCTAGTTCCGCGTAGGAATTTGGCTACCGCACCACTAATGGGACTATTTGTTCATAGTGCGTATATATACTGCGCTACTAAAGTAGGACTTTCTTTTCAGTCCAGTTTCTTACCCTCCAATAGAGTCACAGACGTAAAGCCTCCCCGCGATGCCACGTGTGGGAGTAAGGCCAAGTTCGCCTACCATCGGTATTGAGACATCGTGTGTATTAATATTTGAATAGTCATATTTGGCAATATATCGTCGAGTTGGACGTAGTCTATTAAGCTAATAATAGTCTGTTAATATATAGTGCTTCGTGCGGTGAGAATACTACCGTAGTCAGTACCCCATCGTTTCGGGCAGAGAACTGGCTGCTTACCCAGGGTGGTTGACCCTATGTGAAGCTGCACCCGAGGAGCCCCAGAGCCGACGAGCGAGTGGACCTGTATACCGGATTATTCTACCGACGACAGCCCGCCTTCCCAGGCACGGATTATGCTTTGGATACTTTGATTATTCCATGGATAAAGACCCCCGACACTGCCGTGTGTTGGAACCCCCCCCCCTGGAGAGGACGCAAGGTGAGGAGACGCTCTGCAAGACGAGGTCGCTTCACGTCTCTCCCCCGTGGACCGGAGAGAGCCGGCCCACAAAGAGTCCACCTGCTTTCATCTGTGGTCCAAGGATCGCCGGCGCATTGAACGGCACTACAGTGGGTTCACCTGGGATACCCTTGGCCGGACGAGGCAGCCGGATTCTACCCCCCCCCCCCCCTCCTACTCCTGTCGGCTTACAAGCGACCGGATTAACCCCCTCTAGTGTATCCAGCCTATAATCATTAAAGTATCATTGCTGTTATTCCTTAACTATTCCAGGTCGTATATTTACCACCTGCGCCTTCAGAGATTGGACATTCTCTATTGATATACCGACGAATACTCCTTGCCATAAAAGTGCATACTATTTCAATTCATAAATGTAATTAAGTGATTAAGTGCTTACTCTACACACCATCGCTGTGTAGAAATAAAGACCTGTTTCTAATTCGTACATTTGTGTTGGATCCGTTTCATCTACGTGAGAGTGTTCATGATAATATATTTATGCCGTGTACTGGGTGGCCGAATATTAAGTACAAAGGTAGTGGTAGTAAGTATCATATCTAGTAATACAGTCAGGGAATTGTACCCCTCAGTTACAATTGGTCCTTCGAGCCGGAGGGTAATTAGTGTAATATTAATATAGTGTTATTAATATTGAAATGGCCTATGATGAACACTCCACGAAACGATCCTCCTAACCAACGCCCGCAGCGCGAACGACGGCTCCCTCAGTACTTAGAGGCTTACGCTGTCAGTCAACAACCTAGTCTTCTACTAACAGTAAACGCGGTAAAACTAGAAAGTAAAAGTATGTCTAACCCCAACGCCCAGACTACCCCGACCATAGAGGCCCCTACGGGCTCTAATGTAACTGACCAAGTTCACGGTGGGGACCAGTGGGAACCAGACATGACTTCACACCCCGCCAGTACTGAAGAAGTAGTCCCCGATGAGTCCCGGGAGGAATACAACGCTACCGAGAGAGAACTCGGCACGGAAGAAGACGGGGAGAGCACCGTGGAGATAGAGCTCCAAGGCTCCGCAAGGAGTACCCCGAGGGAAGGCTCCCCTATACAACCGCCTTCTCCCAGCGAGGCAGAGAGGACCCTACAGCAGGCCTTCCTCATCAGCCTGAACGCCGCTGCTGAACGCGACCGACTGCAGATCCAGCAGCGAAGCGAAGAAGAGCATATACGTCTAGAAATAAGACGCATTCAGATGGAAGAGAATGTGGCCCGAGACCGAGCAGACAGCCAGCGAGCAGCTGCTGGTGCTCTACGGGACGCAGAGCGCGACAGACAGCAAGCGCAACTAATAGAACAGCTGATCAGACGGACAACACCCTCTCCCTCCGCCAGAGGCTCCAGGAACTCGTCTAGACACACCTCCAGGGCGGCATCCCCTAGCCGAGTAAACAACCCTGAACTTGACCAACAGACGAGGTCTATACCCCCCACAGACCACCTCCCCCCACCGGTCCAAGCGAGACCTAGCAACCGGGAAGGAGCAGCATATCCTGTGGAGAGGCTAAACCAGAGACTACAAGCACTGGATGACCTAACTGCAGACGAAGAGGAAGAGGAGGAGAACCACGCCCGAAGACAGCACAGTACTCTACCGGACCAGGAGGTCTGGTACAGCCCAGGCTATACTCCCGCGGAGCTGCGCTACAGACCCCCGACTCTATACACGGGTGAGCACGACGCACGACCCGCACCGAGGAACAGCACCTGGACAAGCGGGCCATGGTACACTGCCGGTACCAGCCCATACCAAGGAGCGGGAGGAGACTCGCCTAGGAGGCCTCTCCCCCAACGCTCGCCGATGTATCCACAGTCAGCGTCATACATTGGCACGCCTATGGTACCCGACTTCACCCAAGAGAACCGGGCCCAGTATACAGAACTCCGCATGTGTCTGGAGACCATGTTGGTGGATGTATTGGATGAACGCCACAAATACGCCATCCTACTGCAGCACTTAAAGGTACCCCGCGCACATAATATAGCGCTCGCCTACGCGACTTCCACCACCCCATACACAGCAGCGCTGGTAGCATTGGACCAGAGGTATGGGCGCATATGGGATTACGTGATCCAGGAGATCCGACACATCGACCGCTTACCCCCAGCAATAGACAATCGAGCACTGGACGACCTGTCCATCAGAGTGCAGTCCCTGGTAGGGATGTTGGGAGCGCAAAGAGAGAAGGGGAAGTATGAACTTTACGCCAACTCAAATGTGGAAAGGATTCTGGAGAAGCTGCCGCCCGCTCGTCAGGAGCGCTTTAGGCGGCAGAGGGACGACAGAGATCCGAATGGCCCCGAACCGAACCTCCTCGATCTAGCAGACTTCCTGGCGAGAGAAGTCAGCAGCCTACGGCTAGATACATTCGGACGGAGCACCCCTGGCTCCAGAGAAGGAACCAGACGACTAAATGATGGAAGAAGATCGGTGACTGTGATGCACCAATCGGAGTCAGTACCGAGCAGCAGGAGCCACAGTACCCCCTCCAGAACGGAGAAGTGGAAGATAGTGTGCCCCTACTGTGAGAAAGAACACTGGCTAGCGCAATGTGACTCCTTCCCCAAGCTGAACGCGGAGGAAGCAGGTCAATGGATAAAGTCCAACAAGCGCTGTTTTCGCTGTGCGCGCTCACACATGGCAGCCGAATGCCGCTTAAAGAAAAGGTGCACCAAGTGCGATGGAGCCCATCTGGACATACTTCACGACAGTAACAGACGGCGCCCTTCACCTGCACCATCCAGCCGCAAAGCGAGCGTCATGTACATCGATCCCGCCAGCAGCAGTGGAGCCCGAGTACTCCTAAAAGTAGTGCGTGTGACACTAAGCTACCAGAATAAAGTCCTGGACACTTACGTCGTCCTCGATGACGGGTCAGAGAAGACCCTGCTGCTCGCCTCCGCTGCGGCCCAGCTAGGGCTGCGGGGAAGCGAAACCCAAATGACAATTCGGACAATAAGACGAGATTTGAAGACGATAAAGGGCGAGAATGTCTCATTCTCTATCGCAGCAAGCGGCCAGCCTGAGCGACGGTACCAGATTGCAGACGCTTTCACCAGCCAAGAAATAGGACTGTCGCGGTACACATACCCCGTCGCCAAGCTGATGGAGAAATATGCACATCTGCACAAGTTACCGATCCCGCTCATAGACAATGCTATGCCGACCCTGTTGATAGGCTCCGACCATGCAGACCTCATTGTCCCGATAGACCGGGTTCATACCGGACCCCGAGGCTGCCCTGCAGCAGTCGAGACCCGTTTGGGATGGACTCTCCAAGGCCCGCTCGCCAAATCTCTCAACCGAAGTACAGCCACTAGATGTCTCCACTCCCGAGTCACAGAGGGAGAAACCGCACTCCTGCAACACGTAGAGCGGCTATGGACCTTAGAACAAATGCCCTTTAAGAATGGAAAGAAAGACATTCGCTCTAAAGATGACATTTACGCAATTCACCTCCTCGAGACAGGGACCAAGAGAGTCCCGGTCAACGGCGTGTTGAGATACGCCACGCCACTCCTGCGGCGAGAAGGAATGCCTACTTTCCACGCCAAGACAGACGCCACAGAACGGTACCTGCTGAACACGGAGCGGCGCTTAGCCAAGAACCCCGCCCAAGAGGGTGTATACCGCGCTGAGATTGAGAAGCTCATCACAGCGGGACACGTCACAAAGATGGACATTAAAGAGGCTGACCAGACCACTGAATCGTGGTACGTGCCCCACCACAAGGTCCATCACAACGGTAAAGACCGCATAGTATTTAACTGCAGCTACCAGATCGGATCCCAAAATCTGAATAAAGAGTTACTGCCCGGTCCCACACTCGGCCCCTCCCTACTCGGCGTTCTACTCCGCTTCCGCCAGGAAAAGGTGGCCATCAGCGGGGACATTAAAGGAATGTTCCTGCAGGTGAGATTAGTAGAGGCGGACAAGCCCCTGTTACGGTTCCTATGGAGAGAGAAGCCAGGAGATGAGCACCCAGCCATCTACCAATGGGAAGTCCTCCCCTTCGGAACGACGTGCAGCCCCTGCTGTGCGACATTTGCACTACAGAAACATGTAGCAGAGGACCCAGCAGCGGACGAAGAGGTCCGACACAGCGTAAAGAACAGCTTCTACGTAGACAACTGTCTACAAAGCCTTTCAACCCAGGAAGAAGCCGAGGCTCTCCTGATTAAACTCCGCGCCTCATTGATCAAAGGCGGCTTTGATCTCAGGCAGTGGGCCAGCAGCGATCCGCAAGTACTGCGGAGCCTCTCCTCCGAGGACAAGGCAGCCAGCAGCGAGACCTGGATGGCTACAATCCCGGGAGAAGCCCAGGAGATGACCCTGGGATTGGTGTGGCGATTCAAAACAGATTCGCTTCACTACAGACACAAGCCCCTGACTACGGAGCAGGGAAGGCCGGCGGCGGCGCCGACCACCAGACGGAGTGTGTACACAACACTCACCCGACAATATGACCCGCTAGGATGTATTCTACCGTACACCACCAGGGCAAAAATGATTGTACGAGCATTGTGGGACAAGGACCAGGGCTGGGACGACCCCATTCCCGCACACCTTGCATCCACCTGGAGAGAGTGGCAGATGGAGCTCCACTCACTCCCAGGCGTTAATATGCGCCGAAGCTACTTCCCACCCACGGTGAGGCCAGAGACATGTAAAATGGACTTACACGTCTTCAGTGACGCCTCAGAGGTCGCATACGGATCAGTAGCCTACTTGCGGGCCCAAGACCAGGGGGGAGAGATCTACACAGCATTTGTCCTCGCCCGCTCGAGAATAGCCCCACGCAAGCAACAATCTATCCCACGTCTAGAGCTCTGCGCAGCCCTAGCCGGAGCGCACCTAGCCACGCTCATCCAACGTGAGCTCACCATACCGGTGTCTAGAACAATCCTGTGGTCAGAGTCCACGACGGTACTCGCCTGGATCAAATCGGACTCATGCAAGTACAAAGTCTTCGTGGGAGTCAGAGTCACCGAGATTCAAGACTTAACCGAAGAGTTAACCGGAGAAACAGAGTGGCGCTACGTTGATACAAAACAGAACCCAGCTGACGTCATCACCCGGGGGATGCCCCTGGATGACCTCACCCGTCGCAATGTCTACAGTGACGGCCCGCATTCCTAAGACTCCCGGAAGGACAGTGGCCCATGCCTATCCAGAGGGAAGCAAGTCCAGAGGAGGTGGAAATTAAGAAGTCTGTGTTCTGTGGATTGAGCACCGTAGCCTCCACCGACCCTAACATAGACGATTGCACGTCCATAGAGAGTGCACAACAAAGAACATTCCTGCGGTACCACCCGGAGTGCAAGTCCCCCGCTGATATGTCAGCAGCTAACTACGAGGAAGCAGAATTGCTTCTACTGCAGCGAGCCCAGAGAGACTCGTTCCCCGATGAATTGGCCTGTCTACAGGGAGGAAAGCCCGTCCCATCCGACAGCAGATTAATTCACCTGGCCCCCGAGAGCGACGCTCACACCCTCATCAGAGTGGGTGGTCGCCTACGCAGAGCCCCCAATCTACCGAATGACATTAAATACCCGATCGTATTGAACAGCCGACACAAGGTCACAGAGCTGATTATAAAGAAATACGATGAGGATGTACATCACGCAGGAGCAGAAAGGGTCCTCACGGAGATTGAGGGAGTACTTAACTCGAAGCCCCTCGGATATGTCTCCAGTGATGTGGCGGATATCGACCCAGTTACCCCCAACACACTCCTGATGGGGCGGCTAGATCCTGCATTACCACAGACAATGTACCGGCCTGAAGAAGCGAACGGCCGACGAATGTGGAGGTACAGCCAAGTATTAGCTGACAAGTTTTGGAACAGTTTCCTACTGCACTACCTACCGTCTCTACAGACCCGCCAGAAGTGGGTAAAGGAGAGAGACAATTTGACAGAAGGAACAGTCGTCATGATTATTGATCAATCACTGCCCAGAGCTATGTGGCCGGCCGGCCGCGTAAGCAAAGTGATCACCGGTGCCGACGGCAAGGTCCGAGCAGCTGAAGTGCTCGTCCAGGGTCGCACTTACACCCGTCCCGTGGCGAGGCTCATAGAACTGCCTCGACTCCCAGACACAATCGATGATGACCATGACCCTACAACCCTATGACTTTGTGAAGTTGACTGACCCCTACAGCAAACCCTTATGTGTAAATAGACAACGCGATTAATCTGTCTCTGTTTAACTGATTAGGTCTGGGACCTATTCAGGGGGTGGCTGTTGTGAAGGGCCAGATTAAACCGAATATATATATTTATTTATATATATATATTTAATTGTATTTGTATATTCTCTAATATTCCCTGATATCCCTTGTATATTCCTTGTACAATATGCATTGAATATCCATTCTAGCCTACTGAACATCCCATAATAGTCTCCATTCTACTATTGGTCGAGACCTTGGTGCCAGGCTGCCATACCCCTCAGACCCAGTTCAAACGTACCGCTCGACATGTACGAACAAGTCCTAGTTCCGCGTAGGAATTTGGCTACCGCACCACTAATGGGACTATTTGTTCATAGTGCGTATATATACTGCGCTACTAAAGTAGGACTTTCTTTTCAGTCCAGTTTCTTACCCTCCAATAGAGTCACAGACGTAAAGCCTCCCCGCGACGCCACGTGTGGGAGTAAGGCCAAGTTCGCCTACCATCGGTATTGAGACATCGTGTATATTAATATTTGAATAGTCATATTTGGCACTATATCGTCGAGTTGGACGTAGTCTATTAAGCTAATAATAGTCTGTTAATATATAGTGCTTCGTGCGGTGAGAATACTACCGTAGTCAGTACCCCATCGTTTCGGGCAGAGAACTGGCTGCTTACCCAGGGTGGTTGACCCTATGTGAAGCTGCACCCGAGGAGCCCCAGAGCCGACGAGCGAGTGGACCTGTATACCGGATTATTCTACCGACGACAGCCCGCCTTCCCAGGCACGGATTATGCTTTGGATACTTTGATTATTCCATGGATAAAGACCCCCGACACTGCCGTGTGTTGGAACCCCCCCCCCTGGAGAGGACGCAAGGTGAGGAGACGCTCTGCAAGACGAGGTCGCTTCACGTCTCTCCCCCGTGGACCGGAGAGAGCCGGCCCACAAAGAGTCCACCTGCTTTCATCTGTGGTCCAAGGATCGCCGGCGCATTGAACGGCACTACAGTGGGTTCACCTGGGATACCCTTGGCCGGACGAGGCAGCCGGATTCTACCCCCCCCCCCCCCCCTCCTACTCCTGTCGGCTTACAAGCGACCGGATTAACCCCCTCTAGTGTATCCAGCCTATAATCATTAAAGTATCATTGCTGTTATTCCTTAACTATTCCAGGTCGTATATTTACCACCTGCGCCTTCAGAGATTGGACATTCTCTATTGATATACCGACGAATACTCCTTGCCATAAAAGTGCATACTATTTCAATTCATAAATGTAATTAAGTGATTAAGTGCTTACTCTACACACCATCGCTGTGTAGAAATAAAGACCTGTTTCTAATTCGTACATTTGTGTTGGATCCGTTTCATCTACGTGAGAGTGTTCATGATAATATATTTATGCCGTGTACTGGGTGGCCGAATATTAAGTACAAAGGTAGTGGTAGTAAGTATCATATCTAGTAATACAGTCAGGGAATTGTACCCCTCAGTTACAGTTACTGTGCATTAAGGTTTTCAGTTTTCAATCCATAATAAGTTAACAGAAAAATAAGTACACAACCACATTATTTCAACCTAATAAAACTATGTTTATTGTCATTGTTTTAAGAACACAAGTTGACTTGGTAATACTCACATTTTGAGAAAAAAAATGGCTTTTAACATGTGCAATGTTCAATGAAATAGAAAAATAAATAATACAATTTGTTGATTAATCCCACTGGTCACAATGGTGACCGTAATAATGTTTTTGTTATAAGGCTCTGCAAATGTTACTGAATGATGTAGCAATGTATTTCCAGCTAAATTGAAATGTTAAACAAATAAAGGGTCTCAATTAAATATGTGGTAGTAAAAATAACCTGTGGGAGGATTTCAACAAGATAAATGCGACAACAGTGCAAAATATTTCACTATAATATTTCAAAGCAAAAAAAAAAAAAAAAAAAAAATTATATGCTGCCCCCTGTGCCTATGCAAATGCCCCCCGCGTGCCTATGCAGGCACGCGTGCCTAGGGTTGCCTACCCCTGATCTACATGCTCCACAGAGCTTACACACACCTGGAGAAGCCACGCAGCTCAGTGATGATTATGTTCTTCGTCTTCTCCAGTGCCTTCAACACCATCCAGCCTTCACTGCTAGCGGAGAAGCTCTCTGTGATGCAGCTGGAGCACGGCTTGGTGGCCTGGATCAAGGACTACCTCACTGACAGACCGCAGTACGTCAGACTACAGGACAGTCAGTCTGACGTACTGATGAGGAACACCAGCGCCCCCCAAGCAACTATGCTGTCACCCTTCCTCTTCACCCTCTATACCTCAGACTTCTGCCACAACTCAAGCGGGTGCTATCTCTGATGACTCCTCCATCGTAAACTACATTACTGACAACGATGAGGAGGAGTATAGAGCCCTGGTGGAGAGCTTTGTGGGGTGGCGCGATAGCAACCACCTCCAACTCAACACCAGTAAAACCTAGGAGCTGGTGGTGGACTTCCAGAGGGGAAAGAAGAGGCCCCTCCCGATTCCCATCACCATCTGAGGGGATGAGGTGGAGGTGGTGGAGTCATATAAGTTCCTTGGGGTACACCTGAACAATAAACTGGACTGGTCGGACAACACAGAGGCCCTCTACAGCAGGGCTGTACGTTAACTTTTTTTGCACATAGCACTGGTGCTACAGAGGTTGATAGTTTTGTAGCACAGGCCAAAATCTTGTAGCACAAGTATAAAACGTGTTATATTTGTAACAGTCACAAATGTGCCTATTGTATTTGTGTTATTTAGTTGCAGTGCCATGTTTGGCTGTCATTTAGTATATCGCCATGTGTTATTATTACTATGATACTCTCATATGCTATTTTAAATTAATATCATAAACAACATAAGGAATATTAGCATAATTTTGAGTGGACTGAAGGAATGAGTCAGTGTTAATAGTTTTAAATGCAAATAATTTATTGAAACATAGAAGTGGGGTCGGTTGGGACACACACACACACACACAATGGGGGACCCTGATGTAAACAAGACAAACGTCTTTCTCTGGTCTGCATCCCCTTAACAATTGTGTGTATTGAGCCGTACTGTACCCATTCTGCAATCTGTTAAATAAAGTTTTCATTCATTCACACACACTGTTTCAACTCACCACCCCCGCATCATATTGTAGTCTTCTAGTCTGTCTTCAAACTTCCACTCCTCTCGAAACTTGTATTTGAATATCATCATTATCTGTCCATCCTCAGTTTACTATAATATACTCCTGTCCTGAGTCTTGACTAGTGACTTCATCGTCTTTCCAAACGCACGCACGCACACACACACAGGGAAGGGGAGAGAGTGCCCCCCCATTTCCCTTTCCACACTGTGTCTGCTGGCTCTGCCTGTGATCAGGATTAGCTTGTTAGCTTGCTAACGTTGTAGTGATTGTAATGGTACATAAACGTTAATTTCGGGCGATGTGCGCATAAAGGAATGGCGACGGTGCAAAGCATGTAGATGCATTTGACCCGTTGCGAGAAAGAAAAAACACCACGGACTTATTTCGGGACGTGTAGGCGCACTGCTGTGTTAACGTGCACCAACCGACCAACGCGCTGCTCTGCTTGCAGAAGCAGTGGCACGGATAGGGCGGATACGACTCGTCGAGTTGTCACAAGAGTTTTTTCAAAATAAGAGTATCATATGCACCTGAACGTTGCTAGCTTTCGGAGCCTAGCTGGAGCTGCGCGTGGGCAGAAATGAGACCCGCTACGGGATTTTCAAAATAAGAGTATCTATATGAACCGAATCCCTATCGCACCAGTGCTACTGAAGTAAATCCATCCATCGCACAGACAGCTGTTGCTGTAGCACGTGCGAGAGAGCAGGCTGTTCTTCCTGAGGACACTCGGGTCCTTCAATGTTTTCAATAGAATAGTCATTCTACCAGTCTGTAGTGGCCAGCGTCCTCTTCTATGCTGTGGCATGCTGGGGGGGGGGGGGGGAGGGCTACATCAACTCGAGGGACACCAACAAACTGAACAAGCTAGTGAGAAAGGCTAGCTCCGTGGTGGGAGTCGAGCTGGTCAGACTAGAGGTGGTGGCAGAGAGGGGGATGAGAAGGAAGCTGGCTGCTATCCTGGAGAATCCCTCCCACCCCCTCTACAATGAGCTAGTCAAGATGATAAGCACGTTCAGTCACAGACTCATACCCCCCCCGACACTCAACTAACCGCCTCGGCCAGTCCTTCATACCAGCGGTCATCAGGCTCCACAACAGTGGGCAGGGACTGCTGCCAGACATCCAACTACTAGGAACCTAGTAGCTGACCCCCACCTAAAAGGACAATATACTTACCTTATGCATACCGCACCTAATGTGAATACTGTATACTTCATCAGATCATATATTTAGCATTTAGCAGTTTAGCATTTAGCATTTTTAGATTATATATTAGATTAGATTTAGACTATTGGATTATTAGATTATATATTGCATATATTTAGCATTCTAGCATTTCTTTTTTTAGATTATATATTAGATTAGATTTCAATTATTAGATTATATATTGTAACTATATTTATTGTAGGGCAAAATTATTGAGAGGGCATACATACCCTCATCTCGTACCTTGTTGCCCATATGCGCATCCACTGTACTATAATTCTGTGACCTGTACCTGTATGTCTTCCACAACCTGTACCCCCCACCCCCTCCCCCATGCTGCTATTAGGACTGGACGGTATGGTCTAAAATGTATGTCACGGTATCATTTGAAGCATATATGGTAACAATATATATCACGTTATATTCATTTATCTTAAAATGTCTATATAAATGCTTCGGAAGGGGTAAAACACTGGCAGCTATTACTGTACTCTTGTATTACTAGGACATATTTCACATAGTACAGAGGTATTTTAAGAACATTTATTGTGCAAAACTGCAATAAACAAATGCAAAACCTTTTCTAAAGTTACTTCCATCTCTGAATATTTTTTTCTTCATGAAATACAATCAAATCAAGCGGCCCAAAGTGAAAATAAAAACTACTGCAGGATAGGAGGTTTCTTTCCCTCAAACAACTCAAACACAATAAAACTCCCACATAACTTAACTTTAGTGTACATGTTTGACAACGTAGAGAGAGAGCGAGAGAGCGTGATGTAATATGTTTGAGTTTGAGGTTAGAGCATCCTAAGTTGCCGTAGTTGATGATGTCACATCAGGATGTCATTGTCAACACACAGAGTTGGAAACAAAAGCAGCCCGATGGATAACGCGATATAAAGAAACGAATAGACAATAAATGTGAAGTTATCTTTGAACCTCTGTTATATACTCATACTGGCCAATCGCGTCTCGCTCTTCGCCATAGAGATATACCTCATCTCCAGTACCTACTGTACTTCATTAACGAAACAAAGCACCCATGCACTTGACCAGGCCCCGCCCCAGTGTACCCCTATAAGGCACCAGGCATGGTCACACTCGCCCTTCCTCTTTTTTCGTTTTCCATCATGGACGTGCATTGCATCCCATGTAACTAGCTGTTATGAAATGCAGAGAGAAATTGAACAATTTGGTTTTTCGCCGGAGATTTTTTCCAGCCCCTGGAATCTTCTCGGCATGTTCCAACGGCACGTCAGGTCTGTCCTGGGGTTTCCTCGTCTTTTGACAGCAGATCGAGGGACGTCGCGTGATGTTTAGCTATCGGGCTAACTCGCGCTCAGGTAGGCTCTGTGCCATCAGGCATTAATGTTGGCGTTAGTAATACTGCTTGTTGTCCTGTGAGACAACCGAGTTGTGTATCGGCGCAATGGGCAGGATATCTGGGTAAACGTGACTCTGAGTTGGACGTTTTCCCGGCTATCCTGGAGCGCGCTGCTAATGCTAATGCTGTAATGCTGGGTCACTGTTCCACTGTTCCCCGCTGTGGGATGTCACCGCTTTCCCCTCCTCTTAACCGGTTCATTGATGAAGGTCAGTCGGTAGCTAATGTGGGGGGTTTTGCTGAGACTTATTTGCCCTTTTTACATGTAAATGGGCTGACAACAGGGTGCAAGGCAGGTGTGCTTTGGCTTGAGAGCCAGGTAGCATCGATCCTTTGCCCTGGTGGGGTTGAACGGTGTCCCACCCGGAAGCCGACACTTGAGAGCAAGTCGGCCCGGCAGGTGGCAGTATGGACTGATGATGTTTATACCGCCATAGGATGGAATTTAGCTGCGGCCAGTGTCGTGGCTCAGCTGATTGTTTTTCTGTCCACATTGACGTCGGGTAGTGGGGCTGCAGGGCCAGCCGACGCTGAAAACATTGTGTGTGTTTTTGGGGTTATAGAAATCTTGAATCAGTCGCAAGCTATAACCGCAGGGAGGATCAGGATGCTATCAACACATATTAATAGGCATCTCTGGTTGGAGCAGTCTTCCCTTGGGGAGGAGGAAAGGTTTCTTCTCCTTAAGGTTCCTCTTTCCGCGGAAGGACTTTTTTGTCGTTCTGCGGAAACGCGGGGGCGGTATTTGACCTGGGCCCCACACCGCAGGGTTAGAAATTAACATTGTTTTTCAAGGGCTTTTTTTGCCCCCCTTAATTGATTTTCGGGGGCTTTTTTTTGTATTTCGGGGGCACTGAATTTTTATGATAAACGGTAGGTGTGGGACGGTTCACAAGATGGACGGTTCGGTTTGTATCACGGTTTTGGGGGTCACGGTTTTCAGTTCGGTTCGATATACGTTAATTTTTATTTAAAAAAAATAACACTCAAATCTAAACATGCTTCTCATTTATATATATATATATAAAAAAAGGTTTACAGTGTTAGTGTTTACAGCCTTAAATAATGTTTGGCACACAAAGACCGAACTGACTGAAAAATATAGGCTACATTTGTCAAAGTATTAACTTAGTGCAAACAAACAATATGCTCAGCCAGCACTAGACTTTCCTTTCTATAATATAAACACAAAAAAACAATGTCAACCATGTTTAAATTCCCTGATTGTCAGTTCTTAATGGAAAGATTCGTTTTCTGCTTGAAATTATTATGCATCTCTACATTTATTTAGACTAACATTATTTAAATATTGAGTGCAACTGTGGTGTATTACGTAATTCGGTGAGTTGGAACTATCTATTGGTTGGCGCCGGGTCCCCACAGACATTTTAGCGTGTGGCACCTTCAGCTCCGGTAACGTTAGGAGGAGAATAGATCATAACATCAACAAGCAGCACGGAAGCGGCAATAGTCCCGGTTGGAGTTAGTAAACACAGTTGTATGTTCGCCTTCTTGGATGTTGAATAAACGCCTATCATTGTCTTTAAACACCCCGCCTCTCAGACTCTGATTCCCTCCTCTGCTAGCTTGTAGCTACAATAACATTTCATTGACCTTATTAGCTGGGGCTAGTGCTACCATAGTTAAAACGTGCGTTGTATTGTACAAACTGCTAACGCTATGGCAAGATGTGTGTATGCCTATGTAATGTTAATGGCTATGTTTTTAAAGTCGTAATGAAGATTGATTTAGATTGTGCTTGCCATTTGTACACAAACTGACTAGCACCCATGGCTGCAGTGCTGCTGCTGCTGCTGCTGCAGCCAGTGCTCACCTCCCGGCTCCGCCAAATGAATTTTTTTATTTGCGCGTCATCTGAACCGTACGATAGACAGGCGCTCCATTACCGGATGAATATATATATATAATTAGTCAACTGTCGGGGCATTTTGTGCCCCCCTTAACTGATTTTCGAGGGCATTTTGTTCATTTTCAAGGGCATTATGCCCCAAGCCCCCGTTAATTTCGAACCCTGCCACACCGCCTCATGCCATGCAGCCAGAGGTGAGAGCACGGCCTCGTCAGCGACTATGGCGAGGCCCTCGACCAGCGGACATGTTTCCCCCATCTGAGGTACCCTGGGCTCTACGTCAACAGGTCTCCACAAGGCCGACAGCCTTGGCGGCTGAGGGATCGGCTACATTGGATGAGCACGGCCTAAGAAACCGTTGCCGTCCCGCTCTCCGATCACTCCCTCCCCCAACACCAGCGGAAAAGGGGCTCTGATTTGTTTCCTTTGGCTGCGGGCTGCGGGTCTTCATTGAAGCGCATGCGGCCCCACGTTTCGATTCTTATGGGGACAGGGGCTGACACCCAGTTGATGGCTGAGCTTGGGTCTGTCCGTGAGAATGTTGTGCTGTCATGCGGCTCCCTCGCCAAGTGTTCTGCATCTGCGATTGGGGAGCCTGGTGTTACGTCTGTCACCTTCAAAGGTTGTCAGCAAGGGGACTCAAGGCCTCTTCGAAAGAATGCTCAGCGCGGGTTTCCCCGACCTCGCCTTCGCCAGGCCGGGTATCACGTTAGTGCCTCCCACTCCAGAGAGGCCGGTAGTGGTCTAGCAGGCGCGCGTGATTTGGGTGGTAGTAATATCACTGCAGGGCTACGGTGTGTAGGAACCCATGGGGTCCTCACACCTTGCATGTCCAGCTGCAGAACAACCCCTCAGCGGTCCATGCTGGAGGGGTGTTCAGTGGGGGAACTCTTGTCACCTGGTATGATGTCAGCTTCTCCCGTATCAAACCGGCCCTTTCTGTCGGGGTCCCCCCTTGGGTGCGATTGCCTCGTGGGTTGTATCAGGGACCGATGTCCCGACTCCACGAAACGCCCTGCCCGCACGGTTAGCGGGTCCAGAGTTGGCTATGCATAGCGGGTGGGACCGGGCCGCCTATCTACAGTTCCTATCGGGCCAGCGCCAAATGGCGGCGGGTGCGCTTTGGGAGTATCATCACATATGGCTACAGCAGTGCCATATGTCCAAGTGGATGGAGATAACGTTGAGGTGGGGGCTTGCCTTGCATTTCGCACAACCCCACCCTCCGTTTTCAGGTTTGGTGCATACCCTCTTGTCAGGGTCGGCAGCAGTGACAGCTCTGGCTGACGAGATCCAATCTCTGTTGGCGAAGCAAGCCGTAGTCGTGGTCCGACGGGAGGACGCGATGTCGGGCTTCTACTCCCGGTATTTTCTGGTGCCCAAAAAAACGGGAGGTGTCAGACCTATATATATTGAAATTCTTTTATTGGGAAAACCACTTGAGATACAGTATCTCGTTTTCGAGAGGGTCCCATATTTTGTGCAATGTAACACATGACATACAACAACAACAAAAATTAAATAAATACAGGACATACAAAAACACAACAGAACAAGTACACATTGTAAGAGGATATGTCTCATTATAAGAGGATAAGAGGATATGTCTCAATCTCCATCATAAGAGGCCCACTCCCCGGCAGTCACATGACGCTGCCACCGCAGGGCAAACAAATATGCTTACCCCGCGATGACACCACCAGGCAGCCGCCGCGAGAAAGGCCCAACAAAACATTCAAAGGGTGAGTAGAATACAGGATGTAATAGAAATTGAGCTCCAGGACTGGCATGAGAAGAGGAGCAATCAACCTGCCCAACAAGCGCCCCAAATCAACCAATCGGCCCCCCCTGCCTAAAAATAGGAGTAGAGCCAACTAGCTAACCTGTAACACCCGCATAAAGGACGGCTGTGCCCCACGTCCCCTCACCAGCGCAGGAGCCCCACCAAGGAAGCATGTACACTTGCCAATAAAATTAGAACAAAGAGCATTTTTAAAGAGGTAAAATGAAGATATGGACCGAATGGACACCGGAAGATTGTTCCAGTCCGAAGGGGCTTTGAACATGAAAGATTTTTTGGCCATTGCTTTTGAAAATGGAGAAACTGTGAAAAAATACTGTACAGAGTGTCTTAGACGATAAGTGCAAGAGAAAGGGACCATCAACTGTTTCAGGTAAGCAGGATAGTCAGAATGGATACATTTGAAAATCAATTGCAGCCAATGTCTCTGTCTTCTTAAAGTAGGAGAAGGCCAGTCTAAGGTTTGATACATAGTACAATGGTGGGTTGTGAACGGACAGTCAAGAACAAATCTGCATAGTCTATTGTAAGCCACATTTAGAGGTGATAAATGGGTTTTGGAAGCAGCTTGATAGACAACATCCGCATAGTCCATTAATGGCAAAATAAGTTGTTGTGCAAGTCTCTTTCTAACAGTGAAGCAAAAACAATGTCTAGCTCTATAAAGGGCTCCAATGCTGCGATTCATTTTAATAACAGTAGAGGTAATATGGAAATTGAATGAGAGTTCGGGGTCAAGCCATACTCCCAAATACTTGATGCGTTCAACTTTATGTAGAGGTGTATTATCGGCACATAAGATAGCGCATGCCTTAGATTCGGTTGCCTTTAGTCTTTTCCGAGTACCAAAAATCATAAAGTGCGATTTGGTTTTGTTTAGTATTAGTTTATTTTCAGCAAGCCATTTCTGTAATGTCTTAAAGTCATATTGTAAGGCTGATTGAATCTGTGCTACATTATTTTTGGATGTATACAACACTGTATCATCTGCATAAAGATGAACGCTGCAATCAGAACAGACAGAAGGTATATTATTTATAAATATTGAAAAAAGAAGTGGACCAAGGGTTGAACCTTGCGGCACACCACGTTCTTGGACCATTGTATCCGATTTGAACCCTTGGATGACAACACATTGTTTTCTATTATGAAGGTATGTATTGAACCAGAGTAATGCATTGCGTGATAGGCCAACAGAGTGAAGTTTATCTAGAAGTAGGTGGTGGTCAACTAAGTCGAAGGCTTTGCTCAGATCGATAAAAATTGCACCAGTTAATTTACCATCGTTAGTTGCAGAAAATATGTCGTTTGTAAGCTTTAACAGAGCTGTTGATGTTGAGAATTTTGACCTAAAACCAGATTGATGAGGTGATAAAATATTGTACTTGTCAAGAAATTTAGAGAGCTGATTATATATCAATTTCTCAAACACTTGGCAATAGAACAAATAATTGCGATTGGTCTATAATTATTCATTTCAAGTGCATCTCCACCTTTATGCAACGGGGTAATACGAGAGCACTTCCATATGTCAGGCATTTCGAATGTGGACAGTGACATATTAAACAGATCACATAATGGGTACATTAGAATATGGGATGCAAGTTTGAGGAACTTAGGTTCTAAACCATCTAATCCAGGACCACCACTTACTTTTAGGCTATTGATGGCATCAAAGACTTCCACAGGTAAAATTTTCATAAAAGAGAAGCTATGATCAGGAGGCCTATTACTGAAGAGATCAGACACGGGATCGAGTGATGATGCAGCAGTGACGGATGAAAAATGCTGGATGAATGACTGTGCAATCAGCTGTGGATCTCGTATAATAGTGTTCACTTTTATCTGGTCAATAATATTATTTTTGGATACACCAGTTAAAGTTTTAATCTTATTCCAGAATTGTTTGGGATTTTTGAAATCACGAGCTAAGGAGTCCTTAAAATAATTGGATTTGGCATTTCTGACCATAGTCTTGCTAACATTTCTCAGCCGTTTATACTCCTCCCAGACAACTGGGTCCTTGTCTTTTCGGAATCTGGCCCAGACTCGATCCCTATGCCTGAAGCTGCTTATAAGATCTGGTGTTATCCATGGAAGATGACTTCCCTTAACTTTAACCGATTTTAGTGGAGCATGCCTATCCAACACTTCAGAAAATTCGGAATAAAAGAAATCCCAAGAGTCTTGAACATTTGGTATTAATTGATACCTATCCCAGACCCCCCGCCCCCACGCGCAGGCAAGCGGCAGCCGTCCCACGTCCCAAATGAAATCCAAGGAGCAAGCGGCAGCGCGGGCAACCAACTTGTGTACCAACCAACTTGTGTTCAGCTGCTGTACCAACCAACTTGTGTTCAGCTGCGGTAGAAGTTGAGCGCTGCTGACTGATTATTATGTTTCACGTTTTTAACAACCAACTACCAGATTCACTCGTCACTGTACCTCACCTCTGAAGTATAAACAAAGCCCATACAGTTATGAAATGCGCTGAACTAGAAAGCGTAACGTTATTATGTTTCGCGTTTTTAACAACCAACTACCAGATTCACTCGTCACTGTACATCACTTCAGCTCCAGCAGCAGCAGCGGCCGTGCTCCGTTGTAGGAAGCCCTTCAATGACAGCGCTCTCATATTTTGCGAATGCATAAACTATATCTTAAATTATGGCTATGTGTCTAATATGGCTGTCGCTTATCAATGACTTCGTGACAGCCATATTAAACACCCACTGTACATCAGTGTGGAACTGTACGCTGTAACGTTATGTTATTTCGCCCGTGGAGGCTGCTGAAGCGCCAGCGGGGCGACGCGGTGGTTTGTCCCCAGCTTCCGTGCGCCGCCCGCGGCTTGACTCGGTCCAACTCCAGCAGCAGCAGCGGCCGTGCTCCGTTGTAGGAAGCCCTTCAATGACAGCGCTCTCATATTTTGCGAATGCATAAACTATATCTTAAATTATGGCTATGTGTCTAATATGGCTGTCGCTTATCAATGACTTCGCGACAGCCATATTAGACACATCGCCATAATTTAAGATATAGTTTATGCATTCGCAAATATGAGAGCTCTGTCATTGAAGTGGGTGGTGGCAGCGTTACTAACAGTAGCGATTTTTATTGTTTTGTCATGACCAAACATAATCCCAACATAGATAGGAGGTGTACTGTATGTCAGTATGTTAGTTAGTTAGTTAGTTAGGCAGTTGGCGATAGCGATATGGCATTAACCAACAAGGGCATTAACGCAAACACAAGAACCTCTCGAGCACCTCTCAAACACAAGGACCTCCTCTCAGAGCACCTGGGGGAGCCTCATGCGCATGCGCGGCCACTCTGCCGCGTCTGCCGCGTCTCTCGCGTCTCTCTTGCCGCGAAGGCTGCCGCGAAGGGCGTGTGCTAGTGGCCGTGTGGCCAATCAGAGAAACGCTGAACGAAAAGCTGAACACAAGTTGGTTGCCTTTAATATCCACGCGTCCTGGCGGGACGGTTACAGCGCTGTATGTGATGTGCCTGCTCGGTATGATGGCATCTGCTCACTCTGTGGTCCCTCTTGGCCTCCTCTTCATGAGGAGGATACAGAGGTGGTTTTCCAGTATGAAAATAGACCCGGTGAGAGACAAGTGGAAACGTTGACGGTTCCCTTGTCGATACAGGGGGATCTCGCCTACTGGAGGAGGCCTGGTACCAGTATCAGAGGGGTCCCCATGGGCAGCAGGCGGTCACACGTCACAGTCTTCACCAACGCCTCCCTCACGGGATGGGGGGGGACGTGTCGGACCATCGCAGTGGGGGGCAGCTGGACGGTTCATGCTGCCCGGTCTGCTATGCACATCAATGTGTTGGAATTGAAGGCGGTCCTCCTGGTCCTCAAACGGCTCGGCCCCTTGGTGGGGGGCGAGCACGTGCTGGTCAGGACGGACAGCACGACGGCAGCGGCATATATCAACAGACAGGGTGGAGTACGCTCCATCCGTCTGTACCGGGCGGCGTTCGAGCTCTGGCTGTGGGCGTCTTGCAATCTGCGCAGCCTGACGGCACGCCACATCCCTGGCAGGGAGAATGTGGGTGCAGATGTGATGTCGCAGGGCGGTCTTCGTCGCGACGAGTGGGGTCTACGTCCAGACATAGTCAGACAGGTCTGGGACCGCTTCAGGGAAGCTTCGGTGGATCTGTTTGCGAGCAGACAGTCTCGCCAGTGCCCCTTGTGGTTCTCGGTCAGATGGGAGGACAATCCTCCCTTGGGGGTGAATGCTTTCTCGATGTATCCATGGCGGATTCTGTATGCTTTTACCCCCATACATCTGATGAGTTAGCCTAACGTAAATAGTATGAGCAAAACACGCAGCACATGTGCTGCTCCCGAAATGCTCCCGCTGTTTCTATGCAGTGAAAAGTGAAAGTGCTTTGCATCCTAGACTAATCATTCATTTACATGGTAAACTAACATTAGCGGCTATGACAGAGAGGAACAGAGAGAGAAGGGCACCACGGGTGGGGGCTATCGGGGGGGGGGGGGGGGGGGTGGCGTCAGAGACAGAGAGAAAATCGGACGGGTGGGGGCTATCGGGGCCGTCTCTGTGTGTGTGTGTGTGTGTGTGTGTGTGTGTGTGTGTGTGTGTGTGTGTGTGTGTGTGTGTGTTTGTGTGTGGGCTCTGGACGTTAGTAGAGTAGTATGGGCGGAGCTAAAGGTGGGGTGTGATGATTAAGGATGTTATTATTACTTTGCACCACTAGGTGTCAGTATGATAGGTTCTGATAAGTAGAACGACCATCAAGTAAGAACGACCATCTTGGATTCATGATAACATGTAACATGTGCTGTGGTAGTAAAATAAAGTACTGGTGTTCATGAGCAAGGACTCAACTCATAATTGAACCACAGAACAAAACATGGTACCAGGAGTAAAAACTACATTGTGACAAGTGGCATGGATTAGCCACCGGAGAGTTTGAAACGAACTGGAAATGTTGACAGCAACTGGCGTAACTTCAAACAGCAGTTCCAGCTGTACCTTGTGGCCTTGGGACTGGAAAGCAAGTTGGATTCCAGGAAGGTAGCATTACTTCTAACAATAGCAGGCCCACAGGCCATAGAAGTGTACAATACATTTATGTATGAAGAGGAAGCGGATAACATAAAATTGGATAAAGTGTTTGAGAAATTTGATGCTCATTGCTCTCCAAAAAATTATAAACATATGAGAGATATGTATTTCGTTCTCGGATGCAACAGCAAGGGGAACTTTTTGATTCTGACTGACCTGACCTGAAGCTTAAAGCACATTCATGCAACTTTTCAACACTGAGGGATTCCTTGACCAGAGACCAGATTGTTTTTGGAGTGGAGGATAAAAAGGTCAGAGAAAGGCTATTGAGGGAAACAGAGCTGACACTAGAAGGGGCCATCAAGATCTCCCAAATGCATGTGAGGACATTCAGTGAGATGCCAGCAGGCACAGAAAATGTGGGTCATGGGATGTGGGTGCCATTTCAAGCACAGGAAAAAGACACACAAAGACACGGCCTGCACAGCGGACAGGTGTTCAACTGCAAGCGCTGTGGCTCGCAGCACAAGCCAAGGCAGTGTCCAGCCTTTGGTAAGCAATGCTTTAATTGCCAGGGTAGCAACCACTTTGCTACACAGTGCTTCGCAAAAGGAAAAGAGAGGAGGACAGGAAGATGTGTAAACAGAGTGGAGGACACTGATCTGAGTGACTCAGAGAATGAGAAATGTTTTGTTGCCACAGTGAACAGTGAAGTGAATGCTATTAGAGAAGATAAATGGATAGCACCACTGTGGATAAACAGGACTCTAGTCACAATGAAATTGGACACTGGAGCAAAAGCCAACTTGATCAGCATGTCTGACATCAAAGAAATGAAAGATAAGCCAAATATAAGAAGACTACAATGGACAGAGGATTGACTGTCTAGGTGCATGCACGCTGAATCTAACAGTGGAAGAGAAAGTGCATCACCTATTCTTTTCTGTTGTTGCTGAAGGACTTGATTCACTGCTGGGTGATAAAGCCTGTGAAGACCTGGAGCTGATGAAAAGAGTGTATCGCATCAACACAGCTGTGAGTACACCAAGTGTGTAGCTTTCTATGGGGTGGTGGAGTTTAGCTGCACTTAAGTTCTGTGTGTTGTAAATAAGTTAATGTAAGTGTTGTTTTTATGCTGTGCGTTTATGTGAATGTTGATTAGTGAGTTATGATTATAATTATGTTTTCATTTCGGATGTATGGAGGTGCTTTATGCTGTGCATTTTTGTGAATGGAGATGTATTTTTTAATTCATGTGTGATCCGGGGCCTTAGCGAGGAGTGGGCTGTTATTGGTCGAGATACGTCACGTGGTGTCAGTGAAAGTTGTAAACAGGAAGTTGCGGGGAATTTGACAGCCAGAGAAGGGAACGAGAGGCAACTTGTGAGTGGATGTGAGAGTAAGCGATTTGTTTTCAGAATGATAGTAGTGTTGTGGTGGTTATTGACTGAGTGTGTTTTGTTTCAAGGTGTGTAACCTGTTGGAGAAAGAATTAAAAGCTTTTCACAACTGAGTGGCATCCTGTCCATCCCTTCACCCCAGCTGCAGGAGTAAAGCAGCACACCAAGTGATTCTGTTGACTCAATAGTACAGAACTTTGCAGATGTCTTCAAGGGTTTTGGTGTATTGCCATTCACATATAAAATCCAGCTGAAAGCAAATGCACAGCCAGTGGTGCATGCTGCACGAAGAGTTCCGGCACCACTGAGATACTGTGTTAAAAAAGAACTGTACAGGGTGACAGTGCTGGGGGTGATACAGAAGGTAGAGGAACCAACAGACTGGGTCAATTCTATGGTGTGCGTGAAGAAGAAAAATGGTGACCTGAGAATATGTATGGACCGAAAAGATCTGAATGAAAACATAAAGCGGGAACACTACCAGATACCCAAGCGTGAGGAAATCACCAGTCAGATGGTGGGTGCCAGATACTTCACAAAGTTTGACGCATCACAAGGCTTCTGGCAGCTGAAATTGGATGAAAGCAGCACCAAGTACTGCACCTTTAATACACCTTTCGGCAGATATTGCTTCCTCAGACTGCCTTTTGGAATCAGTTCAGCATCTGAAATATTTCACAGAGCAGTGGAACACATCATCGAAGGGCTGGATGGAGTTTGAGCCTATGTTGATGACATCATCGTCTGGGGCTCCACAGTCCAAGAACACAATAAGAGACTGACCAACGTGCTGGAGAGGATACAAAAGTATGGACTAAAGCTCAACAAGAGCAAATGTCAGTTTGGAGCTCAAGAAATCATCTTCCTTGGAGACAAGCTCTCTGCACAAGTTGTCCAGGCTGACCAAGAAAAGGTCAATGCCATACACAACATGCCAAGGCCCACCGACAAGACAGGTGTGCTACACATCATGGGAATGGTCAACTTCATAGGTCAATTCATTCCTAACCTATCTGCAAAGACAGCCTGTATTCGTGAGCAAAAAGGGGATGAGTTCAAATGGACATCCAAACATGAGCATGAGTGGCAGAGGCTCAAAGAGACACTGACAACTGCACCTGTGTTGGCATTCTATGACTCGACGAAGAGGATCAAAGTGTCGACGGATGCCTCCAAGGCCGGAATTGGAGGAGTACTCCTACAGGCTGAAGGTGAGCATTGGAAACCAGTGGCCTATGCATAAAAATACTGAAGGACCCACACCACCCGGGCAACAAGCACCTCGTGCGGCTGCGCTCGGGCAGGCGTTTCAGCGTCATGCCCACCCGGACTAACAGAATGAAGTTTAGTTTTTATCCCAGGGCCATATGTGCACTAAACTCAGCTAAATTTTAAAACAACAGTCTCCTTGCACCCCCCCCCCACGCACACACACACACACACACACAACATTAAGAGATAGTGCAATTATATTTTATACCCCCCTGTTTTATTAATGTTATTTACGCCCCACCCCTGTTTTTATATTTAACACTGTGTTTAGGACTGTTTTAATTTTTTTACTAGCACCTAGTGTTGCATTTTTTTATTTCGTTGTAACAACTGTAACAATGACAATAAAGATCTATTCTATTCTATCCAGGTCCATGACAGAGACATAGTGTAGATATGCACAAATCGAAAAAGAATGCCTAGGGTTAGTGTTTGGCCTAGAGAGGTTTCACAGCTACATATATGGCCTACCCTCCTTCACCGTAGAGACAGATCATCGTCCATTGGTTGCCATCATAAAAAAAAACGTAAGGGGCGGTCGGGTGGCGTAGCGGAGATTGCACTCGTCACCAATGCAAGAGGCTGCGGTCTCGACTCCCGGAGTCAGGATTGTCGCCAAGGATTCAGCGCATGATGATGAAAATGCGGAAATGCGACTTTGAGCTGATCTACACACCAGGAAAACACCTGAAACTCACCAATGCGCTCTCACAGGCACCCACAGGGAAAGGTGTGAGCACAACTGAAGGAGATGTTCAAAGCCATGTGTCAACATGGTGGCTGCTGCACTTCCTGTATCAGACTGAAAGTCCAGACAAATAGCTGAAGAAACAGCAAAAGACAGAGCTACAATGTATCATTGGAAACATGCAAAATGGATGGCCTGTAGGTTCCTGTCCACTGTTCTACGACATCAGAGGTGAACTGAGTGTTGTTGATGGACTGTTGCTGAAGACAAATAGAATTGTCATTCCACAAGAACTGAGAAGGGACATACTACAGAGGATCCATGAAGGTCATCTCGGTGTCGAGAAATGCAAGAGAAGAGCTAGAAACGCAGTCTTCTGGCCTGGGATCAACAGAGACATTGAGAGACTGATAAGTGGATGTGAAACATGCCAGAGACATAGGAACAAGCAAACCAAAGAGCCTATGATGGTAGCTGATGTCCCAACAGCACCATGGGATAAAGTAGGAATGGATTTGTTTAATCTCTTTAAGGGTAAATACTGTGTAGTGGTCATTGACTATCACTCGAACTTCCCTGAAATGGCATTGCTATCAAATACATCATCAACCTGTGTTATAACACATACAAAATCGATCTTCGCCAGACACGGCATACCAAACACAGTGGTGAGTGACAACGGGCCATGCTTCAAGAGCAGAGAGTGGCAGGAATCTGCTAAACGGTACGGCTTCAAGCATGTGACCTCTAGTCCTCTGTGTGCACAGTCATGTGACCTCTAGTCCTCTGTGTGCACAGTCATGTGACCTCTAGTCCTCTGTGTGCACAGTCATGTGACCTCTAGTCCTCTGTATGCACAGTCATGTGACCTCTAGTCCTCACACAGTCATGTGACCTCTAGTCCTCCGTGTGCACAGTCATGTGACCTCTAGTCCTCTGTGTGCACAGTCATGTGACCTCTAGTCCTCTGTGTGTACAGTCATGTGACCTCTAGTCCTCTGTGTGCACAGTCATGTGACCTCTAGTCCTCTGTATGCACAGTCATGTGACCTCTAGTCCTCTGTGTGCACAGTCATGTGACCTCTAGTCCTCACACAGTCATGTGACCTCTAGTCCTCCGTGTGCACAGTCATGTGACCTCTAGTCCTCTGTGTGTACAGTCATGTGACCTCTAGTCCTCTGTGTGCACAGTCATGTGACCTCTAGTCCTCTGTGTGCACAGTCATGTGACCTCTAGTCCTCTGTGTGCACAGTCATGTGACCTCTAGTCCTCACACAGTCATGTGACCTCTAGTCCTCTGTGTGCACAGTCATGTGACCTCTAGTCCTCTGTATGCACAGTCATGTGACCTCTAGTCCTCACACAGTCATGTGACCTCTAGTCCTCTGTGTGCACAGTCATGTGACCTCTAGTCCTCTGTGTGCACAGTCATGTGACCTCTAGTCCTCACACAGTCATGTGACCTCTAGTCCTCACACAGTCATGTGACCTCTAGTCCTCTGTATGCACAGTCATGTGACCTCTAGTCCTCTGTGTGCACAGTCATGTGACCTCTAGTCCTCTGTGTGCACAGTCATGTGACCTCTAGTCCTCTGTGTGCACAGTCATGTGACCTCTAGTCCTCTGTGTGCACAGTCATGTGACCTCTAGTCCTCACACAGTCATGTGACCTCTAGTCCTCTGTGTGCACAGTCATGTGACCTCTAGTCCTCTGTGTGCACAGTCATGTGACCTCTAGTCCTCTGTGTGCACAGTCATGTGACCTCTAGTCATATGTGTGCACAGTCATGTGACCTCTAGTCCTCACACAGTCATGTGACCTCTAGTCCTCTGTGTGCACAGTCATGTGACCTCTAGTCCTCTGTGTGCACAGTCATGTGACCTCTAGTCCTCTGTGTGCACAGTCATGTGACCTCTAGTCCTCTGTGTGCACAGTCATGTGACCTCTAGTCCTCACACAGTCATGTGACCTCTAGTCCTCTGTGTGCACAGTCATGTGACCTCTAGTCCTCTGTGTGCACAGTCATGTGACCTCTAGTCCTCTGTGTGCACAGTCATGTGACCTCTAGTCCTCTGTGTGCACAGTCATGTGACCTCTAGTCCTCTGTGTGCACAGTCATGTGACCTCTAGTCCTCTGTGTGTACAGTCATGTGACCTCTAGTCCTCACACAGTCATGTGACCTCTAGTCCTCTGTGTGCACAGTCATGTGACCTCTAGTCCTCTGTGTGCACAGTCATGTGACCTCTAGTCCTCTGTGTGCACAGTCATGTGACCTCTAGTCCTCTGTGTGCACAGTCATGTGACCTCTAGTCCTCTGTGTGCACAGTCATGTGACCTCTAGTCCTCTGTGTGCACAGTCATGTGACCTCTAGTCCTCTGTGTGCACAGTCATGTGACCTCTAGTCCTCTGTGTGCACAGTCATGTGACCTCTAGTCCTCTGTATGCACAGTCATGTGACCTCTAGTCCTCTGTGTGCACAGTCATGTGACCTCTAGTCATCTGTGTGCACAGTCATGTGACCTCTAGTCCTCTGTGTGCACAGTCATGTGACCTCTAGTCCTCTGTGTGCACAGTCATGTGACCTCTAGTCCTCTGTGTGCACAGTCATGTGACCTCTAGTCCTCTGTGTGCACAGTCATGTGACCTCTAGTCCTCTGTGTGCAAAGTCATGTGACCTCTAGTCCTCTGTGTGCACAGTCATGTGACCTCTAGTCCTCTGTGTGCACAGTCATGTGACCTCTAGTCCTCTGTGTGCACAGTCATGTGACCTCTAGTCCTCTGTGTGCAAAGTCATGTGACATCTAGTCCTCTGTATGCACAGTCATGTGACCTCTAGTCCTCTGTGTGCACAGTCATGTGACATCTAGTCCTCTGTATGCACAGTCATGTGACCTCTAGTCCTCACACAGTCATGTGACCTCTAGTCCTCTGTGTGCACAGTCATGTGACCTCTAGTCCTCTGTGTGCACAGTCATGTGACCTCTAGTCCTCTGTGTGCACAGTCATGTGACCTCTAGTCCTCTGTGTGCACAGTCATGTGACCTCTAGTCCTCTGTATGCACAGTCATGTGACCTCTAGTCCTCTGTGTGCACAGTCATGTGACCTCTAGTCCTCTGTATGCACAGTCATGTGACCTCTAGTCCTCTGTGTGCACAGTCATGTGACCTCTAGTCCTCTGTGTGCACAGTCATGTGACCTCTAGTCCTCTGTATGCACAGTCATGTGACCTCTAGTCCTCTGTGTGCACAGTCATGTGACCTCTAGTCCTCGGTGTGCACAGTCATGTGACCTCTAGTCCTCTGTGTGCACAGTCATGTGACCTCTAGTCCTCTGTGTGCACAGTCATGTGACCTCTAGTCCTCTGTGTGCACAGTCATGTGACCTCTAGTCCTCACACAGTCATGTGACCTCTAGTCCTCTGTGTGCACTAACGTTAGAGAACTATGTGAGACAAAAGCTGAGAAAGGAGTCCACATCCTCCAGCAGCTCCTGAAGAAAGCTGCTGACAGTGACTCAGATCCCTACCTTGCTCTTCTGAGCTACAGAGCATCACCTCTCGCGTGCGGACTGTCACCTGCGGAGCTGCTGCTGAATCCAAAGCTGCGCACCACACTGTCACCTGCGGAGCTGCTGCTGAATCCAAAGCTGCGCACCACACTGTCACCTGCGGAGCTGCTGCTGAATCCAAAGCTGCGCACCACACTGTCACCTGCTGAGCTGCTGCTGAATCCAAAGCTGCGCACCACACTGTCACCTGCGGAGCTGCTGCTGAATCCAAAGCTGCGCACCACACTGTCACCTGCTGAGCTGCTGCTGAATCCAAAGCTGCGCACCACACTGTCACCTGCGGAGCTGCTGCTGAATCCAAAGCTGCGCACCACACTGTCACCTGCTGAGCTGCTGCTGAATCCAAAGCTGCGCACCACACTGTCACCTGCGGAGCTGCTGCTGAATCCAAAGCTGCGTACCACACTGTCACCTGCGGAGCTGCTGCTGAATCCAAAGCTGCGCACCACACTGTCACCTGCGGAGCTGCTGCTGAATCCAAAGCTGCGCACCACACTGTCACCTGCGGAGCTGCTGCTGAATCCAAAGCTGCGCACCACACTGTCACCTGCTGAGCTGCTGCTGAATCCAAAGCTGCGCACCACACTGTCACCTGCTGAGCTGCTGCTGAATCCAAAGCTGCGCACCACACTGTCACCTGCGGAGCTGCTGCTGAATCCAAAGCTGCGCACCACACTGTCACCTGCTGAGCTGCTGCTGAATCCAAAGCTGCGCACCACACTGTCACCTGCTGAGCTGCTGCTGAATCCAAAGCTGCGTACCACACTGTCACCTGCGGAGCTGCTGCTGAATCCAAAGCTGCGCACCACACTGTCACCTGCGGAGCTGCTGCTGAATCCAAAGCTGCGCACCACACTGTCACCTGCGGAGCTGCTGCTGAATCCAAAGCTGCGCACCACACTGTCACCTGCGGAGCTGCTGCTGAATCCAAAGCTGCGTACCACACTGTCACCTGCTGAGCTGCTCCTGAATCCAAAGCTGCGCACCACACTGTCACCTGCGGAGCTGCTGCTGAATCCAAAGCTGCGCACCACACTGTCACCTGCGGAGCTGCTGCTGAATCCAAAGCTGCGCACCACACTGTCACCTGCGGAGCTGCTGCTGAATCCAAAGCTGCGCACCACACTGTCACCTGCGGAGCTGCTGCTGAATCCAAAGCTGCGTACCACACTGTCACCTGCTGAGCTGCTGCTGAATCCAAAGCTGCGCACCACACTGTCACCTGCGGAGCTGCTGCTGAATCCAAAGCTGCGCACCACACTGTCACCTGCGGAGCTGCTGCTGAATCCAAAGCTGCGCACCACACTGTCACCTGCGGAGCTGCTGCTGAATCCAAAGCTGCGCACCACACTGTCACCTGCGGAGCTGCTGCTGAATCCAAAGCTGCGCACCACACTGTCACCTGCGGAGCTGCTGCTGAATCCAAAGCTGCGCACCACACTGTCACCTGCTGAGCTGCTGCTGAATCCAAAGCTGCGCACCACACTGTCACCTGCTGAGCTGCTGATGAATCCAAAGCTGCGTACCACACTGTCACCTGCTGAGCTGCTGCTGAATCCAAAGCTGCGCACCACACTGTCACCTGCTGAGCTGCTGCTGAATCCAAAGCTGCGTACCACACTGTCACCTGCTGAGCTGCTGCTGAATCCAAAGCTGCGCACCACACTGTCACCTGCTGAGCTGCTGCTGAATCCAAAGCTGCGCACCACACTGTCACCTGCTGAGCTGCTGATGAATCCAAAGCTGCGCACCACACTGTCACCTGCTGAGCTGCTGCTGAATCCAAAGCTGCGCACCACACTGTCACCTGCTGAGCTGCTGCTGAATCCAAAGCTGCATACCACACTGTCACCTGCTGAGCTGCTGCTGAATCCAAAGCTGCGCACCACACTGTCACCTGCTGAGCTGCTGCTGAATCCAAAGCTGCGTACCACACTGTCACCTGCTGAGCTGCTGATGAATCCAAAGCTGCGCACCACACTGTCACCTGCGGAGCTGCTGATGAATCCAAAGCTGCGTACCACACTGCCGAGCTACTCAAAGAAAAAGAAACATCCAAAGTTGGGAACAAAAGCTACAACAACAGAAGATGAAACAGAAGTCATTCTATGACAGAACAGCCAAGCAGCTTCCGCCGCTATCGAGCAAAGATACAGTTAGGTTTGACGATCCTGATGGATGGAACACAAAAGCCACTGTTCTTCAAGAAGTAGCTCCACGGTCGTTCACTGTGAACAGAGGAAGGTCATATCTTCAGACGTGACCGTCGCAGTCTTCTGAAAACACAAGGGACTGTTCGAGAGCTCAGTGAAGCCCACACTGAGTCTGAGTCCATCTCTCCACCTCCGACAGACTATAACCCTGACAACACACACACTGTAGGCAAACTCGTCTAAAAGGAGAAGTGCAAGATAAATCAGAAAGCCTGAAAGACTGAATTTGTAAAAAGAAATTAGCAAAAGAAAATTAAAAAATAATATTGTAAAAGAAAGATTTTATATATATATATATAGTGTAGTATGTATTAAGTATGTTAATATGGTAATTGGTTAAAATTATGTGTTAAAAAAATAAATGGTTAAGATACCTGACACCTGTGATTTAATTTTTCTACCTTTTACAGAGAAGGGGGGATGTGATGATTAAAGATGTTATTATTACTTTGCACCACTAGGTGTCAGTATGATTGATTGATTGATTGATTGATTGAAAAGTTTATTAACAGATTGCAGAATGGGTACAGTACAGTACAGCTCAATACATACAATTGTTAAGGGGATGCAGACCAGAGAAAGACTTTCGTCTTGTTTACATCAGGGTCCCCCATTTTCAATTCATCATAACATATATGACATACATGACATACAGATAGACAGTACTGCTACATCTATACATTCATGACATATCAGATTTGCAAATACAGTACTGTTTGTGATACAAAAGTGTCCAGAAAAGGAGTGTATATACATTTGGCGTAGAAACTGTACATTGGAGGAGGTTGGTTGGGTGGGGTGGGGTTGGGTGGGTTGGGTGAGGGCTGTACATTGGAGGTTGGGGGGGGGGGGGGGGGGTTGGGTAGGGGACACACACACATTTTACACTGTACATTGGAATATTGACAAAGCCTTACTTGGTCATTTACTGTTCAACTAGGTTAGGACATTTGTAGGGGCCAGTTTCGAATTGCAGTCTCACGTAAGTGTTTTTTGAGAGTGTTTTTGAAAGTGGGTAGTGATTCACATTCCTTTACAGCTTTAGGTAGGGCGTTCCACATTGATGTGGCATAATTGCGAAACGTGTTTAGTCCCTTGTTTGAGCCGAATCTGGGTTTTACATGATTTGTGGAGCTCCCTCTGGTGTTGTGATCGTGGTATTCACTGACCTTTGGGAAGTATTTTGACATGTACATGGGTACCTTGGTCGCGTAGTGTATCTTGTAGACCAGGCCCATTGCAAGTTGCTGTACTCTGTCGTCTACTCTAAGCCATCCTAGGTTGTCAAAGTGGGCAGGGGTGAGGTGGGTTCTAGGAGTCAGGTCAAGTAGTAGTCTGACTAGCTTGTTTTGAGATGTTTGTAATTAGTTTTTTAGTGCCTTTGAGGTGCTTTGGTACCATGAGGTGCAAGCATAGTCGTAGTACCCTTGAATGAGTGCTCCTGCTAGAGTCTTCAGGGTATTCTTGTTTACCAGAGAGGAGATCCGGTACAAGAATCGCGTTCGTTGGTTGACTTTTTTTATTACATTGGATGCCATTTTGTCACAGGAGAGATTAGCCTCTAGGATGGAACCCAGGTAGGTAATTTCTTCTTTCCTTGTTACAATATTGTCACCCACTGTAACCGAGAAGCCGTCGGTCTTGCTGAGTTTGTTATTTGAACCGAAGAGAATGGACTCTGTTTTGCCCATGTGTAATGATAGTTTGTTGTCGGCGAGCCATATGCAGATTTTGCCTAGTTCCGAGCTGAGGGCTTTTTCAACCTGTAACTTGTTCTTGTCAGAGACCAGCAGGGCTGAGTCGTCCGCAAACAGGAACAAGTTGCAGTCACAAGCTGACGACATGTCATTTGCATAAATTAGGAATAGTAGCGGTCCTAGTATGCTTCCTTGTGGAACACCACAGCTCACTGTGAGGGGGGGGGGTAGAGTACCGTTTACTTCCACCATCTGTTCCCTCCCCTCCAGGTAGGATTGTATCCAGCTCACTGATAAACTATCAAAACCAATTGCTTTTAGCTTGTCAATCAGAACGGTGTGATTGACAGTGTCGAAGGCCTTTTGTAGGTCCAGCATGACCATGCCGCAGTATTTGCCCGCGTCCACCTCTTGTTTGATGATATGTTCTGATAAGTAGAACGACCATCAAGTAAGAACGACCATCTTGGATTACCTGCATGATAACATGTAACATGTGCTGTGGTAGTAAAATAAAGTACTGGTGTTCATCAGCAAGGACTCAACGCATAATTGAACCACAGAACAAAACAGTGGGGGTCTGTCACTCAAATCACATTCCGAGTATGGGCAGAGCCCAGCCTCAAAACGGCTTAAAATGTTGAGGTAGAAAAATGCTGTTTTTGAGTACTTGATTAGGAATACAAAACAATGATTTTTAAAAAATAAACATTACATATGTGTTCCATAAACTCACAGGAATTGTGTAAAATTGCCCAAATAGTGAAAGGAATAGTAAAATATTTCCCCTTTAATGGTGATATGCATCTAGAAAAAAGGGCCTAATTGGTCAAATTGAACGTTCTTATATGATTCCACATACATAACTTTGACCACAAGACCACCTGACATACCTACATATAGCTCATAGTCTTATGCATATTGCACATATTTCATGTATAATACTGTAAAATAGCTTAGACATAGCCTACTTGCATAGAATAGTCATGTATATCATCATCTGACCAGCTCCGTGGATCCAGCCCAGGGCTAATTCAACAAATAGCTCCTGGCTAATAACAACAGTTAAGTCCAGGGTTGTCTGATATGACGATTGTCTGGCTGTAGATATATGGCTAAACGTGGTGGTAATCTACACCCTACACCAAGCTAAACGTTAGAGTGTTTCAAAGTGTCCTACCTTGGGATTATTGCACAGGTTTCGAATGATCTGACGGCTGTCAGAGCTTCTTGGCTCTGTTGCTGCCGAGCACCAGCTGACTACCGTTAGCATTCGGCTAACTGTTTCAGCGCCGGTATGCTGAAATACGTCATCCCGCAACTCCTGTGTCTCAACAATTACAACCTCCCAACGCTCGCCACAACAATAAAACAACTTGGACCTCTTCGCCGGCTGCGGTTACATCCACAGAGGCACCCAGAGGAAGCTTGTTTACTCCCAACATGGACATGCAGCTATTCCATCAATCTGTTCTGCTGGTCGCCGTGTCGCAGATCTGACGCGTCATCGGAGCTCTGTGACCGCTGGTGCTAGTAGCCCGGGAAACCCCGCGAGACTTCTGCATTTTACCACGGGGAGTAACGCGAGATCACAACCCGCAAAGGATTTCAGAAATCGTGGAGTGGATTCTAGCCTACTCCGGCCCTTACAGAGACTCACCTCATTACCAAAAGTCAAAATAGAACTTCTAAATACACAATCTCTCAATAATAAATCATCATTCATACAAGACCACATTATTGACAAGGAGATAGACTTCATGTGTCTCACTGAAACCTGGCACCAGCCAGAGGTTTACTTCACCCTAAACGAAGCCTGTCCTCCTGGCTACAGTTACCTGGAGAAAGCCCGCAGCACCGGTCGTGGTGGAGGCTTAGCCGTTATTCACAGAAAGGAACTGGAACTGTCCCCCCTGCCCCTGCCTGTACTGTCCTCATTTGAATGCCTTGCTTTCAAATGTAAACCCCCTCTCCTCATGACAATGCTACTGATTTACCGGCCACCTAAACCCAACTCTGTTTTCATCCCAGAGATGTAGGACCTCCTCACTACACTCTGCACAACCTCTGCCAATATTATAATACTTGGAGATATAAATATTCACGTCGACACACCCTCCTGCCACCCTGCAGCTGAGTTTCTGCTACTCCTGGCCCTCATGCATCAACGTGGACTTTGAACTTGACCTACTTCCACACGTAAGCACGGAATGTAGAACTAGCGTACGCACAGGGAAGTCGGCATTCATCACACGTGCGTACGCAGGCTCTATGGTCCTCCGTGTTGATGAATACCACTTTGTTCTACCGTCAATGCTCGTGCATGATTATCCATATATGGTCATGAAAATGAGGAAACACCCCCCATGGGATGTGAAATAATGGACCGACCCGAGCGGGACTCCGAGAAACTCCACGGCGAATTCACTGCTGTCGAACCAAGAAGACACTATCGCGTATTGTGGGATAAATAAAAGGCGGATTTGTATACGGTGATGTCAGATATCAACGGCTCCCTAAGACCATTGCTGCAATTCTGCCTGGACAGCTCAAAATACTAATAAAGACCGTTCGTTGACCAATGACCACTGTTTGGCGTTGGTTGGGTGTCATTATAACCGTGCTTGTAATATGAATGCCTTTATTAGTTGTGTTCGATTGGCTATATGATTTTTAGATGCATCTATTTTGTTGTCGGCTAATAAAGACCGCGCTGGAATATGACTGCCTTTTCCCGTGTTGTTTGATTAATACCCCATGGATTAAAGTTCTCCTCAATTTTATTCCAAATCGCGATGGATCTCCCGTCAATTTTCTACCTGCTGCATATGATTTCTAGAGGCATACTACAATCTATTTTGATGTCAGTATTGGGTAGCCTATATAAACAATATAATACGAGAGCATATACAAGAACAATGAATCTCACTGCATGTATGATAGCCTGCCTTTCAATACATGAACTTGAATCCCATCATATACATAGTCTGTCCACTATAGTGTCATTGCAATGCGTTTTCTATTCTTTCTTATACAGTAAAAAGGGGGAAGAACACTATATTAATATGACTTGTATTCTGCTTACAGCTTCGAAGTTCCACTTGTTTCGTTTAACGTAAAGCCTTTTAAATATAATCAAAACGTTCCCGTGTTTCTGCGGTCTGCGCAGAATAATAACGAGTTGAGCTTTATGATTTATGATGAATTGAAAATGGGGGACCCTGATGTAAACAAGACGAAAGTTGGTCTGCATCCCCAATTAACAATTGTATGTACTGAGCTGTACTGTACTGTACCCATTCTGCAATCTGTTAATAAACTTTTCAATCAATCAATCAATCAAGCTACGCGGAGCGCAGTCAGTCAGTAGCCTACACCCCGTATATTCCGATAACGCTATATAAACCATGCTGCATTCATTCTGAGAGAAAGATCTATTATTCCAAATGCTATTTATAGGGTTTTGACCATAATTACACTACTGTTGCTATTTTACAATGAACTATAATGAACTACGGTTCGTACAGAACGTGCCAGTGTTATTATGCACAGAAGCTCATTTCCTTGTTGTAATAATATATTCTACCACTGGGCGCTAGGTACGCCAGGTCTGAAAAGTGCGTAGATGTACGCACAAAGTCAAGTTCAAGTTGAAGTTGATGAATCCCACTCTTTGCTTAGAAATGATCGTACGCACAGGGTAAGCACAGATCTGTGCGTAGAACACGTTGATGCATGAGGGCCCAGGTGGACTGCCTCAACCTCACACAACACATTGATGTCCCCACACACACAAAGGGCCACACGCTCGACCTGGTCATCACAAACTCCGCCCCCATCAACAACCTGCTAGTCTACGATCTAGGGGTATCCGACCACAAGACCATCTCAATGGAGCTGTCTTTCCAGTCTCCACTCAACAAGCCCAAGCGCCAAATCCGTTTCAGGAACCTCAAAAATATCAACCCGGACACCATGACCCTGGACCTCCAGCTTCTCTCCTCTGTCAACTTCTCATCAGCAACTGAGTCAGTGGACTTCTACAATAAATCCCTGAACAGTCTTCTGGATCTCCATGCCCCTGTTAAATCCAAAATGGTCACCTTCGCACGCTCAGCCCCCTGGTACACCAGCGAGCTGTGTAGTATGAAGACTGCTGGGCGTGTCCTTGAGCGGCGACTCAAGGTCTCAGGACTCACTGTACATAAATTGGCCTACCGTGAACACCAGAAGGCCTACTCAAAATCCCTCAGTCTGGCACGGTCCCAGTACTACTCTTCCATCATAAATGACAGTCCTGGAAACTCCAAGCAACTATTCTCCACCATCAACCACCTCCTCAAACCCCAAATATCACCTCACTCTGATTCTTCTGAGGAACAGTGTAGCAACTTTGCCACCTTCTTCAGGACCAAAGTTGACACCATCCGCTCCCTCCTCTCTAGCCCCTCTGCCCCTCCAGTCCAAACAGTTGAACCACAGCCGGCGACTACTCAACCTCTCTGCTGCTTTTCAATCATCACACAGAGAGAGGTTGAGGAAATCGTCAGGAAAATGAAACCTTCCACTTGTATCCTGGACCCCTTTCCCTCAGCCCTGGTGAAATCCAATATTGTCACTATGAGCCCTCTCATCACCAAGGTCATAAACCTCTCTCTCCAGGCTGGCCATGTCCCCTCTGCCCTTAAAACTGCAGTCATAAAGCCACTAATTAAAAAACCCTCCCTAGACCCGGAAATCTTGGCTAACTACAGACCTATATCCAACCTCCCATTCCTATCTAAGGTGCTGGAGAAGGTAGTTGCCGCTCAGCTTCAGGACCACCTAAACTCGAACCAACTTCTCGAGAAGTTCCAGTCAGGTTTCCGCTCTGGCCACAGCACAGAAACTGCCCTGGTCAGGGTCACCAACGACCTACTGATGACGGCTGATGCTGGCTCTCCTTCCCTCCTCATCCTCCTTGACCTCACAGCAGCCTTCGACACCGCCGATCATGACATCCTCCTTCACCGGCTCCAGTCCACCATCAGACTTTCAGACTCTGTCCTTGAGTGGTTCAGATCCTACCTCACCGGAAGAACGGAGTATGTCTCCTTGGGAGAGGCAGGGTCTGACACCCATCATGTCACCTGTGGTGTCCCACAAGGATCAGTCCTCGGCCCCACCCTATTCACCCTCTACATGCTCCCCCTTGGCTCTGTCATCAGCCGGCATGGAATATCATTCCACTGCTACGCTGATGACACCCAACTATACCTAAAAATAAACCCCACCCCATCCACAGTTCTGCCATCTTCCACGCTGACCACATGCCTGGAGGAGACCAAGGCATGGATGAAGCACAACTTTTTACAGCTAAACAGTTCAAAAACTGAAGCCATTATCATTGGCACCCCACACCAGGTTCGTTCATCCACCATCACCACCATCACCTTTTCCGGCCAAAACATCACCCTGTCACCAACAATAACCAACCTAGGGGTAAAAATGGACCCTCACCTGACCTTTGAGGCACACATAAATCAACTATACAAAAATTCTTTCTACCACCTTAGAAACATCGCCAAACTACGCCCCTCACTCACGCTGTCAGATGCCGAAAAGCTCATCCACGCCTTTGTTTCCTCCAGGCTGGATTACTGCAACGCACTCCTCATCGGGATTCCTAGCAAGAACATCCAAAGGCTACAATGTATCCAAAACAGCGCTGCTAGGATCCTGATGAGAGTGCGGAAATACCACCACATCACCCCCATCCTCAAGTCCCTTCACTGGCTCCCTGTCTCACTCAGGATGGAATTCAAAGTCTCCCTGCTCACCCACAAATGCTTCTATGGAAACGCCCCCCCCTATACCTCAAAGAACTCATCACCCCTCACTCCTCCTCTCGACATCTCCGCTCTGGCCAGGCAAACCTCCTCCAGCGCCCAAGGACAAATCTATGCACTATGGGAGATCGGGCTTTTTGCTCCTCCGCTCCCAGTCTGTGGAATGCTCTCCCTGACTACCTGAGAGCACCACAGACTGTGGATGTTTTTAAGAAAGGCCTCAAAACCCACCTTTTTAGTAGAGCCTTCTGTTGACCTTTTATCAATTTTTTTTTGCTCCACACATTTTATGTTCTTTTACCAATTTATTTTATCAGTTTTATTATTCTATGTTTCTCTGCTATTTTATGTTTTAGTTTTGCCTATTTTTATATTCTTTCTTTGCTTTATTCTCGCTAGCTTTTAAGTCCCTTTAACGGTAGGTTATGTAGATAACCTAGTTATATTAGTATTGGCTGAGCGTTCCGCTCTGAGCCGTATGAGATATTCTATCTCCTATGATACCTAATGTATCTCCCTACGAACAAAAAAATACATGCACCACACCTGTATGGGGCTCCGCCCCCATGGTGGCACCGCCCATATAGCAGTGACGGTAGTCACCACACACCCTTCCTCGCCAAAAACCCGTCCCAGGAAAAGATTCCTCAAGAGGGAACTCAGGGCCGCGCAGAGCGGAACGCTCAGCCAATACTAATATAACTAGGTTATCTACATAACCTACCGTTATATGCCGTATTTGCTATCGCGTTCCGCTCTGAGCCGTATGAGATATGGGGAAGAGCGGACGCGAAGCCCGACAAATGTACCCCCTGAGGACCCGTAAGCCCACATCAAGGGGTGCGGGGAGCCCTGTCACCCCATCCTCCCTAATGAAGGGGGGGCGCAATCAACTCCACCTGAATGCGAACAAGAGGGAAACTAGAACCCCTTGAACACACCGTACAGGCGGAACCACGTGTGACTCAACACACTGTGGCCCATACCCATACACTCCTGCTACCCAACCAAAGGACGGGAAGCAGGAAAGGCCACAGACCCCAGAACCGCCTGGGAGACAGAACCCCCGGTCATGTCCATGAGGAAAAACCTTACAAAGGAGCCCGGGGAGGACCATGAAGCTGCAGCACAGATGGCCTCCACCGATGCCCCACCCAGGAGAGCGGCAGAGGCAGCCACCCCACGAGTGGAGTGCGCCCTGACGCCCCCAGGGGGATCCTGCCCAGCCAACGTGTAGCAGAGGGTAACACCCTCGCACAACCAATGGGACAGGCGCTGCTCCGACAGTGCCTTACCAGCACGAGCCCCACCGTAACAGACAAAAAGCTGGTCGGTAACCCTGAAATCCTGAGTACGGCTGAGGTAAATCCCCAAGCACGGACTGGACATGACAGGCGAAGGCCCGCATCTAATTCACTAGTGTGAGGAGGAGGACGAAACGCCTGAACCACAATATCCCGGGAGCGGAAGGAACTCCGGATATTCTTAGGCACGAAAGCAGGATCAGGTCGCAGAGTGACACCACAATCGGTCCGAAAAGACAGGCACTCTGGACGTACCGAGAGAGCACAGAGCTCACCTACGCGTTTAGCGGAAGTGACAGCCAGAAGGAACGCGGTCCTGAAGGACAGCTGTCCCAAAGGCGCCTGCTCGAGCGGCTCAAACGGGGCCAAGGACAACCGACGAGGACCAATTGAAGATCCCAAGTCGCAGCCAAGGAGCGTTGCACCGGCTTAACGCGTCGAGCGCCAAGCAGGAAACGCTTCACAAGAGGGTGGCTGAACAAGACATCCCCTCAAACCCCTCATGATAGGAGGATATAGCTGCTGCATATACCCTCACCGTCGAAGCCGACAGTCTATCAAGGAGAGACCGGAGGTAACTAAGGACAGCATCCAGGGGGCAGGAGACTGAGTCCCGGCCCCCCGCCTTACACCACACTTGGAACATACGTCATCTGCCCGCGTAAGCGCAACAGTGGAGGGAGCATGCGCATTCCAGATGGTAACACCATCAGGATCAAGAACCTGCGCCCCTCAACGTACCCGTCCCAACAACTGACCTAACAGATGTATGGGGAAGAATCCCTGGCGGCACAGCATCGGTCCCAGACCCGCCTGGCCATGTCCAGACGCAATCCTCACCCGTCAGGATGAGGGCCGCCCCGCGACAGTACACCTGCACCCACATTCTCCCTGCCGGGGATGTGGGGAGCCCTCAGGCCGCGCAGATGGAGGACGCCCATAGCCAGCCGCCCGCCGCCTGGTGCAGACAGGGGGAGCGTACTCCTCCCTGTCTGTCGATACACGACACTGACGTCGTATCGTCCGTCCTGATCAACACCATTTGTGGACCAGAAGGACCGCTTTCAACACCAACACATTGAACGTAGCGCAGACCGGGCAGCATGGTTTGCCAGCTGCCCCCTACTGCGTTGGCCCGACGCATCACCAGCGAGGGAGGCGTCGGTGAAAACGCGACGTGAGACAGCGCCGTAACCGTCCTAGGACGGAACCTCCCGAGCGTGTTGACAACACGCTCTGAGATGGATGCCCATAGCCCTCCAACCGTTGACTGGGAAGAGGAATACTCTACAACCAGTCTACAGCAACCCCAGGCTGGTAGAGACCTGCCTGGTACGAGACCTGACGATCCACCTTGACCGCGAAGGACCAGAACGTCATCAGGGCAGAACACTCCGTAACCCCGGACGACGCAGAGGCCCCAGTGCGGCCTCCACGCACTTGGTGAAGATGCGGGGAGCCAGAGAAAACCGAACGGCAGCCTCTGGTACTCATACGCTAACCCTGCAAAGGAAGCGTAGGTAAGCCCTAGGATGGAAGATCGGGGATGCGCATACGCATCCTACAGGTCTATGGAGGAGAACCAGACCCCCACCTGACAGTGTTCAACAGGTAGGAGACGATCCAAAAAATGCTGAACCTTCCCATGGGACAGGTCCAGCCTGGGTCTTACACCCCTCCCTCCCGACTTCTCGGGCAGAGAACACCGGGAGGAGAACGCCACGACGATGGCTTGCTTCGTCCACAGAGATTGGATCTCGTTGACCAGAGCTGTCACAGCTGGAGACCCCGACAATAGGGTCTGTACCAAACCTGAAAACGGGTGGGGTTGTGTAAACACAAGTCCCCGGCTCACCGTTCTCTCCATCCACCTCGACATATGATACTGCCGTAGTCATATGTGACGACACTCCCAACGCACCCGCCGTCACGTGGCGCAGGTCCGCTAGGAACCGTAGATAGTTGGCCCGGTCCCCCCGCTGTGCGTAGCCAAACCTGGAACCGTGCGAGGAGCGCGTTCCGTGTCGGAACACCTGACCCTGGCACCACCCACGAGGCAATCGCACCCAAGGGGGAACCCCGACAGAAAGGGCCGGTCTGATACGGGGGGCTTCCGATGAAAAAAGCCCCCCCACTGAACACCCCTCCAGAACATGCTGAAGGAGTTGTTCTGCAGCCGGACATGCAAGGTGTAAGGCCCCCATGGGTTCCTACACACCGTAGCCCTGCAGTGATATTACTACCACCCCAAATCATGTGAGCTGCGACCACTTGCCAATATTCCAGGAGTGGGAGGCACCAACATGATACCAGGCCTGGCGAAGGCGAGGCCGGGGAAGCCCGCACTGTGTGCCTCAAAAGGTTTCGAGCCCCCCTGCTGACAACACTTAAGTTGACAGACGTAACACCAGGCTCAACCAACACAGATCAAGGTGTGGGAGCCGCTTGACAGCACAACATTCTCACGGACAGACCCAGGCTCAGCCATAAACTGGGTGTCAGCCCCTGTCCCCATGAGAAGCGAAAAGGGGGGCCGCCCGCGCATCAACGAAGGCACGCGGCCCGCAGCCAAAGGAAACAATCAGAGCCCACTTCTTCCGCTGGTGTTGGGGAAGGGAGCGATCGGAGAGCGGACTGCTCGCGGCAGGACGGTGACGGCTTGTTTGTTCAAGCCGAACCCATCCTACATGGCCGATCCCTCGGCCGCCAAGGCTGTCGGCCTTGTGGACACCTGTCGAATCGACGCCCAGGATACCTCTGGCGGGGGAAAAACATGGCCGCCTGTCGAGGGCCCCGTCATCGCCGCTGACGAGGCCGTGCTCTCTCTTCTTCTGGCTGCGCGGTGTGAGGCGGTGTAGGGCCTAGGACAATACCGCCCGCGCTCCAGCAGAAGACCAAAATCCCCTGCGGAGAGGGAAACCCTGAGCGGTTATAGCTTGCGGCTAGGTCAAAGCTAATAACGTCAACAACCTCGCGCGATGTGTCGACGTCGGCTGGCCCTCAAGGCCCCTCCACCAGACACCATTTTTCGAATAGAAAAAAACAGCAATTCGAACACAGTTCTAATCGTTGCCAATTCCATACCGTGGCGGTACAAGCCTTAACAGCCCACCAGCCACTCGCCAGGCCGACCCACCCATGGCGTCGGCCGGGCGGGGCATTGTTTCAAAATATCAAAAACAAAGGACTGATGTTAACATGGAGCACCAGTGGTGATTGCAAACAGCACCCTCCACTGTGGTGTGCACCATGAAAGGGTTAAATGAATAAAAGAGCTAAACCACAAAAAACTGTAGAATGAGCAAACCCATACACACAAAGTTTAAGGGGAGACGGACCAGACCCGTCTTCATTCAAAATATTCACAAAAGGACACCAGCCCTAGTTTAGCCCATTTACCAAAAAAGGTAAACAAAGCCCCCCCCCCCCGCACTACTCCCCCAGTATACCGATTGACCGTCAGTATGAATGGTTTGAGAGGAGAGAAAACTGTAGCAAGACAGACCTTCTCATAGCAGAGTGACAAAACGAAACAATAGCCCCCTACACAGGGCCGCCCCAGGAGGTGGGGGGCCTCGCGTCTAAAAACGCACAGGGCCTCACATTTCTCCCAGGCGGCCCTGCCCTTATACTACTGCAGCCTAGCGCCAGGCGATGTGGGACCCAAGACAACAATTGCCTGTGCACAGACACGCAACATGTATACCATGTCGGCTGGACCCATAGCCCCACTACCCGACGCCAACCCAGATGGGAACACCGTTCAACAAACCCCGCCGGAACACAAGGTAAAATACCTGGCTAGGAAACCTAGCCACGACTTACCCTGTTGTCAACCCATTTACCCGAAAAAGGTAAATAGAACTCAGCAAAAAAAACCACAACAGCTACCGACTGACCTTCATTGATGAACCGGGCAAGAGGAGGGAGAGTGACAACATCTCACGGCGGAGACATTAAAACAGCATAGCAATTAGCAGTAGTAATAGCATGCGGCATTAGCGATAGCATGTAGCATAGCTTTAGATGTTTTAGCAGCACGCCCAAGACAGCTTGGAAACCGTTCCCTGCAGAGAACGTTCACCAAACCATCCTGCCCCCGGCGCCAACACACAACATGGTTGTGTTAACAAAACAAACCAGCATTACTAACACTAATACCCATGCCTGAAGACACAGGGCCTACCTGAGTACAAGCTGGCCCGACAGCCAGCCTTGTACAGCTGAACCTCGATGTGCTGTCATCAAACGAGGAACATCAACACAGGCCCGTCGTGTCGCCGAAAACATGCGTCGAAGATGCCAGGGGCCAGCAACCTCCGGTAAGCTTCCAACATTATGACTCTGATCTTTTCATCCTACTAGTTATCGTACGGTGCACGCATCCGAGTACGCTGGGACGAAAATAGAGGAAGGGTGTGTGGTGACTACCGTCACTGCTATATGGGCGGTGCCACCATGGGGGCGGAGCCCCATACAGGTGTGGTGCATGTATTTTTTTGTTCGTAGGGAGATACATTAGGTATCATAGGAGATAGAATATCTCATACGGCTCAGAGCGGAACGCGATAGCAAATACGGCATATAACTGTAGCGCTCTGAGAGTTGCCCCGCAACTGTAAAGCGCATTACAAATTAAATCTATTATTATTATTATTATGTATAATAATTATATTGCTGGCTGTACAATACTGCTGTACAATACTGCTGTAGGCCTATAATACTCCTGTTCATATCCAGTATACACATATATTCACAGCGTGGCCGTCACAGCGTGGCCCTGAGAGCGTTGCTCTCCGGCTGTGCAGCTGGACCCTTCTCAAATAAGCACGAAAAAGACGTCACTCGCCACTTAAAGAAATCAAAAGCGTGTATTTAACGACCTCAAAAACTTTCGAAACATGCTTTATATTAACTTAAAGGGGAACTATCTTATAAATGGCCTTTTTCAGTGTTTAGCATTGTTTCCTAGCTATGTGGACTTATATTAATATGATCTATATCTCTAATTCTCATATTGTCGCATTCTTCCAATTCTCCTCTCACAATATTCACCCTCACTGAACTGAGTCATCTGAACATGTGCTGATTTGTGATGTCAGAGAGACACCGCTGCATGTTAATGTTCAGGCGAGGCAGTGGTTTACCATTGTGGTTGGAGCCCAGGCTCAAAACGGCTTAAGATCTTGAGGTAGAAAAAATGCTGTTTTTGAGGACTTCATTAGTAATACAAAACAATGAACTAAAAAAAAAAAAAAATTACAGAGGTTCCATAAACTCACAGGAATTGTGTAAAAGTGCCCAAATAGTGAAAGAAATAGTAAAATAGTTCCCCTTTAATAAATAAACAAAAACGAAAAATCTACTTATGTCAACGAAAATGTCCAGTAGGCCTAACTAAATAACATACATCTCTGTTACACGCAAGCATGCAGCGTCTGACGGCCGAGTCAGACGGCACTGGAGTAGATACAGTATACAGTACTGTTACATCCAGAACACACACACACACATACACAATTACACATGTTGCACCATATCTACACCCTCACACAACTCTGTCGCTTTTTCGGGAGTAGCAGGGAACATAGAACCTTTTTTTAGTCGTGACTCGTGACGTGTACGTTTGAGAACACTACCGTAATGACAGAGAAGTGAAGCAAGCTGACATGGTCGGCCCTCACACAACTCGGTCGCTTTTTCGGGAGCCGCAACAGGAGTGGGGAACATAGGACCCGGGGAACATAGGACCTTTTTTATCGCTACCGGGGAACATAGGACCCGGGGAACATAGGACCTTTTTATCGCTACCGGGGAACATAGGACCCGGGGAACATAGGACCTTTTTATCGCTACCGGGGAACATAGGACCCGGGGAACATTGGACCTTTTTATCGCTACCGGGGAACATAAGACCCGGGGAACATAGGACCTTTTTTATCGCTACCGGGGAACATAGGACCCGGGGAACATAGGACCTTTTTTATCGCTACCGGGGAACATAGGACCCGGGGAATATAGGACCCGGGGAACATAATAATAATAGTAATAAACTTTATTTGTATAGCACCTTTCATACAGAAACTGCAGCTCAAAGTGCTTCACAACAGAAAAAAGACAGGCATACAATGAGCACATAAAGTGCAGACATATTAAATCACAGTTTTTCACATTAGGATCTAACATCCCAACAGGCCACCTAGTGTATGGTTTGATTCAGTTTTAAATAGACAATAATAAAAGGAGCAAGATAAAATAGACAGAGTAAAATAGTGCAATAGTGCAGTGCAATCAAATTGTAGAATAGAATAGATTCAAAAATATATATATTTTACAGTGCAATAAAATAGTTCTGGATTACTGTTCAACAGTTCAAAGCCATCCCAAACCTTTGTTCGGTATCCATAGTTCAAAACATGACAGTCTTCTCTTCTGCCCGACACCACAATGCACATGATAAGGCAAGCCATATCAGACAGTATTAAAGCTGACAGTCTCCCCTGCTCATGACAGTCTCCTGTTGCCTGACACCACAAATGCACATTTTAAGGCAAGCCGTAAATGCACATTTTAAGGCAAGCCGTATCAGACAGTAGTCTCCTGCTCTTGACAGTCTCTTCTGCTCGATACACACAGTTCAATACCCGACAGTTTTGAACCTGTAATAAACAATAGACAGAAAACTGTAGCCCAGTGCAATAAAAACCTGACAGTTTTTAACCTGTAATAAAAAGCAATAGACAGAGTAAAATAATACAGTGCAATAATAGAATAGTAGAATAGAATAAATAGTAAAATTATGCAATAGAATGGACAGAGTAAAATAGTGCTACAGTACAGCGGAGTGTATTAGAAGGCTATGGTGAAGAGGTACGTTTTTAGCTTATTTTATTAAATATTAAGAGATATAGCTTCCCTAATGTCCATAGGTAGTGTGTTCCATAACTTTGGTGCATAGTTTGCAAAGGCTGCATCTCCGATTTTCCTTAGACTGTGGCCTGGAACCTTCAATAGACCAGTAGTAGATGATCGCAATGTTCTAGGAGGCACATAGTTGACTAGAGAATTTGCAATGTAGCTTGGTCTGTTCCAGTTAGTGCTTTGTATATAAGGAGGAGGACCTTGAAATCAATTCTAAATGTTACCGGAAGCCAGTGTACGTGTGTTACTGTGTGTTAATGCTGAAAGGTTTTTTGTGTGTGTGTGTGTGTGTGTGTGTGTGTGTGTGTGTGTGTATGCGTGTGTGTGTGTGTGTGTGTGTGCGTGCTTGTGTGTGTGTGTGTGTGTGAGTATGTGTGTGTGTGTGTGTGTGTGTGTGTGTGTGTGTGTGTGTGTGTGTGTGTGTGTGTGTGTGTGTGTTAGACTCAGCGTGAGGGGTTATTGGCTGAAAAGTGTGTGTTAGTGTTAATGACTGACAGGTTTGTGTGTATGTGTGTTACTGTGTGTTAATGCTGAAAGGTCTGTGTGTGTGTGTCTGTGTGTGTGTGTGTGTGTGTGTGTGTGTGTGTGTGTGTGTGTGTGTGTGTGTGTGTGTGTGTGTGTGTGTGTGTGTGTGTGTGACTCAGCGTGAGGGGTTATTGGCTGAAAAGTTTGTGTTAGTGTTAATGACTGACAGGTTTGTGTGTATGTGTGTTACTGTTTGTTAATGCTAAAAGGTGTGTGTGTGTGTGTGTGTGTGTGTGTGTGTGTGTGTGTGTGTGTGTGTGTGTGTGTGTGTGTGTGTGTGTGTGTGTGTGTGTGTGTGTGTGTGTGTGTGTGTGTGTGTGTGTGTGTGTGTGTGTGTGTGTGTGTGTGTGTGTGTGTGTGTGTGTGTGTGTGTGTGTGTGTGTGTGTGTGTGTGTGTGTGTGTGTGTGTGTGTGTGTGTGTGTGTGTGTGTGTGTGTGTGTGGTGCGTGCGTGCGTGCGTGCGTGCGTGCGTGCGTGCGTGCGTGCGTGCGTGCGTGCGTGCGTGCGTGCGTGCGTGCGTGCGTGCGTGCGTGCGTGCGTGCGTGCGTGCGTGCGTGCGTGCGTGCGTGCGTGCGTGCGTGCGTGCGTGCGTGCGTGCGTGCGTGCGTGTGTGGAGGTTAATGGCAGAACAGTGTGTGTGTCTCCAGATCTCTGAACAGCTCACGGTTGCAGCCGTCAGATCCTCTCTAAAGCAGCCTTGACTAACTGGATCTAACACGATCCACCTGCTCTCAGCTAAACACCTAATTGGCTTCGCTGACTTTACAGTTTATGTATTTGTGCTTCATCACGTCGCTGCTACCGCTGCTTGATTTGTTAACTTCCTTGACTATTCATGACTCTTCTTATTCTTCTATAAATAAACTTCACTACTGCAACGATGCTCTGTTGTATGTTAGAAGTTTGTAAAGAAACTCAAAGTACTAAGAGCGATACACTGCTCTGTTGTTATATATTTTTTATTGAACAATCTTATACTGTCCGTTCAATTTTTATTATTTTTTTGCCTATTTTAAACTGAATCAAACCGCACTTTTTTACTCTATCTAATCTATTCCACTTTATTATTTATATTACTGAAGAACTGTGATTTACCTTACCTTGCTACCTCTCTATCTCTTTGTATTTAATTGTTTATGCTCGCTTATGCCTGTATTTTTTACTGTTGTGAAGCACTTTGAACTGCAACCTCTGTTTGAAAAGTGCTATACAAATAAAGTTATTACTGTTGTGTTGTAAAAGAAAATCAGCAGCAGTGTACAGTGTAGTATGAATGTGTTGTTATTCATAGTACAGTATGTGCTTGTTGTAATGTCAGGACGTTCTCACCCTCACAGCTCCCATGCTGACGGACGTTGTACAACGTAAGCTGTTGTTACCAAAGTCTGTTTCGAGATGTCGATTCACTCTGTCGCTAACAAGGCTACCAAGACCTGACCCCTGTCTCTTTGAGTGGGGAGTCATTCTTATCTAAGAAGCATAAATATAATAGTTTTTCGTTTCGTATTAGAAGTCACTGGTCAATTATTGACGACACAGAATGGTTATTTTGTTAAAAGTGGACCATTCTGAGATAGACTTTTCCCACTAGGTCGCTTTCACATATAGTTTTGGTGGACTCTGTGCGGTTCTGGTGGTGAAGTTGCAACATTGTTGCATTCTTCATTTGGTTCGCCTGCGTTCACATAGCAATTTGTCAGGCGCACCGAACTTTCTGAACAATGTCACACGGTCGAAAAAGGGCGCTCGTCTATTGGACACAATGGAGAGTGAAGATCCCTCCCTTTCAGGAAGTGAAATGCGCGTCAACACAAACTGCGTGAAACGTGATAGTAGCAGAGACGTGGCATTGATCCATCGTTCGATTATAATTCCCATTACCGCCATCCTCTCGCTAAACAACTTGTACACCTCATTGTTTTTGTGAGTGCCCACATTCCCCACAAGCAGCTGTTTTATTTGGTCTTCTGCCCCCCAAGTCTGTCCACGAGACATGTTTACACAGTGTGCTTGTTTTGCAGTGAATGCTGCGCCGCGGTAATATTAATAATAATAACAGCTGTGTTTTTTTTTCCTTCTACCCCAAGATGCACAGTAGATAGATAGATAGATAGATAGATAGATAGATAGATAGATAGATAGATAGATAGATAGATAGATAGATAGATAGATAGATAGATAGATGCAGTGTGCTTGTTTTGCAGTGAATGCCGCGCCGCGGTAATAATAGATGGTTTATCAGGTGACTTCCTACGTTTGGTCCGATGAAGCAAACCGAGACCTACGTTTTCAGGCGGACCAGAGTTTGCATGTTTGGTCCGCGGACCGAGTTCGACGCGCATTCACACAAACCCGAAAAACCGGACTATCGAATTCTGGTCCGATAGTCCGGACCAAACAGCCCCTGTGTGAAAGCGACCTAAGACAACGTCTATGCAGTCTTCTTCTTATTGACTATAAACTGCAGTTGAAATATTCCTAATCAAATTAAAATGATATGTTATTAATACGTCATTATCGTAATATGTGGTTATTAGGTATAGGGATAGGTATATAATCAAAATCAAGTGGTATGACACACCTGCCTGTGTAATCAATGCATAAGCATTGGGCAAAATCATGTTCTAAATTATGATTACAGACAGTATATCAGAATTCAATCATATTCAATTTTATATCAGACAACATTATATAGGTCATCATACAGGCAAACACATATTTTTATAATGGTCTGGATGTAAAACTCTCAAATCTAAAACTGACTGAGTCATTAGTCAAGTCAAGTCAAGAGTTTTATTTGTCACGGCATACAAGTATACAATGAAATGCGGGTGGTCTTGCCCGCAACAATGTGCAATACAGTAGTACAACATATAATAGAATCCAATAGACTTAGAGATAGAATTACTAGTGTTTGAAGTTGATTGCCATGCAGGTAGCTATGTGCTCTGTACCACATGCTTATAGCTTATCCGCAACAGTAAGTTACTTCCGGGGTAGGCCTGATTGGCCCCGACAGGCACGTGACGCGCAACGTTCTCTGCCGCGCGGCACGCTCCGCGGAGCCGAGCGGCAAAGCTTTCGGAATTACGTAACCGTCCAAATACGCCATGACTTTCATTCGGCGCTTCAGCTCACCTGGCAGAGCAGCGGTCCTGCGATCCTGCGGTCCGTTGTTGGTGAGTTTGAATCCCATCAAATCTTTTTTTTTTAACGTGATTTTTTTTTAACGTGTATTCTTTCGCCGGTTAAGGTTAGGCATGGTTAAGGTTAAGGTTAAGGTTAGGCATTGTTTCGGAGTTGGTTAAGGTTAGAACGGTTACGTTTAGGCGCTGTTAAGGAGCTGGTTAAGGTTAGAGTTTGTCTTAGAGAATGGCAATATTCTTTCTATGGTTAAGGTTAGCCATGGTTAAGGTTAAGGTTAAGGTTAGGCATTGTTTCGGAGTTGGTTAAGGTTAGAACGGTTAAGTTTAGGCGCTGTTAAGGAGCTGGTTAAGGTTAGAGTTTGTGTTAGAGAATGGCAATAGACAGCCTATTTCCGCGCGACAGCTCTCAGCAGCCTCGTTGCGCGTCCTGAGTTTGCCGCGTCACGTGCCTGTCGGGGCCAATCAGGCCTACCCCGGAAGTCACTTACTGTTGCGGAACAGTTACAGGCGTACCACATACTGGTTAGTGCACTGAGGAGCCACCAGGGGGCAGTTCTGCTGTAGTTTTGAAGAGAGCACAGCTTACCAGTCACATTACAACTGTTTCATGGAACACTGATACTGGGCCAATTTTCAAGAGTTTTATTTTAGCTAAGGAGTTCTCTGTAAATATATTAAACTAGTATCATATTGTCCCGTGTAGATGTATTGTTCAGTTCAAAGATGGGGGTAAGTCAAATTCAATGACTTGAGGGGTGTGGGCAGTCCAGGCCTATAGGAAACTAGATGGAGGAGGCTTCATCTGCTTACAGTAGGTCTCGCAGCTCAAACAGAGAAGGGTGGTGCTGTTGGTGGAAGTGCAGTATGTGTATGAGGACAGCCCCAGGGCCGGCTGTAGACTTTTTGGGGCCCTAGTAGATTGTTAATTGTCCTTAAGAATTCCATTTGAATATGAATATACCGTATAGATTTTTTTTCCGTAACATATTTTACATTCAACTAGCTGTTTGGTATTCCAATTCATGTATATTTTTCAAATATGAATGACATTGGAATATTGATCGTTCTAACGACCCTCGGCATAAACATGATCGTTTGGAGGCCTTTCTGTTTGACCTTAAATCAGATCTTCGCACCACAAGGGGTTCAGCCGTTTCAACATTTTCAACATTTTGCCGTTTAGTTGAAATTACGTTTGACATGATTAAATAACTGAGAGGGCCTTGATGAGAGGGAGTCACATTCAGATTTATTTTCAAATATATCCTTTTTTTTTTTTTTTTTTTTTTGGGCGGGGGGGGGGGGGGGGGGGGCAGGTGGCCGGTGGCGCACAGAGGTTACGTTCGTCACCAACACCGGGAGACACTAGGATTCGCCTGTTCGAATCCAGCTCCCGGCGTTGCTATCAGCTTGGCTGTCCTCTCACGCTGATACAATTGGCTGTATCAGGGGGTGGGAAGCTGAAGGGTGGGTCCTGGGCGTTGTGGACAGCGACCCCTACAGTTCGGTCGGGGCGCCTGCTCATCGAGGGTTGGCTCTGAGGAGAGATAGTGTGGCCTCCCACACGCTACACTCTCCCCGGTGAGAACCTGCGCGGCCAGGTTGGCCTGCCCCAGGCTGCACATGCGTCGGAGGAAAGCATGTGACAGTCTCCGGTCTCTTTTTTTTTTTTTTTCACTTTTTCTGTACTTTGCTCCCAAACCAATTTAGTCGTTATGCCAATTCCCTTCCTGGTTGTTGCGCGCATTGCCCCACTGTCGGCCTAGTGAGGGTGTAAAACTACCACATGCCTCCTCCGATACATGTGGAGTCAGCCGCCCGCTTCTTTTCACCCAACAGCGAGAACTCTCACTGGGGGAACGTAACGCGTGCGGAGGTTCACGCTATTTTCCCCCGATCCCCTCCCTGCTGAACAGGCGCCCCGATCGACCAGTAGGAACCGCAGTTTACAACAACCAGGACACACACCCCACCGGCTTCCCACCCGCTAACACTGCCAATTGTGTATAGGGACGACTGACCAAGCCGGAGGTACCGCTGATAGCTGGATTCGATCCCAGAGTTTCTGCGGTGGTAGGCGAGTGCATTCTCCACTGCGCTACCCAGCCGCTCCTTTTTTCTAATATATCTTTCAAATTAAATTCTGATTGGTTGGGGGCCCTATTAAGGAAAGTGGGGCCCGAGGTGCAGTGCCTGGGCTGCCTAGCAGGCAAGCCGGCCCTGGGCCACCCACACACATTTACATTTGGTCCTTTAGTTGACGCTTTTATCCAAAGCGACTTACAAGTTATATACGACAACAAGTCAGCAGGAAGGGTACAACTCTTACAACTGAGTAACAATGATAATCAAACAGTGCTGAAACCTGGGTGCTGCAGCTTTAAGTGTATAGTAGTAAAGACATATTAGTATAGTAGGAAGAGTGCATGATAGTATAGGACAGTAAGAAGGTTAGTGTATCTGTTCACATATTACATCAACCTCTCCTGTGCATAAACAATACCCCATCTGTAATAAATTATAAATAATATCATCTGCATAATAGGGACACTAATGCATCAAATTGGTATAAAAAATATGTATATGTTTTACAATATATGTATATGTTGTAATATACATTGTGCCTGCTGCCTGGGAAAAGATTCACAATAGAGAAGATTGGATTTACCACTGGCTTATTACTGAAAAGCATTGTATGATGTTTAAGGTACTTATTTAAAGAGATTGTGAGGTTAGGTACAGTATAAACATTAACCAAATACTGAATGCAGATTTCTTTTTGGATTAATACAGTCCTGGTCATGCTGAATTAGTAAGTCCTGGTATTTACACATTGAATTATACATAATTGGTGAAGCAAAAATGGAAACAACAAGAAGAATGTTTTGAATTGTGTAAACATACGCCTAAGCAATTCTATTTAAAGAAAGGAACGGAGCCAATAATAATAATAATAGCGTTAGCGATCTGTTGTTGTGCATGTTTTTCCATTGGGTTTCTCTTATGGGGGGGGGGGGGGGAGAACATGCAAACTCCACACAGAAAGGCCTGGGAGATACCCCACCTGGGTACCTGACATCATGGAAACCTGGTCCCCAAGCGGGAATCGAACCCTGGACCTTCTTGCTGTGAGGCGACAGTGTTTTTTTTTTTTTTTAATCTTTTTATTATAAAAAATAATCAGTTTACATTTTATGCATTTTCTATATATATATACACACTATATTATTTAAATGTCTTGCTCACATTTCCCAGGCATAGCCCATCCCCTTCTTTTGCGCTTCCCTAAATCAACCAACAAAAACAGAACAAGCCACAAAGAAAACAGTGTTGTATATACTTATTTCCTATACTACAAATCAAGCATAACCAAAAAAAACTCCCCTATCCCACCCAAACAAACCCAAAAAAAAACTATCCAAAACCAAACTCTACTTTACCTTTTCCAAACTTAACACATTTACCACTGTTAATGAACCATCTCTTAAATATCTCCTTACTCAGCAATTTCTCTGTCAACATAACATCCCTTTTCATTAAATGCAAAAAGATTGGCCATACTTCCACCTTTCTCTGCTCAGAAAAAGCAATTCGCCTTCTCAAGACAACCGCATACCTGGCATGACTCAATACATAATTGATGAGATTTCTCTCCTCCTTCTTTCCATCTAATGCACCAAACAAAAAATATCTCTTCCAATCTGTATATTTGATTATTCCCCAGCTTGCCCTCATGCCCTATTTCAGCTCTGCATGGAAGCCCTGTAGGCCTTCACACTCAATGAACATGTGCATAAAACTTTCATCTTTTAATTTGCACACATCACATGTTCTACTTATCTGTGTATCTATATGATGTAACACTGTTTTTGTATAGACCCTATTCTGTCTTACCATGAAATCATTGTGAACACATTCGATATTATTAAACTTTATATTCACATTTTCCCATATTGATCCTCCCACCAACCCCGGAAACACTTTCTCCCACACCTGTTCCGATGCTGGCACCCTTCTTTCTTTTGTTACAAAAAATCTATAAATATCTTTACTCCTCACACTTCCCAAACCCTTCTCATCCCCCTTTCCTACCTTTAATTCTGGAAGACTACAGCTCCTAATCCCCACACACTCTCTCTCTATTATCTCTCTCCATTCCTTCGGCAAGCCAGTTTAAATTTTTCAAAATTTTACACAACAGTTGCAAACCGATATTCATCATCTACCTCGATTACATTGTCATAAATGGCCTGCACCGGGAGAAAACCTGGCACATACTCATATACAAAATCCTTTATCTGTGTCATCCCTGCTCTCAGGAAGATTTTACTATACAATACATTGTTATTGTGGCATATCCTGGGGTTCAGGAATACTGGCTGATTTAAAACCATATCCAGTCCCACACAATCATATACAATGTTAGGTAGGTACTCTGCCCATACTTGTAATACCTCCCTATACATCTCCGGTATATTTTCCGTCATTAAAGGCTTAAAGCCCATAAATAAGCTATTGTCACCACACCTACCTACCTTCTCTAGGCTCTCTTTAAAAAAACACTTCCATCCGTATTTGGTCTCATCGTAAATATATTTCTGTACCCATTTCAATCTTACAGTTTTCTTCCTTACCTTTATGTCAATTAAATTCAAACCACCCTCATTACACTTACCTATCAAGAATTTTTGGTGACTTCCCCCACCACAGAAAGTCCGCCACAACCCTATTAATCTCATTTTCTATTGCCTCTGGCATATCCAAGGCACCTAACACATATGTCAGTTTAGACATCAATAAGCTATTTATCACCACAACCTTACCCTTCAATTTTAGTGTGCGTTGCTTCCAAAATTGGAGCACCTGTTTAATCTTATTAATTATACCTACCCACGTTAAATCCCTCTCCTCTTTCTCCTCTATCCCTATCCACACACCCAATATCTTTATGTGCCCCTCTGCTTTTTTCAGCGGAACCACACAATCACAAATTTTTACTTTACCTATACACAATAACTCAGTCTTATCAACATTAATTTTGGCTCCAGATGCCTTACCATATACCTCTAAGCACTTCATAATTCTATTTATGCTCTCCATGTCTCTCACCGTAAAGGTAGTGTCGTCCGCATATTGGTGGATCAAACTCTGCTCCCTGTAGGGTATTCCTATTCCAATTATTTCCTTTTTACTTTTTATGTATGTGGCCATAGGCTCTGCGGAAATCGCATAGAGCAAAGCTGAAAGAGGACACCCTTGCCTAACAGACCGCTCCACCCTAAACACATCTGTAATACACCCGTTACATTTCACACAGCTTTTTGAATCTTTATACAAAACACGTACCCAGTTGACCATCCTCTCCCCAAAACCAAAAACCTCCATGACCCTGATCAGGAAAAAATGCTCAACCCGGTCAAAAGCCTCGTTAAAGTCCACACTGAGTACTGCACAATCATCATTATTATAATTTACATAATTTACTACATCCTTAATCGGTCTTACAGTTTCTGTGATGTCCCTACCCGGAACACTGTAGGCCTGAGTTGGCGCCACTTTGCTCCCAATTACTTTCTTGACCCTGTTGGCCAGAATTTTGGTAAGCACCTTATAATCAGAATTCAACAAACTTATAGGCCTATATCCTTCTAACTTAGTTTTACACCCTTTGTTTTTAAATAAAATTGTCAAGACACCAGTGGTCATTGCTTCATTACACTCACCATTCCTCTCTATTTCTCTGTACACTTTCAACAAAATAGGTGCTAGCAGACCAACAAAAGCCCTGTAAAATTCTCCTGACAAACCATCAAGTCCAGGGCCCTCATTCATCAACTTGGCGTAGAAAATGTTCTATTTCCACACGTAAGCACAGAATGTAGAATCAGTGCACGCACAGAAAAAACGGGATTCACCACACGTGCGTACGCAGGTTCTACGCACACCTGTCATGATGAATATGACTTTGATCCTACGTTTGAGCTTGTGCACTGTTTTAAGTATTTGCATACCAGAACCGCCCCGATTAACCATATACGGTAATGGAATACCCCCATGAAATGTGGAAAAATGGACTAAGCCGAGGGAAGCGTGTTATGAGACAGGCTGACAGACGTGTACACTTACGGTGATGTCGGATATGATATCTATTAACCATTGCTGCCTGGGCAGCGCAAACACTAATAAAGACCGTGCTGGAATATGACTGCCTTTTCCCGTGTTGTTTGATTAATACCCAGGGATTAAAGTTCTCCTCAATTTTATTCCAAATCGCGATGGATCTTCCGACAATTTTCTACCTGCTGCATATGATTTCTAGAGGCATACTACAATCTATTTTGATGTCAGTATTGGGTAGCCTATATAAACAATAATACGAGAGCATATACAAGAACAATGAATCTCACTGCATGTATGATGTAGCCTGCCTTTCAATACATGAACTTGAATTCCATCATGTTTGTGTGCGGGACTCACAAGGCTGTTGTCACAATGGGTGGTACCGGTACAGTAATAACAGTCTACACAATATCACGATGGACCATGCCATAGCCTATGTTCTATTATGACATGATCTGTGAGACAAATGTTCTAGAGTGTTTGATTAAGATATCATACTCTGACAGCATGCCTATGATCAACAAAAACGCGAACTTGAATCCCATCATCATATTTACATAGTCTGTCCACTATCTGGTGTCATTGCAATGCGTTTTTTATTATTTCTTATACAGTAAAAAGGGGGAAGAACACTATATCGTGGGTGTTCATATGACTTGTATTCTGCTTACAGCTTCGAAATTCCACTTGTTTCGTTTAACGTAAAGCCTTTTAAATATAATCAAAATGTTCCCGTGTTTCTGCGGTCTGTGCGCAAAATAATAACGAGTTGAGCTACGCGGAGCGCAGTCAGTCAGTACACCCCGTATATTCCGATAACGCTATATAAACCATGCTGCATTCATTCTGAGAGAAAGATCTATTATTCCAAATGCTATTTATAGGGTTTTGACCATAATTACACTACTGTTGCTATTTTACAATGAACTATAATGAATTACGGTTCATACAGAACATGCCAGTGTTGAAACTAATGCACAGAAGCTCATTTCCTTGTTGTAATAATATATTCTACCACTGGGCGTCAGCTAAGTGTGCTCCGAGCTGTGCGTACACATAAGCACGAAGTCAAGTTCAAGTTGAAATTGATGAATCCCACTCTTTGCTTAGAAATGGTCGTACGCACAGGTTAAGCACATATCTGTGCGTAAGATACGTTGATGAATGAGGGCCCAGGACTTTTGTTAGTCTGCAAGCCCTTAATCGCTTCCCTCACTTCTTTTTCAGTGATTTCACCATCACACATCGCTCTATCCCCTTCATCTAATCTCATTTTCACAGTTTCCAATACATTGTTTACACATTCAATATCCACTCCTTCACTCCTGTACAATTTTTTATAAAAAGATTCCACTGTATCCAATATTACAACTAAGTCATTCACTTTTTCCCCTTTTTTGTTTTCTAGCTCTCTTATGTATGTCCTTCTCTGTTTACTTTTTTCTAGGCCTAGAAAAAACGAGGTGCTCCTTTCTCCTTCAAGGGCATATTTCGCCTTGCTCCTCATTATTGCTCCCATGCACTTTCTTCTTTCATTCTCTGCCCACTTTGCCTCTAGCTCTGTATACTTCTCTGCACTGTGTTCTGGATTTTCTTAAAATTTTTCCGCTTCTTCCGCTAGCAACCCGTTTAATTCCCATTCTTCTCTTTTGTTTTTATAATTTCTGGCCTTTGTATATCTTATACTTATCTTTTTTACATTAATTTTAACTTGTTCCCACCAAATACCCACATTTTCATTAAACATTGGGTTTTCCATTTCAGCTTTCACATACCCATATATCTTTTTTTGATATTTCTCCTCACTCAGTACACTTGTATTTAAACACCACACACCCCCACCTCTCCCTTGTATTTCTATTCCTAAATCAAAACACACAGCCGCATGGTCACTCAAAAAATTAAACTTCTGTTCTATATTGTTAATGTAATTCCGTATTTCCCGTTTAACCAGACATAGATCAATCCGGCTTTGCCTTAAGCAGCCCGCCACCACTTGTTTCCTTGTAAACCCTCTTTTCCCAGAATTCTCCTCTCTCCACATATCCACTAGATCCACACTAGACATTATTTCTGTTAGTGTATTTCTAGCTGTGTCACACTTGAAAATCTTGCTCATAGTATCTAACCTACTTCGCAAAGTGTTAAAGTCACCGACAAACAAACAATTCCCCTTCATGTGCACCTTTAGCCCTTCAAAAAAAAACTTCCTAATTTTCTCTACATTGGGCGCATATATATTCCCTAATCTAAACAAAACTCCCTGATGTTCAAATTCTAATATAATCACCCTCCCTTCTGCGTCCTCATATATTACCTTTATATTTTCCACTACGTCTTTTTTAAATAATACTGCTACACCACATGATCGCTCTGTACCATGATTTACATATAATACATCAGTCCATTTTCTTTTCACATCATTCATTATATTTTCTGTCCACCACGTTTCCTGCAGCATCACTATATCTGTATTAAAAGTCGATATCACCTGCTCAATTTTAGTTTTGTTCCTCAGTCCATTCACATTAAGCGATGTTACAGTGATGGCAGCACACATGACGAAAAATATATTGATTATCCTATATATCATACCTTATCATACCTTCTTAATACACCTCCCTTTTGCTTAGTACACCTCTCGTACCCTGCTCCTCGTAGCGCTTCCAGGGCGTGCATGTACACTGCGCGTACTTTTCATCACATCCCCTGCACTTTTGTTCAGTGCCACACAGACACAGCCTACAAACTCTCACCTGCCTATTATGGATCACTCGAAAATGTTCCATCCCCTGTTGAGTCTCAAACCGGGTCGAATACGGCAGGGATTTGACATACTCAGTGAACTTCACTTTTACGAACCTTGTGCCGTCTATAATGTCCGTTCCATGCAGGCCACGTCCTTCTCTTGATCTGCGTTACCGCCGCCACTCCCCATAGCTTCAGTTTCTCGAGAATGTCCTCATCCGTTATGTATAAAGGCAGACCCAAAAAAGAGACGACAACCTCATCGTTCGATTGTTCTGTTGCCATTATTCTACTGTCCTTGATTTTAAAACCGTCCATCAGTTTCTCCTTCACCTTCTCATCCATCAACATGATTTCATACTTCTTGGGCGTCTTGTATCGACATCCAATGACGGTCCCACACTCCGACTTTAACGCCCTCAAAAGCTCCATCATTGTGACTCTATCAGGCCCCTCAATGTCCACCTCAACTGTTAATCTCAACTCATATTTTCGTTCATTCATTTCATCCATCTGTCTCGGAATCCGCCCGCCGTTTGAAATGTTTGTTGCCATGATTTCCCGTCCGAGCCTCGAGACAAACGTCAATTTCCCCCAAACAGCTAAAAGCCGTTGGGGGAAACTACACTATACAAAAAACAATCTACTACTTACTCTATACTCACTTTAACCAACTATCTCACTATCAAACTCAAAGCTTCCGCGCGCTGTCAAATTCAAACCGACCTGTCAAAAAGAGGGCGTGTTCTAGGCGACAGTGTTAACCACTACACCACCGTGCCACACACCAGGTCACATGCCGGACACTCTGGAGATCAGATCTGTCAACGTTTTTGAAAGCGGTACACTTTAATGAAAGTAAAGCTCCTACCGCCTCACCTACACATGTTACATTTAATGATTGTGTGATTTACTGAACAAAAGGTGATTCACCAAGCTTCCAACAAGCACTTTGCCAGCGCCGGGCACTTATAATAACTCCCCCTTCTGGTGGGCACGGTGGGCATGAGGATAATGTGATTCATAACCTCCAGTTCCATTTTCAGCAGTTTTCTACTAATGCTGTTCTGGAGGTGTTACAATCGATTGATGCAAGGACCTCGACTAGAGAGGAGAAACTAGACGTCTTCAAGTCCAGTTTCATATTAGAAAATAATTATGAAATAAAATAAAATAAATACTGTGGCAGCACAGCGGTGGTTAACACTGTTGCATAACAGCAAAAAGGTCCTCCTGGGTTCGAGTCCCGCTTGGGGACCAGGTTTCCGGGTTGCCAGGTACCCAGGTGGGGTATCTCACGGGCCTTTCTGTGTGGAGTTTGCATGTTCTCCCTGTGTTCTCTCCAGAAAAGGAGATACTGTAAAGCCAATGTTCTCTCCAGAAAAGGAGATACTGTAAAGCCAATGTTCTCTCCAGAAAAGGAGATACCGTAAACCCAATGTTCTCTCCAGAAAAGGAGACACCGTAAAGCCAATGTTCTCTCCAGAATAAGAAAACGTTCTTACATTTACATTTAGTCATTTAGTTCTTTACAGTGCAGTGTCATGATATAAACGCTTTGATTTGGTTATTTACTAATAATTCCAGGAGTTTTGCTAGGCAGGATAGCTTGGAGATTGGGTGGTAATTATTTAAGTCACTTCTGTTCTGTCTCCACCTTCATGCAAGGTGTTTAGTTCTTCTTAGGAAAAGAGATAAACTCAATGAAAAAACATGCAGAACAGATCGCTAACGCTGTTGCGTCCCTGATGAAGACGGACCGTAGTTTAGCTAATACTGGACTGATGTGGTCTCTCCTCTTGGTTCTAGTTAGTAGCGTAGCTGGCGAGTTTTGAATGAGTTGGAGTCGTTCTGTGTTTTTTTTTTGGGATGCCAGTGAGGAGTGCATTACAGTAGTCAAGTCGGCTTGAGATAAAGGCATAGATCAGTCTTTCAGCGTCTTTTTGATTTATAAACGGCCGTACCTTAGCTATGTTTCTAAGGTGGACAAATGATGTTTTTGTCACCTTGTTGATGTGTGATTTAAAGCTTAGGTCTGAGTCTATTATAACACAAAGACTTGTAACTTTGGGTTTGATCCAAGGAGTAAGTTGCCCCATATTGCTCTGTAACATTTCTCTTTTTGTTATAGGACCGACTAGTAGGATTTCAGTTTTGCCCTCATTTAATTTTAGGAAGTTGTTCGTCATCCATTTGTTTATTGCTAAGAGACAGGCGGAAATGGAGTTTATAGCTGTGTGATCATTTGGTTCAGCGGAGATGTACAATTGTGTGTCATCTGCGTAACTATGGAAACATACATTGTGCATTCTAATGATGTCTAGTGTATAGTGAGAATAATAATGGACCAAGGCAGCTCCCCTGTGGAACTCCGAAGTAGGTCTCATGTTTCTCAGAAGAATGATCTCCAAGCCTGACGTAATATTTTCTCCCTTTGATATATGTTTTGAACCAGTTTAATACATGGTCATCTAATCTGCCCGTCGCTTATCAATGACTTGTTTGCAGTCAACATTGTCGAAACGGATTGTTTTTTAATCGGTTCATATCCTTTTTATAGCATTTCGAAAAGCTATCGTTTTCTCGAAAATTGACGGAAAATGGAAAGATTCCCTCATAAACGGCATTTATTGGAATATTCTCGAATACACTAGACACGTTGTCATTTGTCGGCCTATTTATGAATCGTTTTCAAATAAACGCTAGATTATCGATAGTATATGTGTACTTATGCACGCTATAGAAGCGAGCTGGGAAATCGATTCTCTCATTTCCTCAACATCACACACACACACACACACACACACACACACACACACATATACACATACGGGACACGCTGTTATCTCAGTGAATACAGCTCTGATTATCCTAAAACTGGTAACATAGACTCCTTACCTTAGATCAGATGTTCTCCAAAAAGATTATTCCAATTTCTGATCGCCATTCCAAATATCGATCGTGTTTATTGATTGATTATTGGCTGCTGTAAATATATATTCCAGGCTGCTTTCAAACTCACGATCACTTCCCTCATCATCAGATCCCTCGCCAGCATAATGGAGCCAGTTGGCTCCCCCCACACAGATCCACCAGTATAATCGAATGGCCTGCAGTTACACAGGGATAGACGATAGGGGGCGGTATTTTCCCATCAGAGCTCCTAGTGGGGCTGCTGTACCAACGGGAGACTCGGTTGATGAAATATGAATTCAGATCGCTAATCAAATAAAGAAATGACAATTTGCGTCGTCGGCACTCAAAGGGGGGCATGAAAAGATGACAACACGTCGTCTGCACTCAAAGTGTTAAGCACAGAATTTAGAATGTGTGTACGCACAGAAAAATCGAGATTTATCACACGTACGTACACAGGTCCTACGCACACCTGCAAGTACTCCGTGTTGATAAATGCCACTTGTTCTACTCTCCACGCTCGTGCACAATTTTAAGTATTTGCATATAGAACCGCCCGTAATTATCCATATACGATAATGAAACACCCCCATGGAATGAGGAAAAATGGACTAAGCCGAGTGAAGCGTGTTATGGGAGAAATACGCAACAGGCTGACAGACAGACATGTACACGTACGGTGATGTCGGATATGATATCTATTAACCATTGCTGCCTGGGCAGTGCAAACACTAATAAAGACCGTGCTGGAATATGACTGCCTTTTCCCGTTTCGTTCGATTAATACCCAGGGATTAAAGTTCTCCTCAATTTTATTCCAAATAGCGATGGATTCTCCGTAAATGTTCTACCTGCATAATGATTTGTAGAGTCATACAATCTATTTTGATGTCGGTATTAGGTTGCCTATATAAACAATAATACGGGAGCATATACAAGAACAATGAATCTCACTGCCATGTGTGATGTAGCCTATGCCATGTGTAGCCTGCCTATATGTGATCAATACAAACTTGAACTTGAATTCCATCATCATATTTATATGTTGTGTCTGTCCACTATGTTTGTTACTTTGTTATTTCCCCCCCTATCTATGTAAAGCGACCTTGGGTCTCTTGAAATGCGCTATATAAAATGAAGCTATTATTATTATTATTATTATTATTATTATTATTATTATTATTATTATTATTATTATTATTATTATTATTATTATTATTATTATTATTATTATTATTATTATTATTATTATTATTATTATTATTATTATTATTATTATTATTATTATTATTATTATTATTATTATTATTATTATTATTATTATTATTATCACATCTGTGCGGGAGCTCACAAATAGACTGTTAGTCTCAGTGAAGTTTCAACAAAGGTCATCTATTCTAACCAACAAATTGAAGTAGAAAGCATTTTGTTGTGACCAATCTTATTTGGAAACATGACACACAAAATAATAGTATTACGCTTTTTATTTGAAACAATATTTAATCGGGTTTGGAGGTGGGTGTTCTGCGTCTGCCCCCCGTGCCAAACAAGCAGGCCAACCTCTTACTCTTAATTACACTACTGTCGCTATTTTACAATGAACTATAATGAATTACGGTTCATACAGAACACGCGCCAGTGTTGGAAGTAATGCACGGAAGCTTATTTCCGCGTTGCAATAATAATATTCTACCACCGGGCGGCAGGTACGCACGGTCGGAGCTGTGCGTAAATATATGCACAAAGTCAAGCACACATTCAAATTGATAAGTCACACACTTTGCTTAGAAATGATAGTATGCACGGGTTACGCACATATCTGTGCGTACGCACCATTGATAAATGAGGGCCCTGGGTTCCATCCTAGAGGAAAATCTTTCCTGTGACAAAATGGCATCCAATGTAATAAAAAAAGGCAAACAAAGAACTAGATTCTTGTAACGGATCTCCTCTCTGGTAAACAAGAATACCCTGAAGACTCTGGCAGGAGCACTCATTCAAGGGTATTATGACTATGCTTGCACCTCATGGTACCAAAGCACCTCAAAGGCGCTAAAAACAAAATTACAAACATCGCGAAACAAACTGGTCATACCAGGCACGTGCACACATAGAGCCCAAGGGAGCACCTGTCTTTTTGAGCCTCATAAAAAAAGTGCCCTTTTTGAAAAAAACAAAACAAAACAAATGTATTTTTTTTTCTTTTTTTTTGCCATTACGCATATAGACTGCCCTTCCAACTGAAAATTGTCAGGATAGAATAAAAATATTAGGTAAAGAGAGAGAGATGCCCCATATTCCATTGCAGTTTGCACGGCCTCCTCAGCGTGCCTCTTCGCGGACCTATATTTTATGCATAGCGTGGATGGTGATGATGATGATGATGATGATGATGATGATGATGATGATAGAAACCGCTGTGGCGCATACAGTTGAATGCTGGTATTACACTTATTGAGGGACACGAAGAAGCCAAGTCCGATGGGATTTGCGAATCTCAAATACAAATCGGGATTGGAATAAAAAATGCATTTATATTAAACAATACAGAATATACAGCACTTCTTGGGGTCTGTAGGGTAAGCACTTATTCCCTCCCCCCTGAACATTTATGGAGATGTATGGGCCTTTTAAGTCAGTGATAAAAGTGTCTTTCAAGGATAAGTGAGCTCCTGCACTGATTATTATAGTTCAATAATCAATATTTGATCACCAAAACGCCCCAAAAAGCATAAAAAGGGGGGCCCCCCCCCACCCGAAAAGGGCCCTTAAAAATCGGGCTTGCGGGCTTCGCACACTCGGTTAAATCACACACAGGTATAGTGCCCTTTTCAGCCTTTGAGGACCTGCCCCTCTAAAGTCCTGTGCACGTCCCTGGGTCAGACTACTGCTTGACCTTACTCCAAGAACCCACCTCACCCCTGCCCACTTTGACAACCTAGGATGGCTTAGAGTAGACAACAGAGCACAGCAACTTGCAATGGGCCTGGTCTACAAGATACACTACACCACTAAGGTACCCATGTACATCAAACGTCAAAATACTTCCCTAAATTCAGTGAATACCACGATCACAACACCATCATGTTAAACCCAGATTTGGCTCAAACAAGGGACTAAACACGTTTCGCAATTTTGCCACATCAATGTGGAACGCCCTACCCACAGCTGTAAAGGAATGTGAATCACTACCCACCTTCAAAACCACTCTCAAAGAGCACCTACGGGAGACTGCAATTAGAAACTGGCCCCTGTAAATGTCCAAACCCAGCCCCCTCCAATGTACAGTCTCCCCCCCCCCCCACCCAACTACCTCCAATGTACAGTTACCCCCCCCCACCCCACTACCTGTTGACAATTTTTGCACATGGTGCTGTGGCATGCCTTATAAGGAGCTGGCAGGGCATTTCTGTATGCAAATACCGGTGTACGAGAAAGCGCTTTCAGTTTAAGAATGAGGGACGTTCTTCATTCAGTGGACACTCTGGCCATTTACAAACACCTGTCCAGGCATCTGGAGATCTTTTGTAAATGTGTTCATACAAACTACTTACGAAGATAGTTACGAAGATAGTTACATACACTTTCGATCATGCAATCCATTGTTTGTATATATAATGACATTGACCTGGTGAATTTACATTATTTGAATATGTTGCTATTGAGCTCAAAGCTGAACTGTCTTTGCTCATCATCACATTGGACCACCAAATACTCATGACTATTTCTGCAGGAATTATCAGAGCTAATCTCACTTGGTATCATTAGATGTGAAAGATTAATCATACATGGAGATCTGAATATCCATATTAATTAGAGGAACAGCCCTGTTGTAATATTTGCATCATTAAAACAGAGTTAATAACAATTAGGAATAGTAAAATACAATAGTCAGTTTCCACCAGGGGAAGCTGTTTGTAAAGGGATACTGTGTTTTCAGGATGTTTCCAGGTGGGGGAAGGTATGCATTTCTGGGTCCTGTGTTGAATTCGTCCCTCCACCAGACTGACGACTCAGCAGTGTCAGCCTCAGTCATGCGTAAGGAAAAGTATACATATTCATATACCGCTATATGAAGAGAAGCAAACGTACCGTAAGTTGTCGAGTGGTCTTATTTATAACACAAAGTTACCACAGATCCCAAGGCTGTTGCGGCATGGTGGTGTGTAGTGGTTAACACTGTCTCCTCAGAGCACGGTGGTGTAGTGGTTAACACTGTCTCCTCACAGCACGGTGGTGTAGTCGTTAACACTGACGCCTCACAGCAAGAAGGTCCTGGGTTCGAGAGAGGGGAGAATGAATTCCGATCCAGGCTAGCTTCAACCTTATTGGGCTCAACCCTATGGACTAATCAAAACTTTGATCTCGTCTGCTACGTGAGGTCCACTTCATGTCGACACACCCTCTACCCTTAGAGCCGGTAAAACATTAACCAAAAATCAAGATATGCGGACAGGAATAAAACCTATTTATTGGTTTGCTTGGTTGCTTGGTCAAAGTGCAGTATCTGTAGTGATGGGAATTACAGCTCTTTGAAGCCTTATCTTTTGTCTCTGTTTCTTTCTGTAGCAGGGTGGATTATCCCTGCTTTATGGGAGTGGTTGTACACGGCCACCTGGCAGCGAGAATGCAGCAGAGCTGAGTCCAGCTGGATCATCAATAAATCCTCAAAAATAATCTGCACCCCCCTCCCTTCCCTCGAATCACTCCACCGCCAAATCACAATCAGGAGAGCCAGGAAAATCATCTCCGACCCCACTCACCCAGCACACCACATCTTCCAGCTGCTGCCCTCCGGGAGGCGCTACAGATCCCTGACCACCAAAACAACCCGGTTCAAAAACAGCTTCTTCCCCACTGCCATACGGACACTGAACTCCCTGTAGCACCCCCCCCCCCCCCCCCTGTAGTACCCCCCGCAACCCCCCTTACCTCTGCTGACATGGACATGGACAAACTCTGAACTGTATCTATGTAATTGTGTTTTCTTTTATGTACGCTGTAAGTGATGTTATATGTTCTATGTTTTTATGTTTTTATGTTGGAACTGCTATGAAACCTGCACTGAAACCAAATTCCACCAGCCTGGCTGGGTGGTCATTAAAGAAATTGAAATTGATTGAATCCCCGACTGTAGGCCAGGAATGTTGAAGTGGAGGTTGAGCAGCAGGAGTGGATGGGGCCTAGGATTCACTGACCTAGGGATGGTACTCTGGTCCTTCTTGCTTCCAGGACGATCAGCAGTAGCTCCCCACACACCCACACTTCCCCCAATACGTTCCCTGGTTGCGTGCGGGATGCGCAACCGAGTAGTCGCGGGCCCTTCTGAACAAAGGTAAGTCCCACGGTCTGCTCACCCTGTGCGTTTGAGGTACTGTTCCCTCTTTGCACAGTCGGGTCCAGTCTCCCTGCCGTCCCTCACTAGGGCTGGCGGGGGGGCCCGGACCCTCCCCGGATTCTGATGGTTGTAGGGGACCTCAGCGGGTACATCTGTCGGGCTCTCCACTCTGCTCCGCTCTTGTGTTCCAATAGAGCAGAGTGTAAAGCCATATGAAATATAACGAAGGTTATCCTATAACCCTAGTTATATGAATATGGCGAGCGCTTTGCTCTGACTCACTGAGGACCCCATGTGTCTTCCGTTTTGGCGGTGAAAGACTGGGGAAGGAGCTGGTAGTATGGCCATGACCCCGCTTATATGTCAGCGGATGTGGGCGTGGCGAGGCAGGCGTAGGTGCGTGCACGTGGTTGAAGGTTTTCATGATAGCATATGATTAAAGGGACAGTTCCAATAGAGCAGAGCGCTCGCCATATTCATATAACTAGGGTTATAGGATAACCTTCGCTCTATTCTGCGAGAGGCGACCATTTTGGAAAACCTTGAATCATGGGATTTGTAGTTTTTTGCTGCCATTTTGTCACTAGCTGTCGACTACACTTCCTGAAGGGATCTATGGGGTTCAAGGTTCATAGTTCTGTATGAATTTCTTTAATAACTCTTATTATTCTGGATAATATACCACAAAACGTAACGTTATTGACAAATATTGAAACGCAGTTAGTTTCTCTTCCCTATTATTAGCATGCAGCAACAATTCGATCTGAAATTAGTTTCAAAACGGTTGCACTGTGGTGAAAATAAAAAAGTACAGTAGATTACAGTAGATTTCATTATCTGTTCTTATGCACGCCTGGTGATACTAAATCCAAATTGAACTCGGCCATTTGAAAGATAATATATGTATATATATAAATGTGCGAATTGGCTATAATAAGGTAATTTATAAGCCTGCTATTCTATATTATATAATAATATTTCAAATTGCATTGGTCCGGATGGGAGAATTCAGTACTGTATCTACAGAACCTTCTGTTTAATCATCTTCCCTTTATTAATTTCCTTAGATTTTTTGTACACATGATCTCAAGAAGGTACTGAACAGGATCAGTGGCAGTTTTTAAAGGAAAACTCCAACATTTTGGGAAATTTGCTTATTTAACATCTTCCCTGGAGTTAGACAAGAAGATACTGTACATACCTTTTTCGTCTTTCTGCATGCATTGGGCTTAGGGAACGCCTGGACCATTAGCCTAGCTTAGCTTCATCACTGGAAGTGGGGCAGTCATCTAGCCTACTGTAGTTCACTACAGTCAGGAAATATACTCCAAATACAATCAAAATACAACTCCCAAATGTTCCTGTAAACATGTTGTGACCTGTGTATTTACAACGTCTGCCAGTCACACAAGTCGCACAAGTCTCCCAGTGACACAAGTCTCCCAGACACACAAGTCTCCCATTCACATGAGTCTCCCAGTCACACAAGTCTCCCAGTCACACAAATCTCCCAGTCACACAAGTCTCCAAGTCACACAAGTCTACCAGTCACACAAGTCTCCCAGACACACAAGTCTCCCAGCCACATGAGTCTCCCAGTCACACAAGTCTCCAAGTCACTTGTGTGACTGGGAGACTTGTGTGACTTGTATGACTGGGAGACTCATGTGACTTGGAGACTTGTGTGTCTGGGAGACTTGTGTGACTTGGATACTTGTGTGACTGGGAGACTTGTGTGACTTGGAGACTTGTGTGACTGGGAGACTTGTGTGACTGCAAGACTTGTGTGACTTGGAGACTTGTGTGACTGGGAGACTCGTGTGACTGGGATACTCGTGTGACTGGAAAACTTGTGTGACTTGTGTGACTGGGAGACTCGTGTGACTGGGAGACTTGTGTGACTGGGAGACTCGTGTGACTGGGAGACTTGTGTGACTGGGAAACTTGTGTGACTTGTGTGACTTGGAGACTTGTGTGACTGGGAGACTTGTGTGACTGGGAGACTCGTATGACTTGTGTGACTTGGAGACTTGTGTGACTGGGAGAATCGTGTGACTTGTGTGACTTGGATACTTGTGTGACTGGGAGACTTGTGTGACTTGGAGACTTGTGTGACTGGGAGACTTGTGTGACTGGGAGACTGGTGTGACTTGTGTGACTGGGAGACTTGTGTGACTTGGATACTTGTGTGACTGGGAGACTTGTGTGACTGGGAGACTTGTGTGACTTGTGTGACTTGGCGACTTGTGTGACTGGGAGACTTGTGTGACTGCAATACTTGTGTGACTTGGAGACTTGTGTGACTGGGAGACTCGTGTGACTGGGAGACTCGTGTGACTGGGAAACTCGTGTGACTTGTGTGACTGGGAGACTCATGTGACTAGGAGACTCATGTGACTGGGAAACTCGTGTGACTTGTGTGACTGGGAGACTTGTGTGACTGAGAGACTCGTATGACTTGTGTGACTTGGAGACTTGTGTGACTGGGAGACTCGTGTAACTTGTGTGACTTGGAGACTTGTGTGACTGGGAGACTTGTGTGACTGGGAGACTCGTGTGACTTGTGTGACTTGGAGACTTGTGTGACTGGGAGACTTGTGTGACTGGGAGACTGGTGTGACTTGTGTGACTGGGAGACTTGTGTGACTGGGAGACTCATGTGACTTGTGTGACTTGGAGACTTGTGTAACTGGGAGAATCGTGTGACTTGGAGACTTGTGTGACTGGGAGATGAGACTTGTGTGACTGGGAGACTTGTGTGACTGGGAGACTTGTGTGACTGGGAGACTCGTGTGACTTGTGTGACTTGGAGACTTGTGTGACTGGGAGACTTGTGTGACTGGGAGACTTGTGTGACTGGGAGACTCATGTGACTGGGAGACTTGTGTGACTTGTGTGACTTGGAGACCTGTGTGACTGGGAGACTCGTGTGACTTGTGTGACTTGGAGCCTTGTGTGACTGGGAGACTTGTGTGACTTGGATACTTGTGTGACTGGAAGACTTGTGTGACTTGGATACTTGTGTAACTGGGAGACTTGTGTGACTTGGAGACTTGTGTGACTGGGATACTTGTGTGACTGGGAGACTCGTGTGACTTGTGTGACTTGGAGACTTGTGTGACTGGGAGACTTGTGTGACTGGGAGACTTGTGTGACTGGGAGACTTGTGTGACTTGGAGACTTGTGTGACTGGGAGACTCGTGTGACTTGTGTGACTTGCAGACTTGTGTGACTGGGAGACTTGTGTGTAAAGCGACCTTGGGTTTCATCATTCTGGGAGGTACCTTGGTCGTATAGTGTATCTTGTAGACCAGGCCCATTGCAAGTTGCTGTACTCTGTCGTCTACTCTAAGCCATCCTAGGTTGTCAAAATGGGCAGGGGTGAGGTGGGTTCTAGGAGTAAGGTCAAGCAGTAGTCTGACCAGTTTGTTTTGAGATGTTTGTGTAGCAGGGTGGATTATCCCTACTTTATGAGAGTAGATGTACACTGTCACCAGGTAGGGGGGAACGCAGCAGATCTGAGTCCAACTGAATCCCCGACTTTAGTGCAGGAGTGGAGCTTTAGCAGAGGGAGTGGATGGGGCCTAGGATTTACTAACCTAGGTGTAGTGCGCTGGTCCAGCTTTAACAAATTACCTCTGTATCTTTTCAATGTAAATAATAAATCAGTAACCTCACAAAGATACTAATCTAATTATCTTTAAAGTGCAGTGAGCTGCTGGTTAAAGGCCTTATCCACAGTATTGTTATGTTAGCTACTGAGCTGCTGGTTAAAGGCATTAACCACAGTATTGTTATGTTAGCTACTGAGCTGCTGGTTAAAGGCCTTAACCACAGTATTGTTATGTTAGCTACTGAGCTGCTGGTTAAAGGCATTAACCACAGTATTGTTATGTTAGCTACGTTGAGCTGCTAGTTAACGGCCTTAACCACAGTATTACATTAGCTAATGAGCTGCTGGTTAAAGGCATTAACCACAGTATTGTTATGTTAGCTACGTTGAGCTGCTAGTTAACGGCCTTAACCACAGTATTACATTAGCTAATGAGCTGCTGGTTAAAGGCATTAACCACAGTATTGTTATGTTAGCTACGTTGAGCTGCTAGTTAACAGCCTTAACCACAGTATTACATTAGCTAATGAGCTGCTGGTTAAAGGCATTAATCACAGTATTGTTATGTTAGCTACTGTGCTGCAAAGGCCTTAACCACAGTATTACATTAGCCAATAAGCTGCTGGTTAAAGGCATTAACCACAGTATTGTTATGTTAGCTACGTTGAGCTGCTAGTTAGCGGCCTTAACCACAGTATTACATTAGCTAATGAGCTGCTGGTTAAAGGCATTAACCACAGTATTGTTATGTTAGCTACTGAGCTGCTGGTTAAAGGCCTTAACCACATTATTACATTAGCCAATAAGCTGCTGGTTAAAGGCATTAACCGCAGTATTGTTATGTTAGCTACGTTGAGCTGCTAATTAACAGCCTTAACCACAGTATTACATTAGCTACTGAGCTGCTGGTTAAAGGCCTTAACCACAGTATTGTTATGTTAGCTACTGAGCTGCTGGTTAAAGGCATTAACCACAGTATTGTTATGTTAGCTACTGAGCTGCTGGTTAAAGGCATTAACCACAGTATTGTTATGTTAGCTACTGAGCTGCTGGTTAAAGGCATTAACGATTAACGATATTAGTATTGGCTGAGCGTCCCGCTCTAGCCTAATGAGATACTCCTTATCTCCTAGTACCTACTGTACACCACCACGAACAACTTAATGCACCCATACCTGATCGGGCCCAGCCCCTATGGAGGTGTAGCCTATAAAACCATGGCTATGGTCACCAAACACTCTTCCTCGCCAAATCTCGTTCCAGTAAAAGATCCCTCAAAAGGGAACTCAGGGCCGCATAGAGCGGGACGCTCAGCCAATACTAATATAACTAGGTTATATATCGTATATGGCTATCGCGTCCCGCTCTAGCCTAATGAGATATGGGTTAGAGCGGACGCGAGACCCGACAGATGTACCCCCTGAGGACCCGTAAGCCCACATCAAGGGGTGTGGGGAGCCCTGTCACCCCATCCTTCCTAATGAAGCAGTCAACTCCATCTGAATGCGAACAAGAGGGAACTAGAACCCCTTGAACACACCGCACAGGCGGAACCACGTGTGACTCAACACACTGTGGCCCATACCCACACACTCCTGCTACCCTACCAAAGGACGGGAAGCAGGAAAGGCCACAGATCCCAGAACCGCCTGGGAGACAGAACCCCCGGTCATGTCCATGAGGTAAAACCTTACAAAGGGGCCCGGGGAGGACCATGAAGCTGCAGCACAGATGTCCTCCACCGAGGCCCCACCCAGGAGAGCGGCAGAGGCAGCCACCCCATGAGTGGAGTGCGCCCTGACGCCCCCAGGGGGATCCTGCCCAGCCAATGTGTAGCAGAGGGCAATGCCCTCGCACAACCAATGGGACAGGCGCTGTTTCGACAGTGCCTTACCAGCACGAGACCCACCGTAACAGACAAAAGCTGATCGGTAACCCTGAGGTCCTGAGTACGGCTGAGGTAAATTCCCAAAGCACGGACTGGACATGACAGGTGAAGGCCCGCATCCAACTCACTGGTGTGAGGAGGAGGACGAAACACCTGAACCACAATATCCCGGGAGCGGAAGGAACTCCGGATATTTTTAGGCACGAAAGCAGGATTAGGTCGCAGAGTGGCACCGCAATCGGCCCGAAAAGACAGGCACTCTGGACGTACCGAGAGAGCACAGAGCTCACCCGCGCCTTTAGCGGAAGTGACAGCTAGTAGGAATGTGGTCTTGAAAGACAGCTGTCCCAACGGCGCCTGCTCGAGCGGCTCAAACGGGGCCAAGGACAACCGACGAGGACCAATTGAAGATCCCAAGTCGGAGCCAAGGAGCGTTGCACCGGCTTAACGCGTCGAGCGCCAAGCAGGAAACGCTTCACAAGAGGGTGGCTGAACAAGACATCCCCTCAAATCTCTCATGATAGGAGGATATAGCTGCTGCATATACGCTCACCGTCGAAGCCGATCAAGTCTATCAAGGAGAGACTGGAGGTAACTAAGGACAGCATCCAAGGAGATTGGGTCCCAGCCCCCCGCCTTACACAACACTTGGAACACACGTCTGCGACAGTGGAGGGAGCATGCGCATTCTGGATGGTAACACCATCAGGATCAACAACCTGCGCCCCTCAACGTACCCAGTCCCAACAACTGACCTAACAGATGTATGGGGAAGATTCCCAGGCGGCACGGCATCGGTCCCAGACCTGCCTGGCTATGTCCGGACGTAATCCCCACCCGTCAGGATGAGGACCGCCCCGCGACAGTACACCTTTACCCACATTCTCCCTGCCGGGGATGTGGGGAGCCCTCAGGCCGCGCAGATGGAGGACGCCCATAGCCAGCCGCCCGCCGCCTGGTGCAGACGGGGGGAGCGTACTCCTCCCTGTCTGTCAATACACGACACTGACGTCGTATCATCCATCCTGACCAACACTGTTTGAGGACCAGAAGGACCTGAACGTAGCGCAGACCGGGCAGCATGGTTTGCCAGCTGCCCCCTACTGCGTTGGCCCGACGCGTCACCAGCGAGGGAGGCGTCGGCGAAAAACGTGACGTGAGACAGCGCCGTAACCGTCCTAGGACGGAACCTCCCGAGCGTGTTGACCCATATACACAACGTTTAAGGGGAGGCGGACCAGAGCGAACTAGTCCCGCCTTCATTCAAAATATTCACAACAGCACACCAGCCCTAGCTTAGCCCATTTACCAAAAAAGGTAAACAAAGCCCCCCCCCGCATACTCCCCCAATAGACACCGATTGACCGTCAGCATAAATGGTTGAGAGGAGAGAAAGCTGTAGCATAGACAGACCTTCTCATAGCAGAGTGACAGAACAAAACAGTCCCACTACACTACTACAGCCTAGCGTGAGGCGATGTGGAACCCAGATCAACAACCGCCTGCGCACAAACACGCAACATGTTTACAATGTCGGCTGGACCCATAGCCCCACTACCCGACGCAAATGTGGATAGGAACTAGCCAGCTGAGCCATAACCCGCCGTTAAGTCCCATCCTGCAGTAGTATAGCTCTACTGCTACACCGCCGAGCTCACGCATCGGCTCCCAGATGGGGACACCGTTCCACAGACACCGCCGGAACACAAAGGTAACATACCTGGCTAGGCTACCTAGCCACGGCCTACCCTGTTGTCAACCCATTTACCCGTAAAAAAGGTAAATAGGACTCAGCAAAACCCCCACAACAGCTACCGACTGACCTTCATTGATGAACCGGCAAGAGGAGGGAGAAGTGACAACATCTCACGGCGGAGACATTAGAACAGCGTAGCAGTAGAGTTCAGCATGTAGCATTAGTATTAGCATGTAGCTAGCATTAGCTGTTTAACAACACGCTTGCAGGACCGTTTGGAACCCGTTCACCGCAGTGAACGTTCACCAAACCATCCCCCCCTGGCGCCGACACACAACATGGTTGTGTAACAACAACCCAGCATTACTAACACTAATACCCATGCCTAATGACACAGGGCTCACCGTTGTACAACCCGGCTCGATAGCCAACGTTGTACGCTGCACCTTGATCTGGCTGCCGACAGATGAGGAACATCAACATAGGCCCGTTGTGTCGCTGAAACATGCCTCGAAGATGCCAGGGGCACGCAAACCTCCGGTAAGCTTTCAACATTACGCAATTCCTCCAATCTTTTCATACTACTAGTTACATACGGTGCACGCAGCCGATACGATTGAACGAAAATAGAGGAAGAGTGTTTGGTGACCATAGCCATGGTTTTATAGGCTACGCCTCCATAGGGGCGGGGCCCGATCAGGTATGGGTGCATTATGTTGTTCGTGGTGGTGTACAGTAGGTACTAGGAGATAAGGGGTATCTCATTAGGCTAGAGCGGGACGCGATAGCCATATACGATATATAACCACAGTATTGTTATGTTAGTGTAAGGTTTGGTTCTTTCCCCACCACAGGCTTCTTGAAGTACTGTGATGATTGGTCCGCTGCTCTCCCACTCGCTCTGTTCCTTTAAGCCTACTCGCTCTGTTTTCCTTTAGTTTTCTGTTAATCATTGCATTCCCCTATTCACACGCTTCTTCCCATAGACGTCGTTGATTGGTGCTCCCCCAACCACACGCTTGTCAATCACATGCCTCAGCTGTCACTGCTTGTCAATTAAGCATTCCCTGATTATTTATACCCCGTTTCCCCATTCAAGTTTTGTTGGATCGTTTTGATATTTCAGTTGCATTCGCCGTTCCTGCTGCCTGCTGTTGTTTCCCTGTGCTTTGCCTCCAGGATATTCAAGAAGCATTCCTCTTGGACACCCTTTCCCCGTGGCGACGCGCTCGCTCCGTTCTGTTCCAACGCTCTTTACGCTCAACGACTGGGTGAGTTTTTTATGACTGTCTTTGATCCAATTCCGTTTTTCGTGTGTTTATATAACACTGAAGATTTCCAGCTTTTTATCAGACAGTCACTCACCCAGCGTTTAGCCTGTTTTGGATTGTTTCATTGGGATAATATTTTGGCCTAACATCTCCCACTGTGTGTTTACACACCGAAGATATTATCACATTGGATTTGTATTTTGGGACTTCGCTCACAGTGTTTATTTTGCACCGAAGATATCTATCACTTGGGATTGTGTTTGGAACGTTACTCACAGTGTGTATTTACACCGAAGATTCAGTCACTTGGATAACTCTGTTTTTCGGGTACAAGTCACCTCTCCTGTTCACCTGCTCTGTTCCACCTGCACTCTGTGTTAACTCGCTCCCTCTCTCTCTCTCGGTCCCGCAACCACCTCGGAGATTCTGCCGAGAGAAGTCTGCAGAGCGGCTCTGACGTCAGCGTCTGCTTCCCCTGACTACCATCCCGGGAGAAGCTGCAGAGCAGCAACATTCATCCTTGCTTGTATTCCGGTCTTTGTTTGAACTCTTCCAAGTCTGTGCTGTTTATTTAGTCTTAATAAACAAGCCCTTGTTTTTGGCAACTCTGAATCCAACTCTCTTGTGTCGTTGCGTTTGGGGTCGGTGTCAAACCATAACATTACGATCCAACCAATATGACGACCCCAGCCGACACAGAGAGAGTCGTCACCTTGGGCATCGAGGGGGTGGTAAGGCGTGCCCTACGCTTCCATCACGCTCCAGGCAATGTACCGGTTCATCGTCTCTTTGTCCCCAACTCAGTCCGGTCCCGGGTCCTCCAGTGGGGCCATACCAGCCGGTTCGCCTGCCACCCGGGCGTTCATCGCACGTTCTCCTTCCTGGCTCGTCGATTCTGGTGGCCCACCATGAGGAGCGACGTCAAGGAGTTCGTACTGGCCTGCGCGGTCTGCGCCCGCAAGAGAGTCAGCACAGCAGCGGCAGTCCAGTTAGAGTCAGCCAGGGAACACAGCCTACAGCTAGATGCGGCTGCGGCACTGGAACTCAGGGAGCAGGTCCAGCTTATTCAAGGGTCCCTGGCCGCTCTGGCAGGACAACAATCTGGTATTCTCGTTCAGCTTCACACGCTGTGCGACACCGTTAACGCTTTACTTCCCTCACTTCCTTCAGGAGCATTCCCCGCAGCCCCAGCAGTTCCCACGCTTCCCGATCCCGCACCTCGGGAACCCCGTCTCTCCGTCCCACGGCTGTTCGACGGCAATCTTGAGGAGTGTGCCACATTCATCATGCAATGTGAGTTGGTTTTCCGTCATCAACCAAGTCGATTCACTTCTAGAGGGGCCCAAGTGGCCTATATGACAAACTTGCTTTCAGGCCGGGCTGCCCAGTGGGTCACTTCCTCCTGGGCAATGGATGCAGATTTTGTTTTCTCCTATCCAGACTTCGTGGCTGAGCTCCGCAGGGTGTTCCACCATCCAGCCCGTGGTCTGGACCCTGGAGCCCGGTTGGGTACCTTCCGACAGGGGTGCGGCGGGGTAACTGACTACGTCCTGGAGTTTCGACTGGCGGCGGTGGAGAGTGGTTGGAGCGACCCAGCACTTCGCCTAACCTTCATGAGGGGGCTCAGTGACGCAGTCAAGGACCAGCTCGCGACCCGGGAGGAGCCTAACTCCCTCGAGGACCTGTTCAGCCTCGCCATTCGCATCGACGGACACCTCCAGTAGAGAAGACGTGAGAGAACCCGACGGGGACCCCCAGACGTACCCCCCGAGGACCACGACCTCGAGGAGGATTTCAGTACCCCAGACGTACCCCCCGAGGACCACGACCTCAAGGAGGTTTTCAGTACCCCAGACGTACCCCCCGAGTACCACGACCTCGAGGGGGTTTTCAGGGAGTCCAGGGCTCAGGTCTTTCCGCCTCGCCGGCCTTACGACTGTGCCATCGACCTCCGCTCAGGGGCTCCCTTTCCCGGCGGCCGCCTCTACAGTGCTGACCGCCCTGCCCCCTCCGTGACTGGTGGGTTTGTTCCCTCCCGAGCCGTGACCGAGGAGGAACCCATGCAGCTGGGACGCAACCGCCTTAGCCCGGCCGAACGGGAGTCCAGGCTCTTCTCCGGCCGTTGCCTCTACTGTGGCCGGGATGGACACCGTGTCTCCAATTGCCGTGCCCGGCCAAGAGGACCAGGCTCGCAGGGACCCCGGGAGATCCTGGTGAGCCGTCTTTCCTGTTCCCCCACCCGTGCACCACCCAACCGTCTGGCGGACGTCACCCTAGCCTGGGCGGACCAGCGGGCGACGGTGGGTGCACTCATGGACTCTGGTGCTGATGGGAGTTTCATGGACGTTGGGTTTGCCACCCGGGCCAACATTCCACTTGAGGACCTCGAGAGGCCCTTGGAGGTCTTCGCAATGGGTCATCGCCGCCTGGCTGACGTCACTCAACGCACCTGTCCAGTCCTTCTCACCGTTGCTGGTGACCACGTTGAGAGGCTCCAGTTTTTCGTCACCAGCTCTCCTCTTGTCCCTGTGGTCCTGGGCAGGCCCTGGCTCGCGCTGCACGAGCCCCACATCGCCTGGTCCTCCGGTACCATCAAGGGGTGGAGCCCCTCCTGTCGTGCCCGGTGTCTTCGGGTGCTGTCCAGCCCCCTCACCGGGTCCCAGTCCCCGTCTCCGGCCTCCCTCGCCGGTCCTCTGTCCCCGTGCCCGGCCTCCGCTGTCGGGCCCCAGTCCCCGTCTCCGGCCTCCCTCGCCGGTTCTCTGTCCCTGTGCCCGGCCTCCGCTGTCGGGCCCCAGTCCCTGTGCCCGGCCTCCGCTGTCGGGTCCCAGTCCCCGTCTCCGGCCTCCCTCGCCGGTCCTCTGTCCACGTCTCCGGTCCCCCTCTCCGAGCCTCTGTCTTTGTCCCCCTCTCCAGTGCCCCTGATCGCCGGCTTCCTTGGGTCGCGTCCGGGCAGGCCGGGGCCGAGTGGGTCGCCGGGTGGCTCCCGTGGAGGGGGGGGTACTGTAAGGTTTGGTTCTTTCCCCACCACAGGCTTCTTGAAGTACTGTGATGATTGGTCCGCTGCTCTCCCACTCGCTCTGTTCCTTTAAGCCTACTCGCTCTGTTTTCCTTTAGTTTTCTGTTAATCATTGCATTCCCCTATTCACACGCTTCTTCCCATAGACGTCGTTGATTGGTGCTCCCCCAACCACACGCTTGTCAATCACATCCCTCAGCTGTCACTGCTTGTCAATTAAGCATCCCCTGATTATTTATACCCCGTTTCCCCATTCAAGTTTTGTTGGATCGTTTTGATATTTCAGTTGCATTCGCCGTTCCTGCTGCCTGCTGTTGTTTCCCTGTGCTTTGCCTCCAGGATATTCAAGAAGCATTCCTCTTGGACACCCTTTCCCCGTGGCGACGCGCTCGCTCCGTTCTGTTCCAACGCTCTTTACGCACAACGCCTGGGTGAGTTTTTTATGACTGTCTTTGATCCAATTCCATTTTTCGTGTGTTTATATAACACTGAAGATTTCCAGCTTTTTATCAGACAGTCACTCACCCAGCGTTTAGCCTGTTTTGGATTGTTTCATTGGGATAATATTTTGGCCTAACATCTCCCACTGTGTGTTTACACACCGAAGATATTATCACATTGGATTTGTATTTTGGGACTTCGCTCACAGTGTTTATTTTGCACCGAAGATATCTATCACTTGGGATTGTGTTTGGAACGTTACTCACAGTGTGTATTTACACCGAAGATTCAGTCACTTGGATAACTCTGTTTTTCTGGTACAAGTCACCTCTCCTGTTCACCTGCTCTGTTCCACCTGCACTCTGTGTTAACTCGCTCCCTCTCTCTCTCTCGGTCCCGCAACCACCTCGGAGATTCTGCCGAGAGAAGTCTGCAGAGCGGCTCTGACGTCAGCGTCTGCTTCCCCTGACTACCATCCCGGGAGAAGCTGCAGAGCAGCAACATTCATCCTTGCTTGTATTCCGGTCTTTGTTTGAACTCTTCCAAGTCTGTGCTGTTTATTTAGTCTTAATAAACAAGCCCTTGTTTTTGGCAACTCTGAATCCAACTCTCTTGTGTCGTTGCGTTTGGGGTCGGTGTCAAACCATAACAGTTAGCTACTGAGCTGTGGTTAAAGGCCTTAACCACAGTATTGTTATGTTAGCTACTGAGCTGCTGGTTAAAGGCCTTAACCACAGTATTGTTATGTTAGCTACTGAGCTGCTGCAGGCCTTAACCACAGTATTGTTATGTTAGCTATGAGCTGCTAGTTAAAGGCCATAACCACAGTATTACATATACTCTTGTTAGCTTTATGAGGCTACATCAACATGCTCCTATGAGTGCAGCTATGTTAGCTTTATGAGGCTACATCAACACGCTCCTATGAGTGCAGCTAATGTTAGCTTTATGAGGCTACATCAACAGGCTCCTATGAGTGCAGCTATAATGTTAGCTTTATGAGGCTACATCAACAGGCTCCTATGAGTGCAGCTATAATGTTAGCTTTATGAGGCTACATCAACAGGCTCCTATGAGTGCAGCTAATGTTAGCTTTATGAGGCTACATCAACACGCTCCTATGAGTGCAGCTATAATGTTAGCTTTATGAGGCTACATCAACAGGCTCCTATGAGTGCAGCTAATGTTAGCTTTATGAGGCTCTGCCCCCCCTCCACTCCTCTAACACCCACCTCGCTCTGCCCCCCCCCCTCCACTCCTCTAACATTTTATTTATTCATTTTATTATTATTATTTTATTTGTTGCCATTAAAATAATAGGCAAGCATAGGGCTAAAACATTTTCATAAACAATAATATAATTTTTTGTTATTTGGTTATAATAAGGGCTTTTCTATGCATTTGTCTGATTGATTGATTGATTGAAAGCTTTATTGACAGACTGCAGAGTGGGTACAGTACAGCTGTATTCACTCATTTGACGGAAGTCTTGCGGTGGTCTCAACAGAACAATTTTGATTGACAGTCGATTCTGCCAATCACACTGCTGTTGTGTGTGGGGACGGCGTCGCTTGACTGAAACTTCGGCTCTGGCCCGGCAACCATTACCGGGCCAGATCCGGCTCATCGTTGGCGTGCCGTGCCGGACATGTGCCGAGTGTGCCGACCGGTAGCCGGAATCGGGCAGAGTATGCTGGCCACCTGGGGGGTCTTGCTCAAGGACACTTCGGCACGTTGCCCGGGAGGAGCAGGAATCAAACCGGAACCGTCCTCCCCCCTGATACTATTATTACTACTCTATTATTATTACTATTTCTATTATTGTCTTTTTCCTGCCTGTACCCCCCCTCCCCCAGGCTGCTATGACACTTGAATTTCCCCGAGGGGATCAATAAAGGAACACTTGACTTGTCCTGGACTATTGGAGAACGAAGTAGAATACACACAACATGCACACACAACATGCACACAACACACACACACACACACAACATACACACAATATGCACACACAATACATACTGTACATACTACAGGACTACCCGTCCAAAACTAGAAACACAACACATCTTCAAACAATATCAGAAATGAAGAAAGAAAGGAAGACACATTCTAACCTTCATACTGTCTTTTACTATTATGCATTTTTGCTAACTAAGGAATCTACCTGGCCTATATTACTACCTACCATGCTAATATGTCGTATGTAGTTGCCAGAGTTGCCTGCTGACTCGTACAGAACCTGTAAGTCTGAAAGCGTTGGCTAAATGACCAGATGTAAATGTAAATTACTCGTATCGCAGCCGCAGGCCAATTGAATTGCAGCCGGGAGAGAGAGGGCGAACGGGGGGCCCAAAATGAATTAATAACATAATTGGGGTCCGGATGAAAATGCCAGGCTGGCGGGGCCTCGAGTTTGACACGCGTGTGAGGTAGGCCAACCTTTTCTTTCTCACCCTGCAATTACAATGTGGAAAACAATTACACGTGGTTCGGTCAGCGTGATTACCTCCTGTCACTCCGTCGTTTGATATTTGGCTCTCAGCGGTCGCCCTGGAGGATTCATGAAGGCGAGAGAGCCTCCTCCATTTAACAGGATTCTCCTGGTCATCATCCACTCCGCTTGTGTTTCTCAGTCATCATCATCACCCACTCTGATGTGTGATAAACACAGGGCTGGGAGGGGGAGGGGAGCGGAGGGGAGGGGAGGGGGAGGTGCGGGGGGGAGGGGGGGGGGGTGCGGAGGGGAGGGGGGGGGGGAGGCACTCTGCGCTTGACCTGTTCCTCCAGAGACTCTGTGATTATTGCACGCCCCCCCCCCCCCTGTTTAGCTCTCGGTAACAACTAGCTGTGGGAATCACCAGAGGCCTCACGATACGATACTATCACGATACTTGAGTCACGATACGATATTATTGCGAATTTGCGATACTAGTAAATATATTGCGATATGCTGAGTATTGCGATATTAATATTGAGATAGATTGCGATGTATAGCCCTTTTTTCAACTGCAAAGTAAAACTTTGTCAACATGTTTTATCTAATAAAATAAAGTTTTCAGTCTGTTCGTCTCACTTCAATAATTTTTATTGCAGAACGTGGTATTTTCTGAAGCAGACAGATGTAAACACTGTAATCTGTGTTGCATGTACCTGACAAACTGAACAGTTTGTATTACATCTTCCAACTTAACTGAATGCACATGTGTGTGTGTGTGTGGATTACTGTACTAATACAGGTATTGAAATGAACAATGCAACTTCCTTATACAAAAAAATATATTTATATATATTTATATATATATATATATTCTTTTTATAAATAAACAATTAAATATCGATACTTGGCGTCCCTGTATCGATACAATATCGCCACGCAAAGTATCGCAATACTACTACATTATGCGCCCCAGGCCGATGTAACTATTGGTTGATGGGCGTAATATAAATAAATGTATCATATCATAGCATATCATACATATCGATATTTCCCCCCACCACTAGTAATAATAACGGATCTCAACGATGATGGCGCAGTGAAAGTATCAATTTGGGCTCCAAACAATGTAACGCCCTGTGGTGACTCGGTCTGGATATCAGATCACGACAAAGAATCGCAAATCTTCCCGTACCTGAATTTTAAAATTACATTTTTTTTATTTGAATTTTTTTCACACTCACACACACACACGCGATACGATACATGTCATCATCGTAGGAACATCATCATCAAAATTGTGTGTGCGTGTGCCACGTCTCCCAAGAAGCTATTTAAAGCTTTTGGAGAGAGCCTGATCACAAACAATGGCCTCCAAATATGGACAACATACAACATGCATAAGCTTACACACCTACCTACTTACATACACACAGTACTACATACTAAATACAGACAATAATATTCCCTCCAGTGCCTCTAGTGCTTTCTGAAAGATGCAGTCTTCAGAAAAGTGAGACTTTTGATGGTTTGTAACGACGACACGTACGTGGAATAAACACATGGTGTCTACGAGTCTACGAGGCTCTCACTTTTACTGGCGGAGAACAATGGAGACGAGACGGGGTCTCGTGGCCCGATTGGAAAAACTTCCCTCGAGGATCTGAGGGACAGAGAGGGTTAGTAGGAGGAGAGGAGGCAGGCTGAGGGGTGAGAGGGTTGGTAGAAGGAGAAGAGGCAGGCTGAGGGGTGAGAGGGTTGGTAGAGGGAGAGGAGGCAGGCTGAGGGGTGAGAGGGTTGGTAGGAGGAGAGGAGGCAGGCTGAGGGGTGAGAGGGTTGGTAGAAGGAGAAGAGGCAGGCTGAGGGGTGAGAGGGTTGGTAGAGGGAGATGAGGCATGCTGAGGGGTGAGAGGGTTGGTAGAAGGAGAAGAGGCAGGCTGAGGGGTGAGAGGGTTGGTAGAAAGAGAGGAGGCAGGCTGAGGGGTGAGAGGGTTGGTAGAAAGAGAGGAGGCAGGCTGAGGGGTGAGAGGGTTGGTAGAAGGAGAAGAGGCAGGCTGAGGGGTGAGAGGGTTGGTAGAAAGAGAGGAGGCAGGCTGAGGGGTGAGAGGGTTGGTAGAAAGAGAGGAGGCAGCCTGAGGGGTGAGAGGGTTGGTAGAGGGAGAGGAGGCAGGCTGAGGGGTGAGAGGGTTGGTAGGAGGAGAGGAGGCAGGCTGAGGGGTGAGAGGGTTGGTAGAGGGAGAGGAGGCAGGCTGAGGGGTGAGAGGGTTGGTAGAGGGAGAGGAGGCAGGCTGAGGGGTGAGAGGGTTGGTAGAGGGAGATGAGGCATGCTGAGGGGTGAGAGGGTTGGTAGAGGGAGAGGAGGCAGGCTGAGGGGTGAGAGGGTTGGTAGGAGGAGAGGAGGCAGGCTGAGGGGTGAGAGGGTTGGTAGAGGGAGAGGAGGCAGGCTGAGGGGTGAGAGGGTTGGTAGGAGGAGAGGAGGCAGGCTGAGGGGTGAGAGGGTTGGTAGGAGGAGAGGAGGCAGGCTGAGGGGTGAGAGGGTTGGTAGAGGGAGAGGAGGCAGGCTGAGGGGTGAGAGGGTTGGTAGAGGGAGAGGAGGCAGGCTGAGGGGTGAGAGGGTTGGTAGGAGGAGAGGAGGCAGGCTGAGGGGTGAGAGGGTTGGTAGAGGGAGAGGAGGCAGGCTGAGGGGTGCGAGGGTTGGTAGGAGGAGAGGAGGCAGGCTGAGGGGTGAGAGGGTTGGTAGGAGGAGAGGAGGCAGGCTGAGGGGTGAGAGGGTTGTTAGAAGGAGAGGAGGCAGGCTGAGGGGTGAGAGGGTTGGTAGAGGGAGATGAGGCAGGCTGAGGGGTGAGAGGGTTGGTATGAGGAGAGGAGGCATGCTGAGGGGTGAGAGGGTTGGTAGAGGGAGAGGAGGCAGGCTGAGGGGTGAGAGGGTTGGTAGAGGGAGAGGAGGCAGGCTGAGGGGTGAGAGGGTTGGTAGAGGGAGAGGAGGCAGGCTGAGGGGTGAGAGGGTTGGTAGGAGGAGGCAGGCTGAGGAGTGAGAGGGTTAGTAGGAGGAGAGGAGGCAGGCTGAGGGGTGAGAGGGTTGGTAGAGGGAGAGGAGGCAGGCTGAGGGGTGAGAGGGTTGGTAGGAGGAGAGGAGGCAGGCTGAGGGGTGAGAGGGTTGGTAGAAGGAGAGGAGTCAGGCTGAGGGGTGAGAGGGTTGGTAGGAGGAGAGGAGGCAGGCTGAGGTATAACTGAGGGAGAGGAGGTCAGTGAGATATGGGGGGGGGGGGGGGTGGGGGCAGTTGGTGAAGGGCTTCGTAGGTGTCCAGGATGTTGTAATTGATCTGGTTGGAGACAGGAAGCCTGCAGTGGTCTTTTAGAACTGGGGTGATGTGGTGCCAGGATTAGGTGTGAGTTAGAAGTCTGAAAGATGCACTCTGAGAGAGAGAGAGAGAGAGAGAGAGAGAGAGAGAGAGAGAGAGAGAGAGAGAGAGAGAGAGAGAGAGAGAGAGAGAGAGAGAGAGAGAGAGAGAGAGAGGCAAACAATAGACAATAGAATGCCAGAGAGACACAGATTCATGTCAACAACTCATTGTAAACATACAATGTGTACCGTGTTCAAATTGAAACTAGTTTCTCTTTCTTTTTTTATCCACTTTTTCTCACATTTTCTATTTTTCTCCCATCCCAATTTCGTATCGTCCAATTCAACCCTCCCCTATCTCGAACGCTGTTTCATGCCTCCCACAAGCCGGCTGTAATGTGGACGAAGCCATACATTGCACGTGTCCCCTCCGGTACTCGAGGTAGCAGCCGTCGCATCTTTTCACCTGCACAGCGCGATCTTTCAGTGTCAGGGGTCTGCACTTTGGAGGGACGCCGCCCCCGTCACTTCCTGATTCTACTGCGCAGGCGCACCAATCGACCTGTAGGAGTCGCTGTCCACAACGTCCGATCCCCACCAGTCAGTTTCCCACCCCCTAGCAGTCTGTTTAATAAATAATTGCCAAGTCTTCCAAACCAGCCTCTGCGGTAACTGGCACGATCGTGAAGTTGTCCCTGAAAAAGTAAACTCAAGAGCAATAGCGGCCGCCAGGTAATCGGAAGGTTCCCGGTTCGATTCCAACTCCTCCCGGCAGCGCGTCAAAGTGTCCTCGAGCAAGACACTTAAAGGAACACGCCAACTTTTTGGGAACCTACTTCCAGTGAATGACGCTAAGCTAGGCTAACTGTGTGGGTCTTCCTACTCCTACTGCATGCACAGCAGAAGAGGGGAGGACGCCCTCTTTGCGCCGCCCCTGTGTCTCAAATAGATCCGCTATCAGCTCTATCTTTAATCTTTCAAAATGTTCAGTTGCTATCGCTATCAGCTCTATCTTAAATTTTTCAAACTGTTCAGTTTTTATTGCATGCACTCATCTGTGTTTCACTACACACATGAGTGCATGCTTACCAACTGTCAGTCTGCAACACTACTATCACCGACTTCTAAGAAGGGAGATCCGCCCTTGAATGGCCCTTCTAAGGTTTTTCTCCTCCACACTGCCTGTGGTGCATTTCTTCCTATTGTTAGGTTTTAGTGAGTTTGTCCTTACCTTCGCGTGGGGTATGTCTGGGAGTGTTTCCATTCATTCATTTATTTTGCATTTATTTTAAATTTGTTGGACCTTATGGTGTTCTTGTTTTGTTCTTGACTTATTGTTATGTTTCTTCTTGACTTGTTTAAAGAAGACGTGTCCGGCCCATGCGGACATTAACGTGTGTTGTCGGGCCGCGTGAATATTTTAGGCAACCAACTTGCGTCTAGCCACGCCCCCGCGGCGACGCCGCAGCGGCAGAGCGGAAGGGTTAAGTTTAGGCACTGTTTCGGAGTTGGTTAAGGTTAGAGTTTGTCGCAGAGAATGGCAATAGAATGCAGCCTATTTCTGCACTGCAGCTCTCTTGCGCTGCCGCGGTCACATGGGCGTAGTGGCCAATCAGAGAAACGCTGAACACAAGTTGGTTGCCTAAAATATTCACGCGGCAGGGAATGGACCAATCATCACAGTACCTTAAGAAGCGTGTGGCGGGGAATGAACCAATCCTCACAGTACCCTCCCCTCCACGGGAGCCACCCGGCGACCCACTCGGCCCCGGCCTGCCCGGATGGGACCGAAGGAAGCCGGCGATCAGGGGCACCGGAGAGGGGGACAGAGACAGAGGCCCGGAGAGGGGGACCGGAGACGGGGACAGAGGACCGGTGAGGGAGGCTGGAGACGGGACACAAGGGGAACCCCGGGGTGAAGGAATGGACGCCGCCTGAAGACACTGGGCATGACAGGAGGGGCTCCACCCCCTGATGGTGCCGGAGGACCAGGCGATGTGGGGCTCATGCTGCGCGAGCCAGGGCCGACCCAGGACTATGGGGACAAGAGGGGATCTGGTAACAAGAAACTGGAGTCTCTCAACGTGGTTACCAGCCACGGTGAGGAGGACAGGACAGGTACGTTGAGTGATGTCAGCCAGGCGGCGATGATCCAGCACGAAAACCTCCAAGGGCCTCTCAAGGTCCTCAAGTGGAATGTTGGCCCGGGTGGCAAACTCAACGTCCAGGAAACTCCCATCAGCACCAGAGTCAATGAGTGCACCCACCATCACCCGCTGGTCCGCCCAGGCTAGGGTGACGCTCGTCAGACGGTTAGGTGGTGCACGGGTGGGGGAACAGGAAAAACGGCTCACCAGGATCTCCCGGGGTCCCGGCAAGCCTGGTCTTCTTGGCCGGGTAGGGCAATTGGAGACACGGTGTCCATCCCGGCCACAGTAGAGGCAAAGGCCGGACCTGAGCCTGGACTCCCGTTCGGCCGGGCTAAGGCGGGTGCGTCCCAGCTGCATGGGTTCCTCCTCGGTCACAGCTCGGGAGGGAAAAAACCCACCAGTCACGGAGGGGGCAGGACGGTCAGCAGAACGGTCCCGAGGACGGGGGGTCTGGGGAACGTCTGGGGGTCCTAGTCGTGCTCGCTCACGCCTTCTCTCCCAGAGGCGTCCGTCGATGCGGATAGCGAGGCTGATCAGGCCCTCGAGAGAATCGGGCTCCTCTTGGGTCGCGAGCTGGTCCCTTACTGCGTCGTTGAGCCCCCTCAGGAAGGTGAGACGAAGCGATTGATCGTTCCAACCGCTCTCCGTTGCGGCCAGTCTGAACTCCAGCGCGTAGTCTCTGACACTGCCACCGCCCTGCCGGAAGGTGCCCAACCGAGCTCCTGGGTCCTGGCCACAAGCTGGGTGGTGGAAAACCCTTCAGAGCTCTGCCACGAAGTCTGGGTAGGAGAAACAAAAATCGGCCCTCATAGCCCAGGAAGCAGTGACCCACTGTGCGGCTCGGCCCGTGAGCAGGTTAGTCATGTAGGCTACTCGGGCTCCCTCTGACGAAAAACGGCTGGGTTGATGAAGGAAGACCAACTCACACTGCATGAAGAATGTGGCACAATCCTCGAAGTTACCCTCGAACAGACGTGGTTCGGAGAGACGGGGCTCCCGAGGTGCGAGGTCTGCCGCGGGTGGTGATCTGGCTGAGACTCCTGGGACAGGTGGGGTTAAAAGCAGAGTGTTTAATGCTGTACTGAGAGCCTGTAGCTGGTGCAGAATAACAGCCTGCTGATACCCCTGGGTAGTCTGCTGGGTGGCCAGAGTGTCAAGGGCATGCAGAATAAGCTGGACCTCGGCCCGGAGGTCCTGTAAAGCAGCCGCAGCCACACCCAACTGTTGGGTGTGGTCGTTGACCAACTCGATCTGGACCACCAACGCTGTCCTGACCCTGTCTGTGTCGGCTGAGGTCGTCATGGTCGGGTCGTAATGTTAGGGTTTGAAACCGACCTCAACAGCACGGCACAGACAGGTAGTTCAGAGTTAGCCAAACACTAGGGCGTATTTATTTACAGAGTCAAAAAGAGTCAAGTAACAATTCTGAACAACAAAAAAGGAGACTGCCTTCGGCAGAGTTATCTGCGGCTCTGCAGATCCTCTCGGTGTTAGAGGTTGGGAATCGGCGTTGACGCCGTTGCGGCTCTGCAGATACTCCCAGCTTCGACTCGAAGTGGAAACGGAGAGAGAGAGAAATCAACAACAGTCCAACAGTACACAGAGGCAGTGCAGTTCAGTCCTCCCTTAGCTGAGTCCAGAACAAAACAAAATGGTACTTCTTCAGTGTTTATCCAAAACACACAATTTAGCTGAGTCCAGTGCAAAAAAAAACGATACTCTTCAGTGTTATCCAAAACACACAATCTAGCTGAGTCCAGTGCAAACAAAAACGATACTCTTCAGTGTTTATCCAAAACACACAATTTAGCTGAGTCCAGTGCAAACAAAAACGATACTCTTCAGTGTTATCCAAACACAGAAAAACAGATAATCCAAAAAGGGTTTGGTTCCAACTCACCAAAGCGCAAACACGTAAAGCGGGCAACGAGGCGCAGCTCCAAACGGAGGATCAAGGTATTCACCAGCGGCAATCCAAAGATGTCCTGGAGGGAAAGTAGACGAGGCACAACAACGGGGGGAAAGCAGGCAGAAGCAGTAGTATTCAAAACGACCCGACAACGATTGAAAGGAGGTCCGAGTATATGAAGCCTCTGGAGCGCTAATTACAAACTACAACAGGTGCGTGATGGAATTGATAATCGCTCCTGAAGCGTGTGGTGGGGAATGGACCAATCATCACAGTACCTTAAGAAGCGTGTGGCGGGGAATGAACCAATCCTCACAAACCCGAGTGCAAATGTAACAGTAAAGTGCAATAGTAATATTAATATAGTGATTAAGCTGGGTATAAGATATATACATTTGTTCTACTGAGTATAATGCTAATCACATGTATGAGTTGTAATATATTTTAATGTTTCAAAAATGTTTTTATGTACCCCAGTTGCTATTGCATGCACATATTTGTGTTTTATTACACATATATGTACATACATACCAACTATTCACCTGTTTTATTCTCCACCCATCCATAGCAACACTATTATCACCGACATCCAAGAAGGGGGATCCCCCCTTGAACAGCCCTTCTATGGTTTCTCTCCTCCACATCGCCTGTGGTGCTTTTTTCCTATTGCAATAGGTTTTTCCTTACCTTCGCTGGGGGATGTCTGGGAGTGTTGCATTTATTACTTTACATTTATTTTGGATTTCATGGTGGGTTTTTTGTTCTTGATTTATTGGGATGTTTCTTCTTGAATAGTTTAAAGAAGACTTGTCCGGCCCATGGGGACATTAACTTGTGATTTCGGGCTTTACAAATCAATTTGATTTGATTTAATATGCATTTATATGTCCAGTGATACAGGTATAAAGACACTATGGTCAGGCACTCTACTACTGGCCCCTGAGCAGCTAACACTGGAGCGGTTAAAGCTGAGGTGCCTTGCTCAAGGGCACAGCGAGCAGGCACGTGCACACATAGAGCCCGACGGGTACACAAACTAAAAACCGATATTACATTACATTACACAAACTAAAAACAGATATTACATTACATTATGGCAGCCTTTCGTAAACATTGTCTTTTCTACCGAAAGTTGAACCTAAAACGTTTCTGCCAACAAGTTGGATGTGCTATCGCTGGATCCTGAGTCATATTTGATCTGCGACACCTAGTTTGAGAGTTTGATCCACATTTTTTGGATCGGGGGAAACCGCTCAACCGGACGAACCGGGCGGTACCGCTCCTCGTTCCCGGTTAGTTTTCTCTGCGGCTCGGGGTCGTAGAATGCTACGCCCAGTGTCAACATGTAGGCGAGACCTGCCCCGTGACGGAGGACCAGGCGGTGTTTCCTAACTTGCAGGTGTCCTGGAGATATGGGGCAAATCCAATTGTGTAGCTTTTTTACCTCTCCTTTCTCTCCAGACGCACACCATTTAAAAATAAATTCAATGACATTTTAGAAAAGAATAATTGTAGGCACACTGTGTGTATAAAAAAAAAATATAATAATAATGTGCGTAAGGCGGCTGAGTGGCGCAGTGGGCAAGGCGCTCGCCACCAACGCAGGAGATGCTGGTATCGAGCCCGGCTCTCGGCGTTGCTACCGGCTTGGCCGGCCGTCATACTAACACAATTGGCAGTATTAGAGGGTGGGAAAGCCGGTGGGTGGGGATTGGACGTTGTGGACAGCGACTCCTACAGGTCGGTTGCGGCGGAAACAGGAAGTAGCGGGGGCAGCGTGAGCCTCCCACGCGTTACTCCTCGCCACTGAGAGTTCGAGCTGCTGCGGTGAAAAGATGCGACAGGCTGCCTCCTCGTGTACCGGAGGGAGGGGACACGTGATGCAAGGCTTCTATCATCACTACAGCCGACCAGTGGGAGGCATGGTCGAGCAACGTTCAAGACAAGGGAGGGAAGAATTGGAAACACGAAATTGGGATGGGAGAAAGAAAAAAAAAATGGGGAGAAAAAAGTGGATAAAAAATATATATAATAATGTGCGGACTGCATTTATATAACAGCTTGTATCCAAAGCGCTTTACATTCATCCATCCATACACACACACACACACACACACACACACACACACACACACACACACACACACACACACACACACACACACACACACACACACACACACACACACACACACACACACACACACACACACACGTCACTCCATGTTACCTGTTACCTGTTTACTGCACAATGTTGTTTTTTCATTTTTTGATTCTATTATATGTTGTACCACTGTATTGCACATTGTTGCGGGCAAGACCACCCGCATTTCATTGTATACCCGTATGCCGTGACAATTAAAACTCTTGACTTGACTTGACTTGACACACACACACACACACACACACACACACACACACACACACACACACACACACACACACACACACACACACACACACACACACACACACACACACACACACACACACACACACACACACACACACACACACACACACACACACACACACACACACACACACACACACACACACACACACACACACACACACACACACACACACACACACACACACACAGACATCAGAGGCAACCATGCAAGGTGCCAAGCAGACCACCGCTCCACTTCCTGACTCACTGTCGCCCCAATTAGAGTCAACTTGATGTTCTCCTCATGTCCCTCCTCCACTACCTGGTACAATCCAGCGCATTTGCGTTGAGCCTGACTCGTCTCCAAACTGATCCCGGATCAGTTCTTGTGGAATACTTTAAGCCTCTCGTGGCTGTTCTGTCATACTGGGGACGCTCCAGGATCAGTGTCTTGATGACATCATGGAGAGACAGGGCTCACTTGTTTCAGGAGCGTGTTGACGCGCATACATCTAGATTAGGGATGCTCGATATTGGCTTTTTTACCGATACCGATATACCGATATTGTCCAAGTCTTAATTTCCGATACCGATATCAACCGATATCAACCGATACCGATATATGCAGGGTTCCCCCCCCCCAATTTTTTTTTAGAATTTCAGGTAATTAACATTACATATCTCTTGTTGTGGAATTAACACAACATTATGCATACTTTTGACAATAAATAAAATCAGAAAAAAAAAACAAAAAAAAAATGAAAACCGATAATGATATTTTCCGATATCACATTTTAATGCCGATATCGGCCGATAATATCGGTAGGCCGATAATATTGGACATCCCTAATCTAGATGCACCTGTTTAAGATAATATAAGTCACATAATAGGAATTCAGGTTTTACAGTGGATTTTTCCCTTAGATGTATGGATTTTCCCTTAGGGACTGGTTAATGTTCATACTCTAAATCTAGACTGAACTTTCAAAGAAAATATTCATAATTAATAGGTAAGGTTAAGAGAGTGTGCATGTACAGTAATGTTACATTAGCACTGGTTGGAGGCCACAGATATTTCCGTTGTACTTTACTTGTGCTGTATCATGACACTACATTTTAATCTAATCTAATTGTGAAGGCAATCATACGAACCACAGTTGCCTTGAGGCTACAGGTAATGCGTTGTTAGTCCGACACGCTCCGGATTGCAGTCCAAAAGAAAAGATGACGCTGATCCGATGTACTTTCAAAACAAACAGGATTTATTGGAAAGCGAGTCACAACAGCCCCAATAGCTGCCTACCACTATAAAACAAACAAAAAGGGTTATGTAAATGAACGTAAACTGTCAATCAAATGCGAATTGAGTGCGGTCAAAAACGATATGGTACCGCTCCACCTGGGCCTGCATGAACTCTAAATCACCTACCATGTTATAGAAGTGGTTAGGGGGAACGTGGGGAAAAAGGGGAGTTGACCAGGTAAGTCTCCATCTTGGAATTCATTGACATATATTAATAAACACAAAGCACGAATACCATAATAAACTATATGTCTAAGGGGGCAATAAAGATACAATTTATCATCATATGATTTGGCTCCTACAAACCGACCTCTAATTGTCCTTGTAGGCAAACGAAACAATTACAACTTTCAAAATATAAAAAAGGAGCCAAAATGTATAGTCCATTCAAAAATCAAAATCCAAGCAAAAAAATCTTCCATCTTCCCAGTGATCAGTGAGGGTGTGTTAGTGAACAGGGTGGGGGGCGGTGTGTGTGTGTTCTATGTAGGAGCCTCGAGCAGCAGGCACAACGTTGTGATCGGTCTGCGAAGAGTGGTAGTCTGGGTTCTCACTTGAACCTGTCTAACCAGTCCTCTGGAGTCGGGCATAGTTTGTATGACCCGCCCCAGGACCCAGGAGTTGCGGGGGGCAGTATTATCAATGATGAGAACAATATCTCCGGTATCAAAGTTCCTTCTTTTCCGTATCCATTTTTGGCGTTCCTGTAACTCGGGCAGGTACTCCTTTGTCCATCTCTTCCATCTGCGTCTAGGGCAGCAGTCCTCTGGTGTGAACCCTCCAGGTGGTACAGAAGGTCTGGTGTTCATCAGAAGTAGGTGGTTTGGTGTGAGAGGTTCTAGGTTGTTAGGGTCATTAGAGGCTGTGGTGATGGGCCTGTCGTTGATGATTGATTCTACCTCACATAACAAGGTCTGCACACTTTCTTCGTCAAGTGCCTGTTGCTGTAGAATAGCGCAACACACACACACACACACACACACACACACACACACACACACACACACACACACACACACACACACACACACACACACACACACACACACACACACACACACACACACACACACACACACACACACACACACACACACACACACACACACACACTCTGCCCGCGCTGCCCGTCTGAGAGATGGGAGTCAGGTGAGGAGGAGGCGGCGTGTGAATGGAAGGACTGGCCGAGGGGCTAATAGGAGCTGTCAATCAAGACGGCGTCACGGACGGGATGCACTCAAATATCACTCGTGCTAAATATGAACTGACGAGTGTCTCTCTTTGTGTGCTGTGTGTGTGTGTGTGTGTGTGTGTGTGTGTGTGTGTGTGTGTGTGTGTGTGTGTGTGTGTGTGTGTGTGTGTGTGTGTGTGTGTGTGTGTGTGTGTGCATGCACATTTGTGTGCAGATGGGGTTCAGCATGCATTATTGGAAAGTGGACCCCGGCTGTCACTGAGTGATTGCATCTTAATCCATTATGTAAACAGCAATGGTCTAATAAATGTTTAAGGTTCTTAGATGGATCCCCTTCCTCCTCCTCCTCCTCCTCCTCCTCCTCCTCCTCCTCCTCCTCCTCCTCCTCCTCCTCCTCCTCCTCCTCCTCCTCCTCCTCCTACTCCTGCTCCTCCTCGTCCTCCTCTTCCTCCTCCTCCTCCTCCACGGGGAGCAGCGTACTGGCTCATGTAAAATGGCAGCTATGCATTATGCAGCAGCTTAGGCCATAGCGCGGGAGCTTCATGTCCTCGGCTACAGTCCACTTGTCGCTGCTCTGGTCGTAGCGCTCCACGTTGGAGAGGGTGGTGAAGCCATCAGTGATGCCTCCGACCACGAAGAGCAGGTCGTCCAGCACCGCGATGCCAAAGCTGCGGCGGGGGGTGAGCATGTTGGGCAGGGCGCTCCAGGAGTCAGTCAAGGGGCTGTAGGCCTCCGCGCTACGCAGGACGTGTCCACGGTCTCTCCCTCCCACCTGAGGACAGGACACATGAGAGGAATGTTTTAGTGTGTGGCTCAGGCAGGCAGACACTGTATTAATCAATTTAGGAAATGAGGGCATCACAGAAGCATTGCAAGTCAAATGATACATATCTATAGAAATATCTAGTATAAAGCATTTGTCTCTGTGTGCACCTACCGCATAGACTAGTCCTCCGTATGCAGCCACTCCCACTTCGTAACGCCTGCTGCTCATGGGGGCGATCAGAGTCCACTGGTCGGTGTCTGGGCTGTAGCACTCAGCTGTGAGCAGACACAGTCCACCACAGATGTAAACCTGTAATAAGAAAGAATATTCTAATTTAGTTTATATATTCTATTTGATTTCATTCTACTTTAATTGTCTGTTAATGTTGATGCACCAAAGGACCCAGACACATCTTTTGTATGTGCAAGCTTACTTGGCAATAAAGACATTTATGATTTCTGATCTAACGTTCCTTGTGTTCATCTAGCACCCTGTGTCCCTCAGTTCTACCCACCTTGCCCTGGAGGGCTGCTGCCCCGGCGGTGCTCCTGCGCTCCAGCATGGGTGAGATCACTGTCCACTGGTTGGTTTCAGGCTCGTAGCGCTCGGCGGTGTTCAGGTACCCGTCTGCGTTCCACCCTCCCATGGCGTAGATACAGCCGTCCAACACGACCACGCTGAGCTCACAGCGGCGTGAGTGCATGGGAGCCGCCTGCAGCCAGCTGCGAGTGACAGGGTTGAACCTGCGCACACTGCTGAGAGCCTCATAGTCGTCTGAGCCACCGACGTATTGGCCACCGACGCAGTAGACCAGACGGTGGAGATAAGCGGTGCCGTGGCACCACCGGGGACTCTCCCCCTCAACGCTCATGTCCATCCATCCACCGGCTCGGATATTGTAAGCCTCCATGGTGGTGATGCCGCGACCCCAGCCTCTGATGGCCAATAGGACCTCCTGGGGCAGGCGTGGACGCATCAGGGGGTTTGGGAGCCTGTCGGAGCCAGGGGGGTTCAGGACGCTGAGGATGAGGGGCCTGCAGTCGTGGCTGTCCCTCACCACAGGGTTGTTCTGGACGTTGTTCCTGAAGTAGTCAGGCCTCATCACTGCAGTCACACAGGAGGGCCTTGTGGGCATTCAACTCAGTGCTGTTGACTTTAATAACCACATCACAGAACCTTCCCTCCAGACGCAGCTGATTAAACATTGTAGATGACATTGTTTCCTTTTCCATGTGGGGATTTTAAATTGTATCTACAGAATATATTCAAGCTTACAGACAAGTAGCCAGAAACAACAAGTGATATCTTCACTTGGTCTTCTGAGATGTGAGATCTTCTTCTTCTTCTTCTTATTTGAATTTCCGGCAGAGTAGACGCATCGAGGCGTATTACTGCCCTCCGCAATTCTTTTTATGGGCTCTTCTTCTTCTCCTTCTTCTCCTTCTTTTTCTTCTTCTACTGGACCCCGTCATCACCTACATTGTCCATTGGAGTGCAGCTACTGCTGCTACTTCCTGTCTGAGCCCCCCTCCGCGGGATTTCTTATACTACACTAGTGGTGTTCCATCTTTAGGCCTCTTCAACTCACACTTTCTCCTTCTTCTCTGCTCCTCTTGCCTGTCCAATACTAATACATACACTAACGCTATATCCTCTGGTACAACTCTGAAGCATGCAGAAATGTCAGCACTGCCTCTGTGATCAACTGGTGGTTCTCATTATCCATGCCAAAGAATGATTTAAGAGAGAAGGAAGATACTCCCAGCTCTACCAGACTTTTATAAAAGATTTCCCTCTCTTTCCTATACCTTTCACATTCTAGGAAGACATGCCCGACAGTTTCAGTCTCTCCACATTCACACACCCCATCTGGATGTTTGCCCACAATGAACAAGCTACTGTTCAACCCACAGTGCCCCAGCCTCAGTCTACACATCTTCACCCTATCACTCCTTGACCCATATCCCTCCACCTTAATCTTGACCCGAGGCTGCAGAGAGAAATAGTGCCTTCCCTTGGTCCCCCTTTCCCACTCATCCTGCCACTCAGCCTCAACTCCTTTCTTTATCTTATCTCTGAGTTCTACTCTTCCCATTGAAATACCTATCTCTTCCTCCCTTCCCAGGCTCTGTTTGGCAAGGGAGTCAGCCATCTCATTCCCCGCAATCCCAGCGTGTCCCGGGACCCAACAAAACTCCACTGACCAGCCTGCCTTCGCAATCCTATATAAAACCAACATTATTTCCTGAATGAGATCAGGGCGAGCTTTAGACCCACCTGCACTCAGAGCCATCAGTGCAGCAGCCGAGTCAGAGCATATAATCACCTGGCTTGGTCCCACTTCCTCCACCCACCACAATGCCCAGAGGATGGCAAGCAACTCTGTCACAAATACTGAGCTGCCATCGGATATTCTTTGTCCCTTACCGATCCCTAACCAAGGCACCCACCACCCAAATCCTGCCCTCCCACTTTCAGGATCCACAGAGCCATCAGTGTACACCTCCAGAGCCCCTGATTCCAGAAGGAACCTCTCTATTTCCTCCACAATCTCGCCCTTATCCTCCTCCTTTAAGAACCTAAGTTCAATGACTCGATCAGGCAATAGCCAAAATGGCACTGATAGCCACCGAGTGTGCTCCGCCACTCCCCCCTGATGCAGTCTCAACTTCCTGGCCCACTGATCAATACTGGCCAAAAAAGGTTTATACTTATCCCCATCTCCTGAAAGTAAACACCTAGCTGGGAAGGACAGACTTGTCCCACTCAATTTTGCCCAGTACTGTAGCCCTAACTTTACTCTCCTCAGGTTTAGGGGCAACTCCCCCATTTCCACCAATAGTGCTGAAGCAGGGGTGGTCTTAAAAGCTCCACAGCAGATTCTCAAAGCCTTGCACTGAAGCACATCCAGCTTTCGCAAATTAAACTTGGCCGCAGAGCCGTACACATAACAACCATAATCAATTGTTGACCTGATCATCGCCTGGTATATCATGCACGTGGTCTCTCTATCCGCTCCCCACCCACTCCCAGCCAAACTTCTCAGCACATTCACTATTCTTTCACACTTTGCCAGGATTTTCTCTATATGAACAGCCCAATTCAATCTTTCGTCAAACCAAACTCCCAAAAATTTAAACACCTTTACTCTCTCTAAGGGAGATCCATACATAACCAGCCTTCCCCTAGGCACCCTCTTTCTAAAACCAAAAATCATATAATTAGACTTAGAGGCGGATATTTTAAAACCCCACTTGTCTCCCCATTCCTCTACATCCCCCAGAGCTCTTTGTACCTGCTTTAAACAATACTCAACATTCTTCCCTCTTTTCCATATGGCCCCATCGTCCGCAAATAAAGACAACCCATATCCTTTTCCAATTTGCCCAAAAATGTCATTAATCATCACATCGAAGAGGACCGGGCTAATCACGCTTCCTTGCGGGGTGCCATTTTCTATTTTTACAGTTTTTGAGGTTTGCCCCCCCACACGTACTTGGATCGTCCTGTCTAATAGAAAATCCTTTATCCAATTAAACAATCTCCCTCTAACTCCTAGGTCATACAATTTCAAAAGCAGCCCCTCTTTCCACAAAGAGTCATACGCCTTCTCAATATCCAAAAATACACTTATCACTACTTCCTTATTGTCAAAAGCCTGTCTAATGTCCTGGTCTAGAACAGCTACTGATTCCATTGTAGACCTGCCATTTCTAAACCCATTCTGATACCCAACATAAAGATCCTTACTTTCTAAAAAGTAAACTAATCTATTAGTAATCATCCTTTCCATAATTTTACACAATACAGACGTCAAGGCTATGGGTCGGTAAGACCCTGGGTCAGCCGCTACTTTACCTGGCTTCAAAATAGGAATGATGACGGCATGCTTCCACTCCTTTGGCAAGCAGCCTTCTAGCCACACATTATTAAACAAACCCAGTATTTCAATCATTACAAATTCGTCCAAATTCTTAAATAATTCATAGGATAATCCATCTCTGCCAGGCGTCGTATTTGCACCAGCCTGGATAGCATCCCCTAACTCTTTCATTGTAAAGTACAAATTAATCAGATTATTATTTTCTGAGCTTCTTCTCAACTTCCACTCATTCTGCGATAGCAGTTCAGACCTCTTTCTCCCTCTCTCCTCCCCCAGACTCCCAGAGTTATGCACTGCCTGAAATGCCTCCACCAGCATGTCTGCCTTCTCTTTATTGGTTACTGCTTCTACCCCCCCCTTCTGAATCACTGGAATCGAGCTTTTTTTATATATTCCAGCCATTCTGTGTACGACTGCCCACATCTGCCTCACAGAAGTCTCAGGGCCTAGTGTTTCACAGAACTTCCTCCAACTACTCTTTTTAGCATCTTTAATAACTCTTCGTGCTACTCCCCTTAACCTCTTATATTCTACTGACTGGCACAACCCTGGATACTGTCTCACCCTCTTGTATGCTTTATTCCTATTCCTTACAGCTACGTCACATTCTTTATTCCACCAGGGAACCATCCTTCTAGCTCTGGGTTCCTCCTTCATAGGGATTGTGCCCTGCGCTGCCCTATGTATCATCTCACTAAGAGAAGCATTCCACTCGTCTACACTCCCCTTGTTGAATATATACTGTACACAAATGTTCTAGAATGTCCTATTATGACATCATACTGTGACATCACAAATGTTCTCGAATGTTCTATCATACTGTGACATCACAAATGTCCTAGAATGTTCTATTATGACATCATACTGTGACCCTTAATGTTCTAGACTGTTATATTATGACATAATACTGTGACATCACAAATGTTCTAGAATGCTTGATTATGACATCATACTGTGACAGCACAAATGTTCTAGAATGTTTGATTATGACATCATACTGTGACATCCAGTGATGGGAATAACGGCGTTACTAACGGCGTTAGTTTTTTCAGTAACGAGTAATCTAATCGATTAATATCTTAATAACACGGTTACCGTTACCGCCAAAAAATGCGGTGCGTTACTATGATTGAAGCTGTTTTTTTTTATCAGTCAGATCTCTGCGCGGAACCGGTAGGGCCAGTATGGCCGTGGCCCTACCTACTACATCAAACATTATGTAAACATTTAATATTTTAACATTTAATAATATAATATATCAGCAAATACATTTTCGTTCTTATTGCACTTCTGCACGCTTCCCGGGTTAATTTCCACTATCTGTAAGCTTAAACATTTTTAAACGTGAACTAGCCTATCACAAACGACAAATTCTGTTTCATAATGATTGATTGGCTATTGTGTCATGTCAGCACATTAGCTCACACTAACGCGCATCCATTTCAAATAGCGCTTTTCAATAAGCTGCTCACCAGTCCGTATCCACGTTTCAACCACCAGGATAAAATCCAGTTTGTGGTCCGTGAAGAGAGCGTTCAAGTTGAAGGCCTTGTTTGATAGCGAGCAAGCGTTGAATAGGGCCAGCCGCGGGGGGCGGGAGGGGAGCTCCCGGGAGGCTGCACCTGTAGCAGGGAGCGGAGGATATAGGGGTTTGCGCCGCGACATTCATTGGGCCTCCATGGGCGATGAAACCCAGGGAGAGACAGACTCTGGGCTGGGCCGGTGAATGAAAGCCGGCAGGGAATAATTCCACACACCGGGTTGGACGATCGGCGGGGCGGGGTTCTCTGGAACTCCACGGGCACCAGGTAGGAGCGACAGGTGTTTTTCCATTTGGCCGCCGCGCCTCCTTGTTTTCTCCACTTCCTCGATCGTCTTTTGCGATGGGGGACACCGAGGCACGGACGTATTAGCTCGGCTGGGAGTTTGGCCAGCCATGCATTGCATATTATGATACTATTTTGATTGTGACTAAATGTAGGCTATAATCAATGAACAAATGCATTACGAGCATGTGGCTTGGTTTGGGCGGAGGGAGCAACGTCACATAATTTTGGACAATTGGCCCTACCCATTCCAAATGCGTTCCGCGGTCCATGCTCTGCGCCGAGAAGCAATACTTTTTTCCTTGGTTAGTGGGCAGTGCACGATTGGCTGAGGTTGAGTAAAATGTCATGGTAAGCCAATCAGAGGTAAAGGTGGGCGGGTGTTCGAAAGAATCCAGAGTCTGACACACAGCGACAACACAAGCGACTCAGTCAACGACAGACCACGGTTCCGTGTACGTTTTGATAGTTTGTTTGGCGAGCCCAAATAATCCAAAATTAATCCAACGAACAACACAAGCGAGCAGTCAACGACAGACCGCGGGTCCATGAGCGTTTTTTGTTCACTCTTGTGTTAGTTGTGTTGCAGCGCAGGACACTATAGTATGAAAGGATTAAAAAACAATCCGTTTCGACAATGTTGACTGCAAACAAGTCATTGATAAGCGACGGGCAGATTAGACACATAGCCATAATTTAAAACATAGATTATGAGTTTTTAACGCTATCATTGAAGTGGATGCTGGCACTCAACAGGGTTTTCAATGTTAAATGGCCGGCACTGAAAGTGTTAAGCAAGCCAGGTGACGCAAAAACAACAAAAGTTAAAATGCTCAGTGTTCAAGATCTGAAATGCCTGCTCAGAGTGCTTTATGTGATGAAGAGGCAGAGGGACCGTCACCAAAGCACCTTCGTTCGTCAGTGGGTGGGCCTCTCCATGACAAAACTAAATGTGTGTGGTGTATGCAAGGTACGGACATGAGGCACCCGGACAGGAAACAAGGCAAGCTGTTAAGAATCAACACACCGTCAGCATGGCGCTCCTTCAAGCGCCACACAATCCTCATGGAAGATGAGGAGCTCAGGGATTGTCTCACACGACTAATTGAGTCAACGACAGCACTGTCAGATCCTTACGCAAATTATGTAGTGTATTATATTATACACAATACAATTATATAATGTACCACTATGCCTGTTGGATGAAGCATATCCACCACACAGTCTTCAAGACAGATGATGCTATGCATAGGCGTAAATGTCCATGGCATGACAAGGAGTAAAGATCTAATAGACACTCTGCACAAGAGTGGTGTCTGCATCAGCTATGCAGATACACTGCTCCTCTATGACCACTGGGCTTTGATGGATATGTAGGCATCAGCAACCTGCCCACAGGAGATCGCAGACAGCAAGCCAGCTATCGTGATCATCGACAATGACAACTTCAAGATTAACACTATGACACGTGACTCTACAGGAGCCCATCGAACAAATGTCATGTATGTGCAGCCAGAGAACTATGAAAAGAAACCAGGCAAAGAGACTGCTGAAACGCTCACCAAGAAGAAGGAAATCTCTGCACAGCTAAAGCAGAAGTGTGCAGAACTGACAAAGGTTTGCCAGTACAGATGCCACCCTGGTAGCAAGCGTGAGCCACCTGCTCGTCCCAGGGTAGATCCACCAGTGGATGGGTCAGCTCCGCAGCGTGGTCGCTCTGTGATACATGCACTGTCTCGTGTAGACAATCATGGTACAATACCACCACCTGAAGAGCAGCGTGTTCCAGGATGCAGTGGTGCCCAGTCCTGCTGTCATCCACCACCCAACAAGAGCAAGCCTTACTACCACACAACATACAATGGACCTCCAAGCAAGTCAGTGGTGAATGACATCATGGTGAAATATGTGGAGGCCATGCGGCTGAAGAATATTCCATTATTTCTTGTTGGTGACCTGCCCACCTACAAGACAATCACTCAGCTCAAGGCGGAGAATCCAGAAATGTTCAAGGACATCATCCCAATCCTCAGAGCTTTCCACCAGCTGATGTCCTACATCTATGCGATTTACAAGAGATTTATTTACAAGGGCTCTGGAATGGCAGACACTCTGGTTACAGCAGGGGTAGTAGTGGAGGGGTCAGTAGACCAAGCACTAGGAGGAAACCACTACAGACGGGGAGTGCGGTGCATCCTGCTCTTGAGAGAGGTTCTTATCCAAAATCAACTGTCAAAGATGCTTGAGCACAAGAACTATCGGAAGACATCAAGGAGAACCTCAACATTCTGCGGAATGCACTGACTGAAACTCAAGAGGCTCTACAGACAGCTTACTGTGATCCACAAATACCAAATGTTTTCCCAAAACCCGAAGACAGGTTCCCAGGTGCTGCTGAATCCAGTGAACTCATGGTCAACTCAGGAAACAAGGTCAGATTTCAGAAACTTGTGAAAGAACAGGTGAAAACACAAGTTGGTCAAGTGCAGGGTGATATCATATACTGTGAGGGAGAAGTGTCAGCCAACCTCAGCACTGGCGTGCCTAATGGAGACTATATGTCTTCAAACATCCAGAGGCAGACACAATGCTGCTCTCTGCCTATGCAAAGGTGAGGACCACCGACTACACTGGACCTGTTGTTCAAGACTGCGAAGACACAGACATGTTTGTCCAAGCAGCTTATGTCTCGCAACAAATCAGAGGTGATCTGCTGATCAAGCGCACGAATGCATTTATCAACTGCCGTGCAATGTTCCCTGAAGAGGTTGCAGACATCATCATACCTCTCCATGTGATCACTGGCAGTGACCACACCTCAGGCTTCTATGGGCATGCAAAGAAAAAGGTGTTGGAGAAGGTGTCAAGTCAAGTCAAGAGTTTTATTTGTCACGGCATACAAGTATACAATGAAATGCGGGTGGTCTTGCCCACAACGATGTGCAATCCAGTGGTACAACATATAATAGAATCCAATAAAACAACATTGTGCAATAAACATAAACAGGTAACATAGTGGGGCATCTCGGTATATGTACATAGTTATTTACAGAGCATGGAGGACATGCAAGGTCCCTTGGTAGTGCAATACACTGTTACTGTTGCTATACTATTTTTAAAGTGACCCTTCCTTTGTGGCCATAAGTGTGGGCGTGTGCATCATGAGTGCGTGCTTGCTCATGTTAAAGTGGCTGCTAGTGTGCGAGCGTGTACAGCAGGGCTATTCAACTAAATTGTTCAGGGGGCCACATTGTCAGAAACCCAAGGGGCCAGGGGCCGGACTGCCACGGCGCCTCCCTGTGCTATGAATATATGTACACTTGACACAACACGCAACCACATTTTCACAACTTTTATTTAACTACATTGCAAAAGTAGTATACTTTTCAAAAAAAGTGCTTCATTTATGTGCCACATCTGCAACATCTCTTGCAGAAAGTGCTTCTTTATGACTGTGCAACAACTGCAACATCTCCTCTTCAACATTTCAATATAAAAATAAAATAAAAAACAGTGCAGGATGTGCATCTGAACTTTCTAACATCAACACTTGAACAAAAAAACACATTTATAGTGCAGCTGAGCTTATGAAAAAGTGCTTCATGTCTGTGCAACAACAGCAAATCACAGCATCTTATTAGCACTTATTGTCCACTCTTAACTCTCAAACATCAGGGGGGTGGGGGGCAGACAGGCCTAGCCTACATACACACATCTAATGAGAGCGATTGCACTTCTTTGACTGGGCAATGACAGAGAAAGAGGGTTCATAGGAAGTGAGGGCTACCCGCAAACAGTGATGCAAATGCTCATTTGTCAAGGAGGCACGTTGCTTGTTTTAATGGCATTCATGTGAGAGAAACTGGATTCACAGGTGTATGTTGAGCCAAACATTGTTAGCACAGATATTGCCAGCGTTTTTATTTTGGGGAATGTCTTGACATGAATACACTTTATCCAAAATGTTGTGGTGGATTCATTCTCAAGTGCCTGCTTCAGAGCAGATGATGCTTGCATGTCAATTATTTCAAGTTGCAGGAGACCTTCATCAATGTGAAGTGATGCAAGGAACTCTTGTCCTTTTGTGGAAATAGCAGCTACATTGGCAAATGGGTTGCTCACAAAATGCATCAATTCTCTGGACATGTCAAATTCATCAAATCGACTTGCAAAGTTTTCCCTCAATTTATCAATGAAATCTGTCATTAATTGAGTGATTTTTGGCTCAATTGTGCGTGTTAACGTTGACATGAAAAAAAAAAAAAAAAAAAAAAATAATTATCATCATGTAATCTTTGGCGGGCCGGTCAGAATCATCCCGCGGGCCGGATCTGGCCCGCGGGCCGCCAGTTGAATAGCCCTGGTGTACAGCGTCCGTGTCGTGTGTGTGCTCCTGTGCGCTTGTGTGTGTAGAGTTCAGTGTTCTGTGGCACTCAGTGTTCAGTGTTCAAGGCTCTGATGGCCTGGGGGAAGAAGCTGAGCCGAAGCCTCTCTGTCCTAGTAGCTGGGGTTCGCAGGCGTCTGCCTGACCTCAGCAACTGGAACAGGCTGTTATTGGGGTGGTGAGGGTCTTTCATTATTCTGCAGGCTCTGGATTTTCACCTCTTGTTGTATAGAACCTGCAGGGGACGTAGTGCAATACCCGTGGTACGCTCGGCTGAGCGCACCACTCTCTGTAGGGCCTTCTTGTCCTGTGCCGTGCTGTTACCATACCAGGCAGTGATGTTTCCAGTCAAGATACTCTCTACAGCTCCGTAGTAGAAGGACTGGAGTATCTTCCCAGATACTCTGAACTTCCTTAACTGTCTCAGGTGGTAGAGGCACTGCTTCGCCTTTTTTACGACTGTGTCTATGTGTGTTGACCATGTCAGATCCTCTGAGATGTGGACCCCAGGTACTTAAAGCTGCTCACCCTGTCCACGGTAGCCCCGTTTATCCTCAGTGGTGTGTGTGTCTCCTGCTGTCCACTCCTATAATCCACGATCAGCTCCTTGGTTTTACCAATGTTCAGGAGCAGGCTGTTGTCCTGGCACCAGCGTTCCAGTACCTCAACCTCCTCCCGGTAGGCCTTCTCGTCGTTGTCCGAGATCAGCCCCACCACCACTGTGTCGTCCGCAAACTTCACTATGGAGTTGGAGCTGAACTTGGCCACACAGTCGTGTGTATATAGTGAGTACAGCAGGGGGCTCAGAACACAGCCCTGGGGGGACCCGATGCTCAGGGTGATGGTGTTGGAGGTCTGATCCCCCACCCTGACCGCCTGGGGTTTTTCACTCAGAAAGTCCAGTACCCAGGCGCTCAGAGCGGAGCTCAGACCCAGCTCGATCAGCTTGTCCACCAGTCTGGTGGGGACTATGGTGTTGAACGCTGAGCTGTAGTCAATGAACAACAGTTTCACATAGCCCCCCTTCTGAAGGTCCAGGTGAGAGAGGGTGCTGTGCAGTACTTGGGAGACCGCATTGTCAGTGGACCTGTTTGGCCTGTATGCAAATAGCATGGGGTCCATATCACTGGGGAGGGAGGCACAAATGTGATCCTTGACCAGCCTCTCGAAACATTTCATGGCCACAGAGGTGAGTGCCACCGGTCTGTAGTCATTGAGACATGTTGGGGAGGGTTTCTTTGGTACAGGGATGATGGTAGACATCTTGAAGCAGGCAGGGACCACTGACTCCGCCAGGGATTGATTAAATATGGCGGTGAACACTGGGGCTAGCTGGTTGGCACAGGACTTAAGTATGCGTCCTGTTATACCATCTGGGCCAGCAGCTTTTCTGGTGTTCACCTGCATAAATGCTCTTCTCGCACTGTGTTCCAACAACGAGAGAGCGTTCCCGCCCCCCCCACGGTTGCCCCCCCCCCCTCCACAACAGCCGGTGCGCCAGTGACGTCACTAGCTGTTAAGCTAGCGGTGCCACTGTCTGCACCAAACCGAGCGTAGAAAGAGTTGAGTTTGTCCGCGAGAGAGGCGGCGTCGCTCCCCATTGAGGGGGCGCTGACTTTGTAGTCAGTTATTGTCCTCAGTCCTCACCTTGTGTCGTTTTGTGCCATTTGTGTCTCCAGTTTATCAGCATATGTCCGTTTTGCAAGTTTTACGCAGAGTATAGACTGAAGCCTTGTACTCTTCCATGTTTCCCGACTCTCTGCCCAGGTTGTAAGCAGTGGAGCGGGATTTCAGAGCTGCTCTGATAGTACTGTCCACCCACGGTTTCTGGTTTGGGAACACCCGCACCTTCTTTGTTGGTACAATACTATCAGCCAGTGTTGTGATGAAGCAGATAACGCTGTCTGCGAACTTGCTGACGTCACTGGCGCTTCCTTGAAACATATTCCAGTCAACATCCTCGAGCGCATCCTGAAGCGTGGCCTCTGATTGGTCGGTAAATTTGTCTCACGTGACACGACGGCGTCACGTGATCTTTGTTTGTAAGCGGGGAATAACAAGATGGAGTCGTGATCGGATGAGCTTGTAGCCCCCGTCAATGGTGGAGCCGCTACAGCCTTGGAGGTGTATCAATGATTGTGGAGGTGTATCAATGATTGTGGAGGTGTATCAATGATTGTGGAGGTGTATCAATGATTGTGGAAGTGTGTCAATGATTGTGACGGTGTATCAATGATTGTGGAGGTGTATCAATGATTGTGACGGTGTATCAAAGATTGTGGAGGTGTATCAATGATTGTGGAGGTGTATCAATGATTGTGGAAGTGCAACACCAGCCACAAACAGGGGGCCACAATATTGTTTTAAACAAGCAGGCCCTCTGGTTTCCATGGTTGCAACACGTACCATTATGTCACACTCACATTACCAGTGTGAATGTCATACACCTACTTAGCTGAGCCATCAGTGGTTCTGTAAAAAACCTCTTGAAATTCAACTTGTAGAAATTAACAAATGCTCTCTCTCTCTCTCTCTCTCTCTCTCTCTCTCTATCTCTCTCTCTCTCTCTCTCTCTCTCTCTCTCTCTCTCTCACTCTCTCTCTCTCTCTCACTCTCTCACTCTCTCCCTCTCTCCCTCTCCCTCTCCCTCTCCCTCTCTCCCTCTCTCTCTCTCTCTCTCTCCCTCTCTCCCTCTCTCCCTCTCTCCCGCTCTCCCTCTCTCCCTCTCTCCCTCTCTCCCTCTCCTCTCTCACACTATAATAAAAGGTCCTCATTCTAATCTTTATGCAGAATAACTGCTGACATCAGTGGTTCAATTATTAGAGGCAAATAATGAGAGATTAATGTAAAAGATGGATGGCCCCCGTGAGAATAGCCCGATATTCAAATAGAAGGACTAATTAGAAGCTTTTAAAAACAGACTTTAATATTGATGGACAACACTCAGGGCAAAATAACCCGAAGCAGAGATGAGAAGGATCCTGCCATGTTGGTTTGTATCAATTCACCACAAAATTATAGATAACTGGGCCGGTTGTTCCCAGTGAATGATGACTGGAGTGCAACGAAGGAACCGTAGACAAAGCGCCACCCGACATGTCTGGAATTTCAATTCCCCCCCCCTTTTTTTTTTAAAGCACCCCAAGTTCACAGGCAGTTAGTAGGTTTACTGTAATACCCCTATGAGCAGGGCACTTCACTGTACTGTAATACCCCTATGAGCAGGGCACTTCACTCTACTGTAATGCCCCTATGAGCAGGGCACTTCACTCTACTGTAATGCCCCTATGAGCAGGGCACTTCACTCTACTGTAATACCCCTATCAGCAGGGCACTTCACTCTACTGTAATGCCCCTATGAGCAGGGCACTTCACTCTACTGCAGGGGTAGGCAACCCTAGGCACGCGTGCCTGCATAGGCACGCGGGGGCATTTTCATAGGCACAGGGGGCAGCATAATAAATAAATAAAAAAAAATAAAAAAAAAGTATAATTTTTTTTTCTTTTTGCTTTGAACTACTATAGTGAAATATTTTGCACTGTTGTCCCATTTATCTTGTTGAAATCCTCCCACAGGTTCTTTTTACTACCACATATTTAATTGAGACCCTTTATTTGTTTATTATTTCAATTTAGCTGGAAATACATTGCTACATCATTCAGTAACATTTGCAGAGCCTTATAACAAAAACATTATTACGGTCACCATTGTGACCAGTGGGATTAATCAACAAATTTGATTATTTATTTTTCTATTTCATTGAACATTGCACATGTTAAAAGCAATTTTTTTACTCAAATGTGAGTATTACCAAGTCAACTTGTGTTCTTAAAACAATGACAATAAACATAGTTTTATTAGGTTGAAATAATGTGGTTGTGTACTTATTTTTCTGTTAACTTATTATGGATTGAAAACTGAAAACCTTAATGCACAGTAACTGAACTCAATATTTTTAAGTTCTGGTAACTTATTATTATTAATTTTTGTACAGTGTAGTCTTGCGATCAATCAAAACTTATTTACACGATATACCTCACATTCACCCTCCATTCACATCCTGGTGTTCTCCTGGTGTTCTCCATTAGGCCTGTAGGTAGAGCTATGACAGCACACGTACAGTACACACACCGATGGTGTGTGATGTGTCCAAAAATGAATGGGCAAATGTGAGTGAAATGGTCACACTGTATGCAGCTGTTTGTCTGCATTGCATCCCCCCCCCCCAACTCAGAATTAGGGTTGATACAACCATCATAATAATATTGTTAATAATAACAATAACAATAATGATGTAATAATGTAAAAATTATCATTAAAAAGACCTGATTATGAGAAAAAGAAATGACGATGCATGGAATATTGTTGAGGCACACTAGTTACAACTATATTTCAAACAGGCACTCCATGTCAAAAAGGTTGCTGACCCCTGCTCTACTGTAATGCCCCTATGAGCAGGGCACTTCACTCTACTGTAATACCACTATGAGCAGGGCACTTCACTCTACTGTAATACCCCTATGAGCAGGGCACTTCACTCTACGGTAATGCCCCTATGAGCAGGGCACTTCACTCTACTGTAATACCCCTATGAGCAGGGCACTTCACTCTACTGTAATGCCCCTAACGGCTTCGCCAGACGCGGGAAAGTGAAGGGGAGAGAACTGACAATATCTCCGCGCAGCAATCTAGCGTGAGATCCAACGGTGCCAATTGTCGGTATTGCACAAAAAAAAACGCTATAAAACGCTGCGACGCCATTTTTGTTTTTTTAATTTCTCTTATTTCTTGGGATTATAGATCACAAAACAGAATTTTATTGGCATATATTGGAGCGCAGTTATTGTGTCTACCTTCTGTGAACGTTTAGCAACAATCCGAGTTGAAAAACGATCCAAAATGGCGGAGCAATGTCCATAATTAACTTTATTATTTACAGATTTCATTCACGGTTCTTGTGATACTAAATCCCAACTGGTCGCCCATGTTCGTCTTGTGTTTGGATTTGAGTGGGTTTGAGTTTCCAGAGCGCTGATGGGTGAGGAGGGAGACCTTGTACCTGAAAAAGACGGGAAGCCAGTGTAGGGAATAGAGTATGGGTGTGATGTGATCATACTTCCGCCTCTCATCAGGATCCTAGCAGCACAGTTCTGAATGTACTGGAGCTTCTGGATGCTCTTGCTAGGGACCCCGATAAGCAGTGCGTTGCAGTAGTCAAGCCTTGAGGAGACAAAGGCGTGAATGAGTTTTTGGGCATCTGAGTGTGGGACGGAGTCTGGCTATGGAAGAATAAGGTTTTGCACAGGTGCTTAATTTGGGAGTCAAAGGTCAGGTGGGGGTCCATTTTTACACCCAGGTTGGTGACTACTGGTGAGAGGGGGAGGTTCTGGCTGGAAACGGTGATGCTGGTTATTGGGCATGATTTGATCTGGTGTGGGGTGCCGAAATACACTGTACTCCACATGCAAATACACTGTTTCAAGATTCAAGATTCAATAGTTTTATTTAAAACCACAGTGTTAGTGTGGCTACATTTACCATTGTCTAGCAAAACAACATTTGAAAAAATAAATTAAATGGGAAAAGAGGAACCCCCCCCCCCCAAGAAAAAATGCAAGAAAATGTACACTGTTTGAAAAGGAGATGGAAGAAGCAAAGCTTATCCGTTTCCATCCCCCATCAATAACTAATTGCAAGATTATATATACTTCAGCAAGTACAATACGACACGATTTCCAATACAAAACATATGATACAATACAATTTGCAAATACTTCAACTACACGCACACACACACACACACACACACACACACACACACACACACACACACACACACACACACACACACACACACACACACACACACACACACACACACACACACACACACACACACACACACACACACAGACAGACACAGACACAGACACACACACACACACACACACGCACACACACTAGACTATACTCTCATGTCACCCTTCCCTTCAAATCATTCTCATACAATAAGTTGGACTTCATCCCTGGTATACTTTGCGAACACCATCTTTTTGAACTTCCTCTTTAATATACTTATAGATTGACTGGATTCGGTCTCCTCCTCCAGATCATTCCACAAGGTAACTCCACACAGAGAAATACACATAGCCTTCCTGGTTGTTCTTGAAGATTGCTGTTCCAGTTTGAGTTTCCCTCTAAGGTTATATCGTTGGAGTCCCGCTCTCTCACAGAACATGTTCTGTATCTTGTCAGGAAGGCTGTGATAGGCCTTTCCCCCTGACTCTGCCCCCTCTAACCCCGACGACTATGCCCTCCTCCTCAACTCTACTCTCTCTGACTCCCTCGACTCACTGGCACCCCTGAAAACCATCACTGTCTCATTCACCACCTCCTCCCCCTGGTACACTCCGGAACTCCGCTCTATGAAGAAGACCGGCCGTCAACTAGAACGCCTCTATAAAAAAAACCACCTCACCATCCACGCCGACCTCCACAAACAGCACGTCTCCTCCTACCGTGATGCACTCCAAGCTGCCAAATCTGCCCACTACTCCACCATCATCAACAGCAGCAACCGCAACCCCCGGACCCTCTTCTCCACTGTCAAGAAACTACTACAACCCCCGGACAATAACTCACTCTCCTCCCCTGACCTCTGCAACTCGTTTCTCCTCTCCTTCAATAATAAAATATCTCTAATCAACAGCTCACTGACCGCCCGCATCGCCAATTCCCACACCCTCGCCCCCCCCCACTATCATTTCCCCCCACCTGACTCCATCCCTCCCACCCCTTTTACTGCCTTCGCCCCAGTCGACTCCTCCTTCATCATGGACCTCATGACCACCTCCAAGACCACTACCTGCTCCCTTGACCCCCTCCCCACTACTCTCACCAAAGCCTGCCTCCCAGCTCTCATCCCCCACCTCAGCGCCCTTTTCAACCAGTCACTATCCCTAGGCCACGTCCCCTCCCCCTATAAACTCGCCGCTGTCACCCCTGTCCTCAAAAAACCCACTCTCGACCCATCCAACCTCTCCAACTACCGCCCCATATCCAATCTTCCTTTTGTTTCCAAAACACTGGAACGCATTGCTGCCTCCCAACTCCACTCCTATCTCCAGTCCAACACCCTCTATGAACCCCTTCAGTCTGGCTTCCGTCCCACTCACAGCACCGAAACTGCACTGATTAAAGTCATCAATGACCTCCTCATCTCTGCTGATTCCGGTGCCCTCAACATCCTGATCCTACTCGATCTCAGTGCAGCCTTTGACACAGTGTCTCACTCCATCCTCCTCCAAAGGCTGCACCAACTGGGTGTTGAGGGCACAGCTATGATATGATGAATTGAAAATGGGGGACCCTGGTGGAAACAAGACGAAAGTCTTTCTCTGGTCTGCATCCCCTTAACAATTGTATGTATTGAGATGTACTGTACTGTACCCATTCTGCAATCTGTTAATAAACTTTTCAATCAATTCAATCAAAAAGCACTTGGCTGGTTCTCCTCCTACCTCACAGACAGACACCAATTCATCTCCCTCTCCGGCCACACCTCTTCCCCCTCCCCAGTCACACAGGGGGTTCCCCAAGGCTCAGTCCTTGGCCCCCTGCTCTTAATCTGCTACATTCTCCCCCTTGGTCACATCATCCGTAAATACCACCTCAACTTCCACTGCTACGCTGATGACACACAAATCTACATCTGTACACAATCCCCCCACAGCCCACCCCTCAGTCACATCGAATCCTGCATTACCGAACTCCAAACTTGGATGACTCACAACTTCCTCAAATTGAACAGTGACAAGACGGAACTTCTCATTATTGGCACCAAAACCAACCTCACCAGATCTGGACCCATCACACTCACCATCAACGACTCCACCATCACCCCCTCCCCCCTAGTCCGAAACCTTGGTGTCCTCCTTGACCCCACCCTCTCATTCGACCCCCATGTCCGCTACATAGTAAAAATATCTTACTTTCACCTCCGCAACATTGCAAAAATCCGTCACTGCCTCTCCCCCCCTGCTGCTGAATCCCTCATTCACGCCTTCATCTCTTCCCGCCTGGACAATTGCAACTCCCTCCTCACTGGTATCACCTCCCGCTCCCTCCATAAACTGCAAATGGTCCAAAATTCAGCCGCCCGCCTCCTCACTAACACCCGGTCCCGTGAACACATCACTCCTGTCCTCCACTCTCTCCACTGGCTCCTGATCAAACACAGCATAAACTTTAAAACACTACTCCTCACCTTCAAAGCCCTCCACAGCCTGGCCCCCCCCTACCTGACTGATCTCCTTCTTCCCTACCACCCCACCCGCTCCCTCCGGTCCTCCTCCACTGCCTCCCTCAATGTCCCGACATCCAAACTCAAAAACTTTGGAGATCGGGCCTTCTCTCGTACTGCACCCCGACTCTGGAACTCCCTCCCTCAGTCCATCAGAGACTCCCCTACACTCTCCACCTTCAAAGCTCGCCTCAAAACCCACCTATTCTCCCTTGTGTTCAACCCCCCCCTCCAACCTGATTGATGTCTGTCTCCAGTCTTTTTGTGCTATCATGCTGTCTTCCCTGTTCCCCCCCATGGTCTCATGTTCCTTTTGTTTTTGTTTCTTTGTTGTTTCTTTGTTTTTGTTTCTTTGCTTTTGTTTCTTTGTTTTTACTTTTGCTCCCGACTATTGTCAGCGACTTCGGGTTATTGAGAAGCGCTATATAAATCAAATGAATTATTATTATTATTATTATGACTCTGTACATGAACTGGGCGGTTTTGTAATACACTGTACACCATTCAAATACACTATACACCACATTCAAATTACACTGTACACCACATTCAAATCCACTGTACTCCACATTCAAATACACTGTACACCATTCAAATACACTGTACACCACATTCAAATACACTGTACACCACATTCAAATACACTGTACACCACATTCAAATACACTGTACTCCACATTCAAATACACTGTACACCATTCAAATACACTGTACACCACATTCAAATACACTGTACACCACATTCAAATAACACTGTACACCACATTCAAATACACTGTACACCACATTCAAATTAAACTGTACGCCATTCAAATCCACTGTACACCATTCAAATACACTGTACTCCACATTCAAATACACTGTACTCCACATTCAAATACACTGTACACTGGTAGACGAATCAGAAAAGTACCTGACTAGCTGCTAATGACATCATTGCCTCAAATCATTCACTGAGAACATCACTCTGAAAGCACCTTCACACCCTTCTCCCCGATGTGTCGTTTCATTCCACTTTGAGCACTTTTTTTTTATCAAAGGTGGAACCTGATAACAGAGCGGTGCCTTTCATAAACACATCCATGGATCAGCGATAAGGCCCTGCCAGCGAGGCGCCACGGAGGCCGTCATGTTTATCTACCTGTGTCTTCTCTCAGGGTGCAGACGTTCTCTGGGTAGCGGCGTTTCAATACCTAACCTATTCCTGTTGGCCAAATGTAATCCAGTGACATGACATTGACATTCAGCGCACGCCATTTCCCCAAACATCGTGGCTGCCAAAATTGAAAGACGAAAGCGGTCAACAATATAAATGCCACAGCATGTACCCCTCCCCCTCCCCCCCCGCCTGACAATAGAGAGCCGTTCAGTGGGTGAAATGAGGAGGTCCACTGTGCATGATATGAACCTGACAGTACATGCAAGACACCTCGCCATGTCTTTTTTTTTCTATTTATTTTTGGTCTTTTTTCTGTATTTTTTCACCCATCCCAATTTAGTCGTTATGCCAATTCCCTTCCTGGCCGTTGCTTGCATTGCCCCACTGTCGGCCTGGGGAGGGTGTAGAACTACCACATGCCTCCTCAGATGTGGAGTCGCAAAACGCTTCTTTTCACCTGACGTGAAGAGTTTCATTGGGGGAACCTGACGCGTGGGAGGTTCACGCTATTTCCCCCAGATCCCCTCCCTCCCTGCTGAACAGGCTCCCCGACCGACCAGTAGGAGTCGCAGTTTACAACGACCAGGACACAGCTGGATTAGATCCCAGAGTCTCTGCGGTGGTAGGCGAGTGCTTAGTCCACTGCGCTACCCAGGCGCACCCCACTTCGCCATGTCTGCTAAACTATTTCCATTAAAACTCATTCCCGCCACTTATTGTTCAATTGGACTGCATTTTATATGGTTATTTTTATCCAAACACGCTTCACATCTCGTGCCTCACATTCGCCTGTTCACTCACACACCGACAGTGGAGGCAACCGCACATGGTGTTGACCTGCTCGTCGGAGAAGCTAGGGGTTAAAGGAACTTAAAAGAAATTAGCTTATTTGCCATCTCCCCCGGAGTTAGACAAGCAGAAACATACCCAAATCAAATCAAATCAAATGTATTTGTAAGGCCCGACAACACACGTTAATGTCCCCATGGGCTGGACACGTCTTCTTTAAACAAGTCAAGAAGAAACATAACAATAAGTCACGAAAAAACAAGAACACCATGAGGTCCAACAAATTGAAAATAAATGCAAAAAAATGAATGAATGCAAACACTCCCAGACACCCTACGCGAAGGTAAGGAAAAACTCACTAAAACCTAACAATAGGAAAAAATTCACCACAGGCAGTGTGGAGGAGAGAAACCTTAGAAGGGCCATTCAAGGGGGGATCGCCCTTCTTAGATGTCGGTGATAGTAGTGTTGCATACTGACAGTTGGTAAGCATGCACTCATGTGTGTAGTGAAACACAGATGAGTGCATGCAATAGCAACTCAACATTTTGAAAAGTTAAAGATAGAGCTGATAGCGATAGCAACTGAACATTTTGAAAGATTAAAGATAGAGCTGATAGCGGATCTATTTGAGGCACAGGGGCGCGCAAAGAGGGTCACATACTCCCCTCTTCTTCTGTGCATGCAGTAGGAGTAGGAAGACCCACACAGTTAGCCTAGCTTAGCGTCATTCACTGGAAGAGGTTCCCAAAAAGTTGGCGTGTTCCTTTAAGTGTCTTGCTCAAGGACAATTTGACACGCTGCCGGGAGGAGTTGGAATCGAACCGGGAACCTTCCGATTACCTGGCGGCCGCTCTTGCTCTTGAGTTTACTTTTTCAGGGACAACTTCACGATCGTGCCAGTTACAGCAGAGGCTGGTTTGGAAGACTTGGCAATTATTTATTAAACAGACTGCTTACATTGCAGTAGAGAATTGCTATCTGGCAACAATATTCCATTTTCTAGATACGTCTGCAGGACAGGAGACAAACTAGAGACGTCTGCAGGACAGAAGGTAAACTAGAGACGTCTGCAGGACCGGAGGTAAACTAGAGATGTCTGCAGGACAGGAGGTAAACTAGAGATGTCTGCAGGACAGGAGACAAACTAGAGACGTCTGCAGATGTTTCTAGTTTGTCTCCTGTCCTGCAGATGTATCTAGTTTACCTCCTGTCCTGCAGACGTCTCTAGTTCACCTCCTGTCCTGCAGACGTCTCTAGTTTGTCTCCTGTCCTGCAGACGTCTCTAGTTTGTCTCCTGTCCTGCAGACGTCTCTAGTTTGTCTCCTGTCCTGCAGACGTCTCTAGTTTGTCTCCTGTCCTGCAGACAACTCTAGTTTGTCTCCTGTCCTGCAGACAACTCTAGTTTGTCTCCTGTCCTGCAGACGTCTCTAGTTTACCTCCTGTCCTGCAGACGTCTCTAGTTTGTCTCCTGTCCTGCAGACGTCTCTAGTTTGTCTCCTGTCCTGCAGACGTCTCTAGTTTGTCTCCTGTCCTGCAGACGTCTCTAGTTTGTCTCCTGTCCTGCAGACGTCTCTAGTTTGTCTCCTGTCCTGCATACGTCTCTAGTTTGTCTCCTGTCCTGCAGACGTCTCTAGTTTGTCTCCTGTCCTGCATACGTCTCTAGTTTGTCTCCTGTCCTGCAGACGTCTCTAGTTTGTCTCCTGTCCTGCAGATTACTTGTTACCGAAAAAACTAACGCAGTTAGTAACGCCGTTAATAATAACTGGATGTCACAGTATGATGTCTAATCAAACATTCTAGAACATTTGTAATGTCACAGTATGATGTCATAATAGACCATTCTAGAACATTTGTGATATCACAGTATGATGTCATAATCAAACATTCTAGAACATTTGTGATGTCACAGTATGATGTCATAATCAAACATTCTAGAACAGTTGTGATGTCACAGTATGATAGAACATTCTAGAACATTTGTGATGTCACAGTATGATGTCATAATAGAACATTCTAGAACATTTGTGTACAGTATATATTCAACAATTGACCGTTTTGCTGTGGAAAGGCCATGCCGTATGTTCGTGGGGGGAGGCTGTTGTTTGGAGAGGAAGACAGAAGTGCGGCCTGTTCATGTGGGAGGATGGATTGGGAGAGATGCGCCGAGTGGCGGCGTCTGCGTCCGTCGGAACTGTGCAGCGAAGACATGCGTGGGAGCAGTAGTCGGTGGTGGGGTGCGGAAGAAGTGGCTGTGAGAGATCAGGAACAGCGAAGGCCTTGCGATTGGTGGCCCCGGCCTGTGAGCGGCTACCCAGGGTATTGGGAGGATCGTGATGGAAGTAAATGGTGTGAGAAGGGCGAGGAAGATAGCGAAAGGGAACAGGCAGATATGGAGCTAACGACCGATAACGGAGAGGGAAGTGAGAAGGAGGCCTCGGAGATGGTGGAAGACAAAGGGAAGGAGTCGGATGGTGTAAAGAAGAAGAAGAAGGAAGAGGAAGAACGGGAGAGGGAGGAGGAGGGGTGGGATACGGTGAGGAAGAAGAGGAAGAAGCGGACGGAGAGGAACGACAGCGATGGGGATAGTGAGAGTAGGGGGGAGGAGAGGGGGGGAGAAGGGGGGAAGAGGAAGAAAGGGGGGGACGATAGCTCAAGTGGTCCGGGAGACGAGGAAAGATGTGGCAAAAGCGGAAGTGATCCATATAGTGGTCAGGCTTGAGGGGGAGAGGGATGAGAGGAAAGTAGGTAGGCTCGAGTGGCCCAAACTCATTGCCGAGCAATTAGGAGAGGTAAAGTACGTGAACGTTTTGTGGGATGGGAATCTGGCCGTAGGGTGTGGTAGTGAGGGGCAGGTGGAGGTGGCTAGGAAGATGCAGAGCATTGGGGGGGTGGGTATAAGTAAGGTGGCGAGAGTAGGGGAGAAGAGGGGTAAGGGGGTGATAGTTGGGGTACCGGTCGAGGTTACAGTAGAGCAGCTGGTGGAAGAGCTAAAGGAGGACAGGCGTAATGGCATAGTTAAGAGTGCAGCAAGGATGAAGAGGGGAGCGGAGAGGGCAGTGACGGGGACGGTAGTGATTACGTTTGAGGGTGGGGTTGTTCCTAGCGAGGTATTAGTAGGGCGTAGGATGTATAGGGTTAGGGAATTTGTTCATAATCCTCTTAGGTGCTATAGGTGCCAGGGGTTTGGCCATATAGCTACCACGTGTATGAAGGGGATGAGGTGCGCTAGGTGTGGCGGGGAACATGAATATGGGAAATGTGGAGAGGGAGTGAAGCCGAGGTGCTGTAGTTGTGGTGGGGAGCACAGTGTAGCGTTTCGGGGGTGCGAGGTGATGATGAAGCAGGTCGCGGATCGGAGAGAGAGAAGGGAGGGTAAGTTGACGTATGCTGGGGCGGTTAGCAGGGCAGGACAGGGGAGCCAAGAAAGGGTGCAGGGGGTTGAAGGAGGGCATTTGGCAGTGAGGGTAGAGCAGGTGGAAAGAGACAGGGGAAGGGAGGAGAAATTAGGTATTGTGGCCTTCGTGGCAGGGGTAGTTACTGGTATGGCAGAGGTTACGGGTAGAACAGAGATGGTGAAGATGATTGTTAGGATAGCGGTTCAACATCTGGGATTGGAAGGTCTGGACTGGAGGGAGGTGTGTGAAGAGTTGGCTGAGGGGGCTGCGAGGGACAGGGCTGCGAGGGACAAAGCGGCCCAGGATAAGATAGCAGGGGGCAAGGAGGGTCCCGCGGAGGGGGGCTCAGACAGGAAGTAGCAGCAGTAGAGGCACTCCAATGGACAATGTAGTTGATGACGGGGTCCAGTAGAAGAAGAAAAAGAAGGTGAAGAAGGATAAGAAGGAGAAGAAGAAGAGCCCATAAAAAGAATTGCGGAGGGCAGTAATACGCCTCGATGCGTCTACTCTGCCGGAAATTCAAATAAGAAGAAGAAGAAGAAGATATCAGATCTCACAAGACAAGTTGTTTCCGGCTACTTGTCTGTAAGCTTGAATATATTCTGTAGATACAATTTAAAATCCCCACATGGTAAAAGAAACAATGTCCTGTACAATCTTTAATGAGCTGCGTCTGGAGGGAAGGCTCTGTGATGTGGTTATTAAAGTCAACAGCACTGAGTTGAATGCCCACAAGGCCCTCCTGTGTGACTGCAGTGACTATTTCAGGTAAGTTTAGCTTGGTTCAGGTTAGCTTGATTCAGGTTAGCTTGGTTAGTAAACAGATACCATACTGTACTTTTACTGTAAACAGATACTATATTGTACTTCTACTGCAAACAGATACTATACTGTATGTCTACTGTAAAAAGATACTATACTGTACTATTGCATTACTTTCAAGTAAATGTTTTACATAAACAACATACACAAATCTAAACTATTTTAATGTTGCTGTGGGACAAAGTGAGACTAGCCTCCAATCAAATGCCATGTATGTAGATATTATAATTACTATGTTTATATAGTGGATCATACAAATACAAACACAATAGATGTTTTGGAACTTTTGATATGTATTGCCCCTCAAGAGGCCACAACTGGGCAACATTAAATACGAGATTACTCGTTACTGAAAAAACGAACGCTGTTAATAACTGGATGTCACAGTATGATGTCATAATCAAACATTCTAGAACATTTGTGATGTCACAGTATGATGTCATAATAGACCATTCTAGAACATTTGTGATGTCACAGTATGATGTCATAATATACCATTCTAGAACATTTGTGATGTCACAGTATGATGTCGTAATCAAACATTCTAGAACATTTGTGATGTCACAGTATGATGTCATAATCAAACATTCTAGAACATTTGTGATATCACAGTATGATGTCATAATCAAACATTCTAGAACATTTGTGATGTCACAGTATGATGTCATAACCAAACACTAGAACATTTGTGATGTCACAGTATGATGTCATAATCAAACATTCTAGAACATTTGTGATGTCAGTGTGATTTCATAATATAACATTCTAGAACATTTGTGATGTCACAGTATGATGTCATAATAGAACATTCTAGAACATTTGTGCAGTATATATTCAACAATTCTCTCAGAAGTTCTCAGATCTCACAAGACAAGTGAAGATCTCACTTGTTGTTTCCGGCTACTTGTCTGTACGCTTGAATATATTCTGCAGATACTATTTCAAATCCCCACATGTAAAAGGAAACAATGTCCTGTACAATCCTTAATGAGCTGCATCTGGAGGGAAGGCTCTGTGATGTGGTTATTAAAGTCAACAGCACTGAGTTGAATGCCCACAAGGCCCTCCTGTGTGACTGCAGTGACTATTTCAGGTAAGTTTAGCTTGGTTCAGGTTATCTTGGTTCAGGTTAGCTTGGTTAGTAAACAGATACCATACTGTACTTTTACTGTAAACAGATAATATACTGTACTTATACTGTAAACAGATACTATACTGTATGTCTACTGTAAAAATATACTAGACTGTACTTCTACTGTAAACAGATACTATAATGTACTTCTAATGTAAAAATATACTATAATGTACTTCTACTGTAAACATATACTGTACTTCTACTGTAAACCGATACTATACTGTACTTCTACTGTAAACAGATAATATACTGTACTTATACTGTAAAAAGATAATATACTGTACTTCTACTGTAAACAAATAATATACTGCACTTCTACTGTAAACAGATACTATACTGGACTTTTACTGTAAACATATACTATACTGTACTTCTACTGTAAACATATACTATACTGTACTTCTACTGTAAACAGATAATATACTGTACTTCTACTGTAAAAATATATTATACTGCACGTCTACTGTAAAAAGATAATATACTGTACGTATACTGTAACAAATATACTATACTGTACTTATACTGTAAACAGATAATATACTGTACTTGTACTGTAGACATATAATATACTGTACTTCTACTGTAAACAGATACTATACTGTACTTCTACTGTAAACAGATACTATACTGTACTTATACTGTAAAAATATACTATACTGTACGTCTACTGTAAAAATATGCTATACTGTACTTATACTGTAAAAAATACTATACTGTACTTCTACTGTAAAAAGATAATATACTGTACTTCTACTGTAAACATATACTATAATATAATTTTACTGTAAACAGATACTATACTGTACTTCTACTGTAAAAAGATACTATACTGTACTTCTACTGTAAACAGATACTATAATGTACTTCTAATGTAAACATATACTATAATGTACTTCTACTGTAAACAGATACTGTACTTATACTGTAAACCAATACTATACTGTGTGTCTACTGTAAAAATATACTATACTGTACTTATACTGTAAAAAGATAATAGACTGTACTTATACTGTAAACATATAATATACTGTACTTCTACTGTAAACAAATAATATACTGAACTTCTACTGTAAAATATACTATACTGCACTTCTACTGTAAACAGATACTATACTGTGTGTCTACTGTAAACATATAATATACTGTACTTCTACTGTAAACAGATACTACACTGTACTTCTACTGTAAACAGATAATATACTGTACTTCTACTGTAAAAATATATTATACTGTACGTCTACTGTAAAAAAGATAATATACTGTACTTATACTGTAACAAATATACTATACTGTACTTATACTGTAAACAGATCATATACTGTACTTGTACTGTAGACATATAATATACTGTACTTCTACTGTAAACAAATAATATACTGTACTTATACTGTAAAATATACTATACTGTACTTCTACTGTAAACAGATACTATACTGTACTTCTACTGTAAACAGATACTATACTGTACTTCTACTGTAAAATATACTATACTGCACTTCTACTGTAAACAGATACTATACTGTACTTATACTGTAAACAGATAATATACTGTACTTATACTGTAAAAATATACTATACTGTACTTCTACTGTAAAAAGATAATCTACTGTACTTATACTGTAAACAGATAATATACTGTACTTCTACTGTAAACAGATACTATACTGCAATTCTACTGTAAACATATACTATAATATAATGTTACTGTAAACATATACTATACTGTACTTCTACTGTAAACATATACTATACTTCTACTGTGCTAAGACCCTATAATTCTACAGTGAAAATATATGACTACACAGGACAGAATGCTGCTTACTGTTTACTCATCAGATATCTCTATACTCTGCGTCCCACAGAGCCCTCTTCACTCGCTGGAGCGACTCAGAGAAAGCAGTCTACACTATCCCTGGGGTGTCCCCG